>NC_141549.1:15272321-15582857 GCF_021556685.1 Rattus norvegicus | reverse complement strand
TTTATGTTGTTTCCTTCATAATCTCACTGTGCTCCTCAGACAGAGCAAGTGCATCTACTCCCTAGAATATTTATTTGATCAGAAAATAGAGACAGAATGAATAGAAAACTGCAAATCATTCTATTTTATTTTATAACGTAAATGTGATGCTAAAAATTTAAAAGTTTGGCTACAAATTCTTTCCTGTGTGTTTCTAAGTTCTATGTAAGCTAAGATTGTCTACACTTAGAAAATTACTAATTTTTATTAGTTTATTTGTTTTATGTCCTTTTGTGTAAGCCTGCATATGCATACATGCATATGTATTCATGAGTTCACTGAGGCCAGAGGACGGTATTATAAATCCTGAAACTGTATATACATCTCCTGGAGGATTCTGTTTTCATCTTCTTGCTAATGGATTGGTGTACTTTCCCAAGTATAATGTCCTTCCTGTTTCTCCATACTTGTATGTATTCTTCCAAGGAATCCAACAGTTTCCATGTTGTCAGTCAAAATATATATGAAGACTCATGAGTCTGAATCTGAGAAGTTGGTTTTATACCTAGCACTCTACTGAGAAAACCAGTTGAACCTCAAGTTGAAAACAGAATCATTGCATTTAATGACTGATTTTTATATAGCCTCAGTTTTCATCGATGGTCTGTGTCCACCAAACTTTTAAGTTTTCATAATTCTACGTATCCTAACTGATGAATAAATATTTCAATAACCATCCCTTTTCCATCATCTCCTGAACTTGATTTTCTTTGTCATTATGACTATGGGTCTTAAGAACCCCTAGTTGGTTTACTTCGTCTCTTCTACATATAAGCAGTGAGTGCTTCATTTTTTTTCAAAATAAAATTATGATTATATTCCTTACCACCTTAAGGCTACATAATAGTCTTATGGGGATTAAATCGTAAGTATTTATAGACACATATCTCCTTTTCATGAACCAGGCCTCCCAGACCTCTAGATTGTTGACCGTTCCCTCTTTCATGGGTCATATTCTAGGGAATAGATTTACATCTCCCCCTCCTGTAATTGCTGTCTGATGCTTTGCCTTTTTAGATTCATAATATACTTTTTCTTCAAAGTCCTTTCTATTTCTCTTCCTTCACACATCACTGAGACAGCTACTTCTTTCTCTTTTATAATGATGAATATTCCTTTCTCTCTTCTCCTACAAGGCTTTCTGCACATCTCTGTTGTGAACTGAACACATTAAATCTGTTTTGTTTATGCCTATATTTCTTTATAGAATATTCTAAGGGGTTTTTAATCTACAAAATAAAAGAATAGGCAAAATAATAAAAATTATCAAATCATAAGAAGTGGATGATTGATTGCTATCTGTACTGAACCACATTTCATTGACTGGTTTCTTTTCCATCAGAGTTTTCATCTTGTAAGTTTCTAAATATCTGGAATTGTGAATTTTATCAGAGTTCATTTAAATGTTGTATGAAGTAACATGTGTATGTCTGTTTAAGAAGATGAATGAAGACCTAGAGAGAGGGTCGAGGACCTTTGCCCTTCTTGCAGAGGATACTGTTCAGTTCCCAGTATTCATGTGGGAACCATCTGTGACTTCAGTTCCAGAAGTTCTGATGTCCTCTTCTGGCAACTCTAAGCAATAGCAATGCATATGGTGCACATTTATGCAGGCAAAAGCACTTACAAATAAAAATAAATACATTTTTAAATAAAGATTCAATAAATATATGCTAAGGAATGTATTTATAAATGTATATATTCTAAATACATATATGTGTGCATATGGAATGCACATATATATATATATATTCCATTAAAGTTTCTCTTTCTTGCTCAATTAATTAAATAAATAAAGACATTATTTCTATTATGGGATAATTATGTACCATATGTAAGTCAAGAAAATGGAGCAGTAACTACTGAAGCATATTAAGGCTTCTGTGATTTTCTTAAACAAATAAATAGAAACTAAGTTAAATCTGACACCATGCTGTTTTATTTTGTCAAAGTTTTATATTTTGGAGGGAAAAGCCTATATTGCAATTATGATTTAATTTTAAGCAAGGAGACTCACATACTTGCAAGTCATTAAAGAAAATTCGCATCCATTACAGTTAGTGTAGGCAATGTTAGAACAAGTACAAAACTCAAGAGATTAATCTTGAACTCAGGAGAGATTAACATTTATCAGAGATGCTGGTTATGGAATAAATATAGCTGAGGGATTTTAAGAAGGGAATTGTCACTGCAAATGTGAGTAGTCAAGGACAACTCTGTTCAATAAGAACTTGGGCATTAGAAACCTATATTGAAATCTACCTCCCAAGCTCCTGTTAGCTCGATGGGAACAGGTTCTGCTGAAAAAAGACAATTCCAAGCACTCTGGCTTGCTAGTCACAGTTCAGCAAGTCTGATGGAAGGGCACATAAATTCATTTCCATTTATCACTCTAAACAATATCCATTTGTAAATTCAGCAATAGACTTCTGACAAAAATGAAAAAAAGTCACACATTTTTTACATAAGACCTTAGAGCTTTCATCTATTTTATGATCTACATATTAAAAAGAATGATCCACTGTTCAAATAAATATTTAAATATTACAAGTTCCTCAGGAAGATGTGCAACTTTGGTGAACCAAATTTCAATATCAAATAGAGTTAAATTATTTTGTGTTTCCAGACCATTGAGAACATAAATTTTAGTTTTGGGCCCAGGAACATGAGTGGGCAAACCAGAAGTTCACTTGACCAAAGCAATAAAACAGAAGGTCTTAGCCATCAAGGACCAAGTGGTTACAATAAAGAAAAACAACAGTATTGAATAGTCAATGTGAAAAACAATTTATAAAACTATTCACCAACATCAAGTCTGGTGAAACTACTGATTAACCTCTTACAAAATTCATAGCATAAGAACATAAATATTTAATAGATATCTGCTGGTTGAATTAATGAACTGATGAGTGAATGAATGGATGGATGAATGAATACTTTAATGATGGTATCAGAATGCTATTTGAAGCATTGCCACCAATATTAACCACTGGAAAAACTAACCAAAAGAATTCACTGCTAAAGTCCTGGTTCCCTGCTTTGGGACATGAGGAAATCATGGAACCAAGAGATTTCTATAAGGTTGTGGGCAATGTTAACTATGTAGTTCTTAGGTAGAGCACACTGTTAACATATGTGAGGTCCTAGGTTTGATCCCCAAAACCACAGAAAGTAAAAATTTCAAAACAAATAAATGATGCTGGGTTCATCCCTTTCATTTGAAAGAAAAAGATGAAAATAGATGTAGCCATTGGAGAACTATTGGACAAAAATTTGTTGAGTAGAAACAGATATGGATATACTTTTCAATCAACTTTTTTTCACACTTTAAATTTTGCATTTGTAGATCCTAGTGGTTTTCAAAATGATCCATTATTATTCACTGTGTTTTTGTAAGTCTGTGTTTCTCTCTTAGTATGTTGAATTAATGACCCCATTACCAATATATAAAATTTGTGGATATTTGAAGTAGTTCTAAAGTATGCAGTAAGATTTTTAATTGAATAATGTCATGGATGTCAGGATTAAAAACATTTCTCATACTCCTTCCTCTCTAAAACTGAGGAAACTATATTTTACCAGGATGCTTTTAAAATATACTTTATTTTCCTTTGCAGAGAATAAATACACAGTACAAGTATTTGTCTTGGAAATATAATACAAAGCAAACTAACAATAAAAGGACTTTGCACTAGAGTCCTGTAGAATTTCCTCTTGAATCTTAGCTGGCTTTACCATGGCAGATTCCTGAAATTCTTATTTAGCTTCCCTTGTTAACAGTATTTCTTAAATATACATGGTATTCTTCCTTGATTTGGGTATATATGACATTTTCAACAGTGATAGAACCTACCCAGCCCTTCAGTAATCAGGACTTAGAAGCAGAAATGGGGAGTGATATCACTTTAGTGATCCATCAAATGAAAAGCTATGGTGTCAGGAGTGGTTCGAGTGAGAATTGCCTCTATATTCTTATATTTTGAATACTTGGTGTACTTTGCATATGCTTAGCCCAGGGAGTGGCATTATTAGAAGATGTGGCCTTCTTGAAGGAAGTGTGTCACTGCGGGGGTAGTCTTTAAGACCCTCCTCCTAGATGCCTGAGGATGCTCAGTCTTTTCCTGGTTCCCTTTGTGTGAAGATGTAGAACTCAGCTTTTCCTGCACCATGCCTGCCAGGATGCTGCCATGTTCCCAAATTAATGATATTGAACTAAAGTCAATGTTTTTGATAGCTGAGTAGTACTCCATTGTGTAGCTGTACATTTTCTGTATCCATTCCTCTGTTGAAGGGCATCTGGGTTCTTTCCAGTTTCTGGCTACTATAAATAAGGCTGCTATGAACATAGTGCAGCATGTGTCTTTGTTGTATGTTGCTTCATCTTTTGGGTATATGCCAAGGGATGGTATAGCTTTGTCCTCAAGTAGAACTATATCCAGCTTTCTGAGGAACCTCCAGACTGATTTCCCGAGTGTTAGTGCCAGCTTTCAATCCCACCAACAATAGAGGAGTGTTCCTGTTCCTGCACATGCTCACAAATATCTGTCTTCAACTAAGTTTTTGATCTTAGACTTTCTGACTGGTGTGAGGTGGAGATCTCAGAAGATTGAAAGATCTCCCATGCTCATTAATGGGCAGGATTAATATTGTAAAAATGGCCATTTTACCAAAAGAAATCTACAAATTCAATGCAAATCCCATCAAAATTCCAACACAAGTCTGTATAGACTTAGAAAGAGTATTTTGCAAATAAAATTGGAATAAGAAAAATCCAGGATAGCAAAATACATCCTAAACGATAAAAGAACTTCTGGGGAAATCACCATCCCTGACCTCAAGCTGTATTATGGAGAAATCATGATAAAAACTGTATAGTATTGGTACAGAGACAGGCAGGTAAATCAATGGAATAGCATTGAAGACCCAGAAATGAAATCACATAACTATGGTCATTTGATCTTTGACAAAGGAGCTAAAACCAACCAATGAAAAAAAAAGATAGCATTTTCAACAAATGCTTGTTCAACTGGAGGTCAGCATGTAGAAGAATACAAATTGATCTGGTCTTATTGCCCTGTACAAAGCTCAAGTCCACATCAAACCAGGACCTCCACATCAAACCAGACACACTCCAACCAATAAAAGAAAAAGTGGGGAGGAGCCTCACATACATGGGCACTGGGGAAATTTTCCTGAAGAAAACACCAATGGCTTTATGCTCTAAGATCAAGAATTGACACATTGGACCTCATAAAATTGCAAAACTTCTGTAAGGCAATGAACAGTCTCATTAGGACAAAACAGCATCAATCCTACATCTGATAGAGGGCTAATATCCAATATATACAAGGAACTCAAGAAGTTATACTCCAGAGAATCAAATATCCCTATTAAAAATGAGGTACAGAGCTAAACAAAGAATTCTTAGCTGAGGAATATTGAATGGTACCTAAAGAAATGTTCAGCATTGTTAGTCATCAGGGAAATGCATATTGTTTTTGTTTATATAGTTGATTACCCTGAGGGACTTCCGTATATTGAATCATCTCTGCATCCTTAGAATGACGTCTACTTCATCATGGTGAATGATCATTTTGATGTGTTCTTGAATTCAGTTTGCAAGAATTTTATTGAATATTTTTGCATTGTTATTCATAAATGAAATTGGTCTGAAGTTCTTTCTTTGTTGAGTCTTTGTGTGGTTTAGGTAGCAGTTAACTATGGTTTCATAGAATGAATTAGTGTTCCTTCTGTTTCTATTTTGTGGAATAATATGAGAAGTGAAGATCCAGCCACTACTGGGAAAGAAACCCAATCTATAACAGGAACATGTATACCCCTATGTTCATTCCTGCCTTATTTATAATAGGCAGAAGCTGGAAACCGCCTAGATATCCCTCAGTGGAAAAATTGATACAGAAAATGTCATACGTTTGCAAGAGGGTATACTGCTCAGCTATTAGAAATAATGACTTCACGAATTTTGCAGACAAATGAATGGAAATAGAAAATATCATCCTGAGTGCGTTAGCACAGACTCAAAAAGACATACATGGTATGTACTTATTAATAATTCGTATTAGCTGAAAATCTTAGAATACCCATGATACAACTCAAAAATCATATGAATCTCAACAATAATGAAGGCCAAAGTGTGGATCCTTCAATTCGACTTAGAAGGGGGAACAAAATAATTACAGTAGGAGGGACCTGCGTAGGAGAGGGGATGGAGCGGAAAATGTCGGTAGCTGGATCTGGTATAGGAAGAGACAGAAGACAAATCCACAGGTCCAAGTAAATTAATAAGAATATGTTGTAATCAGGGGTAGCCTACTTGGAGGCTTGTTGCCCAAGTGAATGGGGATGCTAGAGGTGTGAAAACAGGAATAGTTTGGTGGAGGAGCAATGATAAGGCAATGTTAAGAGGGCATTCGCTGGGGGGTTAGGGAGGAGAGACTGGGAAGGAGGACAGCATTTGACATGTAAATAAATAAAATAATTAATAAAAATTTTCTTTCTTAAAAAAGGCATACTACTATTAAATGGCTTAGACTTCTGATCGTGTAGCTACATAGTTGGTGATCTAGTGCACACACAGGGATAATTCTGAAGCTTCATTTTGACATAAACTCAAGTGGCCTTCCATTAGTCGGAAAAAAATTTTGTCATTCAAGGTATCCCATGACTTAGAACCTCCATCTCAAATAGTGGACAAAGTTTATTCTCAGAAACTAGGAAAAATATGTAACCATTGGACCAAGTATATAAAAATATAATTCTGTTACTTGATCCATAAACTAAAATGAAGAATAAACAATGTGAGAAAAAGGAGAGGTAACAGTCACTTAAAGGCCAAAAAAGCAAATGTTGCTATAATAATTAATAATTTCCACATTAGTAGAATCAAATAAAGAGGTTAATACAAGTGAGTATATGAATTAATAAAAGAAAAATTTAACCTTAAAATTGAGCAATAATATGAAAATACTGAGATTTGAAATAAAATGTGGTCCTACCTAACTTTTCCTTTTGTGTGAAACATTTCATTGCATAATTTTTTTTCAGGAGTGACATAAAGCTTCTTCAACCCAGAGAGAGAGAGAGAGAGAGAGAGAGAGAGAGAGAGAGAGAGAGAGAGAGAGAGAGAGAGAATGCTATTGGAAAAGCAAACATATCTATCCACATACAGAGTGGTGATGCATGAGTTTATTTGTGTTACTTGATTGACTATGAGTGACTAAGGGATAGTACCTTCTAAAAGAAGTCCTTTATGTGACTTGAAGGTAGTTGTACTACTGAGCAGCTTAGTAAATTCTTTTTTCATAATAGTCTCAGGACAGGATGGTGCCTAATGAGAATCTCATGAAATCTCCGTGAAGGCCATGGAGGATTTCCTGAGTCTCATGGTTTCTTTCTTTTTCCACTATCAAGTGGAAACATGCCTGATTTTGTGATGATAGTGTGCAGGTCATCACAGCTGCCCTGCTTTCAGATAATCATGTACGGCCATGAGGAAATAGCTAAGCCAAACCTTTAAATCATTTGTTGTAGTTGCTATTGTTGACTCAACTTCTCAATTTAGAAGAAGAATAAAATATCAAGTAGGGCTCTTGTAAATAATATAATTTCTGAGAAATATCTAAACCCAACTTGAATCCCTGTAAAGGAGACTTCACCTGTGCATGTAGTTTTCACTCCATAGGGTAGGCATTCTGACCCCAAAATATAAAAACATGATTGTCCTTCCTGCCTACCTAACATCAGTTAGCTCTAGTGCCAGCCACAACAATTGATATTAAACTACTAGAAGCAATTATTTTCTAAGCAGTGGTGGGGTATGTCATCTAAAAATTACTGCATGGAAGCATTGTGATTGTAATTTCTAAGTGACAGTGGTTTACTAAATTTGATATCTGTTGGTTGGAACATGGAATGCTCCTCCTGTAGGTTCATATGTTTGAACACTTGTTTCACCAACTAGTGGTGCTTCTGTGGAGGCAATCAAATCTTTGGAAGATGAAGCTTTGCCAGAGGATTATATCACTGGAGATAGATGTTTAAGTTTTATGATCTGGCCGACTTGGTGCTTTCTCCCTCTGTTTCCTGAGTAGAGATGGAATTGTGGTCACTCAGCTTCCTGCTCCTGTAACTATGTCTTCTTTGCTATGATGGATTATCTTCTTATGGACCCATAAGCCAAACTAGATTCATTATTTCTTAAGTCATATTTTGGTCAGAGTATATTATCACAGGAACAGAAAAGGAACTAATAATATTTCTTTTTTTATTGTTTGACCAAAACTGTAGACATTCTAGAAAAATCTCAATTAAAACAAAAGTTAAAAGCCACTTTGTCATCATGGTGAACACAATTATAGTTATGTCTGCTGTGAAATCCAGAATCATCTGACGCTTTCCTCTATAGTGGCCACAACTTTCAAGCAAACTGTCCTGCACAGCCTAACACATTTCTGCAGGATATTAACTTGAAATTTCACTTATGTTTTGTTTTCAGACTCTTCCAAGTTCCTATGGCTAAAATATCAGCAGGTAGTTAATATGTTCTTCCTTGGGTCCAAAATTCTTGTAGCTAAAGAAATGAAACTCCTTTTTCTTTCTTTTATGTGGAACCAAAGTATTCAGGCCCTGAAACAGATGTCAAGATACAAAAGTCTTAAAGTGAGATGACTTTTCCTCTCCCCATAATGGTCCCTGTTGCTTTCAGTTTTTTACTTGAACTTTCCCAATTACCAACTACCAACTTTACTCTGACAATGTAGCATTGGGGCACAGTAAAGGACACTGAAAATATAAGGCTTTGGAAATAGGATGAGAAGCAGAGATTTTTTTCTCTTCCACTCCTGTTATTCTCCCTTCCCCTTTACCCCTAAAGGGAAACCAAAGAAATAGAAATGGTCTACTTCAAAAAACAAAAGAAACAAACAAGCAAAATAACCACAGAAACGGGAACATCTTTTGTCCAGATTATGGCAATAAGCTTAAAACATTATTCTCCTCCAACCTTTCTACCCTAGAATTGCTTATTAACTATGTTCATAGCAGCTTTACTCTGAATAGCTAGAAACTAGAAACAATCTTGATGTCTCTCAACCAAAAAATAAACAAAGAAAAGATGGTATATTAACACAATGGAGTATTACTCAGCTACTAGAATAAATGACAACATAAAATTGACAAGCAAATGAATGAAATTGGAAAAAAAATCATCCTGAGCAAGGCAACCCAGATAGAAAAAGACAAACATGGTATGTATTCATTTATTACCAGTAAAATAAAAGATAATCATGCTACAATCTACAGAGTCAAAGAGGCTAAATAACAAGGAAGGTTCTAGGGCAAACAAATGTTTCTTCCTGGGAAAGGAAAATAGAATAGATTGTGCAGTTTGATTGGGAATCATTGGACATGGAGACAGGAGAGCTCAGGTTTGAGAGGGAGGAATTTAAAGGGAGATTACAGGGATCGGTAGCAGGAATGGGGGCATTTAGGGAGCAATGTGCAAACTTAGTACAGTAGTAACTTCCTGAAACCTATGAGGGTGATACTAGTGAGGAATCTTAGTAATGGAGGATATGGACACTGAACAAGATGTCTTCTATAACCAAGCAAAGTTTACAGTGTTGGGATAGTGACACCAACTCAGGCACAAAACCGTCAACACACACCTGGCTTGCCCTCAAAATTTGCTGGGTTAATAGAGGCTCTGAGCTTTGGAGATTGGGTAAACAATGACTGGTTTTACTTGAGTTCCATGTCTGATAGTGTCTGGATGGAAAGGAATTGGAAGCTGGATGACTCAGGGACTTTGGGTAGGACAAAATAAGACTGACAAAAATAATTTTAAAAGGAAATAAAATGATTTCCAATGCACTCTGCTATTATAGATCAGTTCATCAAAGAGGCTTTTGATAGGAGCAAAGATGCAGATTCATATACAAACATCAGGCAGAGGTTGGGAAACCCCTGATAAAGTAGAGAAGAAGGACTGTAGGAGATGGAGGGGTTGAAGAAACCATGAGAACATGGACCACAGAATGAACAAGGCAAGGCTCATAGATGTTCATGGAGATTGAAGTGGCAATCATGGAGCCTACATGTGACTGCCATAAATTCTTTGTGTACATTTTGGGGTTGGTTTTTGGGGGTTTTTATGTGACTCCTAACAGTAGAAGTGGATGCATCACTGACTGTTTTAATGCTCTCAGGACCCTTTATCTCCTTAATGTGTTGCCTCATCCAGCCTTGATATGAGGGTACGTGCCTGGTCTTACTGCATCTTGTAATGCTGTATTAGGTTTATATCCATGGAAGGCCTGCCATTTTCTGAAAGGAAAGAGAGAATCAGTGGATCTTGGAAAGAGGGGAGCTGGTGGTAAGGAACTAAGATGAGTGGGAGAAAGGGAACGTTAATGTTGGAATGTATTATATGGTAAAAGAATAAAGACAAGGAAAAAATAAATAAATAAATTCTGCCTCTTCTCCCAGTAGCACATTACAAGACCTTTACTAAAGAAATGTGTTACATACCTAGGAGAAAAAAATACTGTGCCTGCAGCCCAAGAGGAATCTGGAAAGGTCATACTAGGTTTCTCCACCCAGGCTATAGTATTCCATTAAACCCTCTCTTTCCTTTCATATTCTATTCATCTACCATCCTTCAACAAACCTCATCATTAAAATGACTTGTTTGCTTTTATTCTTTGTGTCTCTGATAGCAAATCCCCTTTGCCATCTAAAACTATAATCAAATAATGTATTATCCTCTTGTCTCAGCATTTTTGCTTAGGAGTGTTAGCCAGAAACTTTTTGATGGGCCAGGAAGCAATTGTTTCCTTTTCACACCGTATTTGTGTGTGTGTGTGTGTGTGTGTGTGTGTGTGTGTGTGTGTGTATGTGTGTGTGTGTGTGTATGTATGTTTGTGAGAGAGAGAGATGCAGAGACAGACAGAGACAGAGAGCACAGAGACAGAAAGGCACACACACACGCACTTACACACATGAAAGAGAGAATAGGATGTAAAAAAAAAATCTAAAGAGTCAAAAACCTCCCTGAAGATTAGCTTCCATAACTATGCGACTTGCCCAAAAGAGGAAAGGAATAGGTAGTCCTACCCAGATATAAAAACCTACAACCCACAAAGTAAACAGACTGCCAAGATATTTTATTGATGCAATAGTGACACATTTTATCTCATGGATAACCAATACTTTTCTAATTCTGCTTATGAGTCACTCAAGACAAGGGAACGTATGCACTTGTGATAGTTTATAGTATCATAACTCTGGTGAATCCTATAGCTGGAAAAGTCATTGACCTACAGTAGAACTTACTATTTTATACTCCTAAACTAATACAATGTCTATGTTCTAAATGCTTATTCTTATAGCCACAGTGAAGTATTGGTTTCAACCATAGTCCAAAAAGTTTCTCTCAGCAACAGATGGACTACATAAAGAACTGATCAAAATGCAAAGAACAACTCATGGTTAAGTGGTCAATCCCAACTGATACATCTACAGTGAAATTCCTACAGTTAAGATTTGAAGGACACCATGGAAGAGAGAGAAGAAACATTGTAAAATCCAAAGGATATATGCTGTGAGATAGTGGCTTTTATACAGAACAAGATGGTCACACCCATGAAATCTCATCATATGTCTTCCTAAAAAGACCTGTACAATGACAATAGCAGTTGATATGCCAGTCTGAATGGGAGAAATCTTAAAAGGCCACATTTCCAGGTAAAAAGTTACAGGCAATTAATGGCTGCTGGGAGATAGAGAAATATTCTTCTCTAAGGATAAGTCTTCTGGTAGGTTTTCAACTTCCAAGTGGTCATTCCTAAACACACATATATATGAGCAAACATGAAGGGACTCACTACATTATAGTTTGATAATCCTGATGATGATGATGATGATGATGATGATGATGATGATAAAAAGGAAGATAGAGATAGATAGATAGATAGATAGATAGATAGATAGATAGATGGATATTATGAAGAACATAGATAATAGAATGAATAGAATAGATTAGGAAGATGGGTATATATATATACACACACACACACACACACACACACACACACACATACACACACAGACAGACAAATGTTAGATCTTAAATAATATTAAAGATTTTGAGAGACAGTAGTGGTGGATTACAAATGAAGAATTGGGGGAGGAGATGATGGTTGTAACCAATAAAATACAGCTGTCAGGTGTAAAATTGTCAAAAAGGAAACAATTTAAAAAGAAAACTCTTATAGTAGCATTTTTTAAGACTTTAAGATTTATTCATTGTAGAAGGAACATGTGAAAGTGGATAGTGTGATTATTGTATGAATCGCTTCCAGGAACTAAAAGCAATGCTGTAGTCATGTGCGTTATTTTATGTGGCCTTGTGTATGTTATTCAACTGAAATATTTTGTGCGCTCCATGCTGTTCAATATTCATATGAGTCAATAAAATTAGTTCCACAGATTTTTAGGCTGAGAACATTTGAACAAATTGTTTCAGGTGCTAATGTCAGGAACTGGCATATTTGTACACTGCTCATGCCACTGCTGCTAAAGATTACACTACCCTTCTCTGTCTCTGGGATAAAACTTCACATTAAATCATTATATAGACAAGCGCTAATGCAGGCTCTCAATCAACAGAACAAAGATGAAATGCCGAAACTGACAAAGACATGCAATCTATCTTAATATACCAAAGGAATGTTTAGCAGTCAGAACCACCCAGAATAGGAAGTGAAAGTGTAGTCTCGTGAGGTCCCAGCTACTGATGGATTCCAATAGCCCACAGGGTAGAAGAAACATTGGAGTAAATAGCATCTTGTTTGTCTTAAAAAAATAACACACTCTATGTCTACAGATTGTGTAGACACCTTTCAATGTCCAAGGTATTTATTTATTTGTACTTCCACAGATTCAGTTTAATGATACTCTGGTTTGAGGATTTCTTGTTTATCTAAGTATGTTCAATTTTCCATTTCTTGTTGAACATTCTGGAAAGCAATGACATGGTTAATTTATCTCCCAGAAAAAGGATTCAAGAAGTAATAGCTTCTCAAAGGAGAAGCCAAAATGTATTATGGAATATTTTTCCACCTTCCTAAATCATTGGAAAATTGATTGATGAAACAGAAGGTTTCCCACTGTCCAGGTAAATCATCATGTTGTCATTTTATATAGGGTTGGCTTCTTGTATTCTTGGAAATTACAAGACTCAGTAACCAACCTCTTTTAATTCCTTGCATAACTGCTCTTGGTAAAATTTGAGATATTACTAATAAGCACAAATACATATCCAGTCAAAGTATTGTAACTAATATTAAAACAAATACATTACTATTAACACATTAAATTGAGTTAGAAAAAATGAATAAAGTAAACATAATTTTATAGTGTAGTTTTAATATCTGATGTGGAATATCATCACTCATTGAACTATCTGCTGTTTACAAGGGGGAAATCCCAACCACTTTCCCTTTCAGCTGTTGTACAGGGATGAATGAGTTCACAGAGGTACACTTCACTGGCTTCCTTCATGCATCATCAGAAGTCATTTCTCTTAAACATATTATGCAGGAAAGGCACACGGATGTATCTCTGAAGCCTTCATTCTTTCTGTTCTTTCAGTAGTTTCTTGTCTTTCTTCTAAAGAATCATATAAATTGATATTTATTAAAATTTGTTATCAATGAACCGATGAAATGCCTTGGTGCATAAAGACGCTTGCAGTTCAAGTTGGATGGCCTGAATTTAATTACTATAGTCTATGGAGAGGTAAAAGGAGAGAAGCAACTCCACAATGTTGTCCTCTGAACTCTCATATGCACTGTGACATGTGCCAACACAATGCATCTGCACAGTTGTATGCACAATTAGAAATAAATAAAAAATGAATGAATAATTGCATATATACATATCAAGGGAGGAAGACTAGAAAACAGAGACAAGTAACATATAATTCCAATTTGTTGGGTCAAAGCTTCTCTTCTTCCTCTTCGAATAATATTCATTTAGGTCCTTTTTGCAATGCTAGCTTGGTTTTCATAAATTGCATTAATTGCTTAATTCATCTCTGTTTGAAATGTTATCTTTGTTTGATTTTAAATTAAAGGTAAGATTAATACAAATTAATGGGCCTCACCATGGCATCTTAGTCCACACTTGTAATACTTTGATGAGCATAGAGTTTCATGTAGTTTCCTGTTTTTGAACGACGATAATTAAAGGTCTGGTATTTTTCTGATCTTTTGGCCTTTGTAAATTAGTCAGTGTTTTTTTATTACAGCTTTTAATATTGTCTCTTTTCTTTGTACTTTGACATCATAACTATTATAGCTCCTCATAGGTCCTTCTCTGATAATGCTTATTTGTAATTTTTTAAAGCCACTTACATTAGAACGCCAGTGTATTTCACTAATTTTTAAAATATATATTTTGATGAATAAATGGTCAATGTGTTTAGACGTTATCTTCTCCTCAAGCTTCATGGTTTCTTAGTCTAGTTTTCATGAGTTTATCCAAGAATTCTAAGAAATTTTGCTCATGTTCATTGTTCTGTATGTACTGATGATTTTCTCAAAACAGAATTCCATGCCTGAATCCATGTTCTACTCGGCCTTGTTTATTTTTCATCCTGTCCACAAAAGCTTTCAGTATCTTTGTTTTCTTTTGTTTTCATTTACTTAAAGAGACATACTTCATTGCCAAATATTCATGAAGACTAAAAACTACAGGGTTTATGAAAAGAAAATGAAAGATGAAACAGGATGAATAGCTATTTATATATATATAGAAGACACCAAGCCTAAATTAGTCAAAGTAACCTAAAAAGAAATCATGTAGATCAATAAAATTATGATAATTTTTAACATTTCCACAAAATAGGTTATTAAGTACCACAAATATACCTATAAAAGACCTGTTTTTTAGTTTCAGGCTTTCAAATGTTAGAAAAAACACATTATATTCTCATTTCAAGCAATAACCTTTAAGCATATTCATAATTTTGAAAACTTAGGAACATTTTCATAACTGGAATTTTTAAAACCTATCCTCTTTATTGATCACAATTAATATAAATATAGCAATAAAAACATGAGATATGTATGTGTTTGTGTGTGAGTATCTGTGCCTCTGAATAACAAATACAATGAAAGAAAATAATCCTTTTAAAAATGGGGATCAGAACTAAACAAAGAATTCACAGCTGAGGAATGCCGAACGGCTGAGAAACACCTAAAGAAATGCTCAACATCTTTAGTCATAACGGAAATGTAAATCAAAACAACCCTGAGATTTCACCTCACACCAGTGAGAATGGCTAAGATCAAAAACTCCAGTGACAGCAGATGATGGCAATGATGTGGAGAAAGAGGAACACTCCTCCATTGTTGGTGGGGTTGCAGACTGGTACAACCATTCTGGAAATCAGTCTGGAGGTTCCTCAGAAAATTGGACATTGAACTACCAGCTATACCTCTCTTGGGCATATACCCAAAAGATGCCCCAACATATAACAAAGACACATGCTCCACTATGTTCATAGCAGCCTTATTTATAATAGCCAGAGGCTGGAAAGAACCCAGATGTCCTTCAACAGAGGAATGGATACAGAAAATGTGGTACATCTACACAATGGAATATTACTCAGCTATCAAAAACAATGACTTTATGAAATTCATAGGCAATGGATGGAACTGGAAAATATCATCCTGGATTTAAGCCCTCTATCAGTTGGAGGATTGGTAAAGATCTTTTCTCAATCTGTTGGTTGCCGTTTTGTCCTAACCACAGTGTCCTTTGCCTTACAGAAGCTTTGCAGTTTTATGAGATCCCATTTGTCGATTCTTGATCTTAGAGCATAAGCCATTGGTGCTTTGTTCAGGAAATTTTATCCAGTGCCCATGAGTTCGAGATGCTTCCTCACTTTTTCTTCTATTAGTTGACATTACCAAGGCTTAATTAAATACTGTGTTCTGTGTGCTGGAAGGAGACAGTGAGAGAGATAGAGAGATAGATAGATAGATTTTTTTGAGAAAGTAGATTAAAAAATACAACAATGAAAAATGGAAAAGTAGAAACTGTTCCTCCAGAATTCAGAAGGACACTTTTGTATCCTTAGTACATCAAATAATAAAGTGATCTGGGCTTTGATAGACGAGCAGTGGTGTGTACATGTGTACATGTGCATGTCCATGAATTTCTGTTACTTGGGTGTCTGTCCTGAAGTGAAAGAGAATAAGACTCTGAAATTGAGAAGGACAGCTCTGCAGGTTCAATGTACTGAACACAGAGGGGAACAGCGATCTGTGCTTTTGTTGAGGAGTTTTGTGTGTGTGTGTGTGTGTGTGTGTGTGTGTGTGTGTGTGTGTGTGTGTGTGTTTGTGTTTGTGTAAGTATGGAAATATATACAGGTATAATGCATTCCACATTGAAAAAAACAGTACAGCACTAAGGTCCAGCACTACAGAGAGAATCTAAAGGTCACTGTGACAGCTGCTGTCACATTTAGAAAGTATATCTGCCAAACAGGTTCTTCCTTACTCCCCTGTGTCTAGGAGCCATTTGCTTTTAAAATATGAGTGGTGGGTTCTTGACCTTCCATTCAAGTGATTTGATCAGGGGATGTAAGCCATCTCTCCTTTGTTGCCCTATATTGTCACCATAGAATGTCTTGAGAAACAGCAAAAGTAGTAAAAGTACTTGGAATATATTTTCATGAGGTAAAGCTTCCTATTCTACAGCAAATTACTTTTGGGGATGACTTTTTAAGAAAATGAATGTTGAAGTGGCTAAAACTGCTTCCATTTACACCGCGATTCAGTCTGTATCTGTCAGGCTCATCTCCATAGCTCCACGCTCCTATCAGAATTATCCGCACTTACCTTCTATGACAAATAGATTGAAAGGCCTTCTTAGTACATAAGTCCAGCTGATAAAATCCTTTTTAGGGTTTTTATTCTAGAAATACTACAGAATAAACTTTCTCCCTACTTAAAACATCACAGTACTTCAAAATTTAAATATTCCATCTCATTTCTGTCCCATAGAGAACTCTTTTTATTCAAAGGAAACAAAAGTAAGATTAACACAGGAAAAGAAATGGAGATGAAGGGAAGAGACCCTTTGTTGTGCTCTATGAAATCCCATCCTGGATATTAAAATAGGATAACTATTTCAGTTATTTTCCAAATTATGTGGGCTGGCCTTCATTTACCTCTTAGCCTAATTTGATTTGTGGTTCAATCACTTACAAGTAATTGTCTTGACAAACAAATGAGCAAAAATGTATTCTGAGTCTCTGTTTTGGGAAAATATTCAACCTCCTGGATTAATAAGTAGAGTGATACAGGATCCCTGCTAGGTTATCAGAAAGAACCTTAAGATAAATATCTATAAAATAAAGGAGGTGAGACTAGTGTCAGTTGCAGAAAGGCCAAATTAGAATTGCTTAACTTTTATTCTTCCTTGTAGACAACACAATACCATCAAGGAAACCAAGTATACCAGAGAGAAATACAACCAGAGTCTAAGGTAACCCAATATCTCAGTTACCATTCATGCTGCATCCATTGTTTCTGTCTCTAAGTAGAAAGTGACAGACTGAAGTAAGTTAGAATTCATAGTTTCCGTATTTGCAGAGGTGTCAATTAAAAAAATTGTAGTGCTTTCATTGGCAGCTTGAGAAGCAGATACTCTTTTCTTTAAATTGATAGCATATTTATTTCTACATATCCTACTCAAAGATGATGATGATGATGATGATGATGATGATGATGGTGGTGGTGGTGGTGGTGGTGGTGGTGGTGGTGGTGGTGGTGGTGATGATGATGATGATGGTGATGACGATGATTAATTATTACAGTCCAGATTACATTCCTATCCAGGTACACCCTCCAACTGTTCCATGTGTCATACCTCTTCCCCTTAAATCCCTGTCTCCATGAGGATGTCCCAACCCCACCCACCCCACCAGACCTCTAAACTCACTGGGGTCTCCAGTCTCTTAGGTTTAATGGCATCTTCCCTGACTGAACCCAAACCTGACAGTCCTCTGCTGTATACGAGTTGGGGGCCTCATATCAGCTGACTGTTTGGTGAGCCAGTGTCTAAGAGATATCAAGGGCTAGGTTAATTAAGACTGCTATTCCTCCTACAGGGTCACCCTCCTCCTAAGTTTCTTCCAGTTTTCCCTAATTCAACCACAGGGGTCAGCATCTTTTGTTCATTGGTTGGGTGCACATATCTGCATCTGACTCAGCTACTTGATGGGTCTTTCAGAAGGTAGTCATGATAGGTTCCTTTGGTGAGCATTCCATAGACTCATTAATAGTGTCAGACCTTGGGGCCTCCCCTTGAGCTGGATCCCTTTTTGGACCTGTCGCTATACCTTCTTTTCCTCAGGTTCTTCTCCATCACCATCACTGCAGTTCTTTCAGAGAGGAACAATTGTGGGTCAGAGTTTTGATTGTGGGATAGTAACCCAGTCTCTCACTTGATACCTTGTCTTTCTGCTTCAGGTGAGCTCTACAAGTTGCCTTTTCTCACTGTAGGTCATTTCCTCTAGGCTCCTTCCCTTTGAGTCCTGAGAGTCTCTCACCCCCCCCCCACACACATCTCTGGTACATTCTGGAGGGTCCACCCAACCACCTACCTCCTGAGATTGCCTGTTTCCATTCTTTCTGCTGTCCCTTGAGGCTTCATTTCTTTTTCCTCGGCTAATATCACATCATGTCTGTCTCCCCCACCAAATCCCAGGTCCACCCTGTGGTTGCTTTCTTCTCCCTCCAACATGGGACTGAGGTATACCTCACTTGGTATCCTTCAGCTTGTTGACTTTTTGAGTTCTATGGACTGGATCTTGGGTATTCTGTACTATTTTATGGATAAATATCTAGTTCCTTTGATTTGCCTGAAAAACTCATGATGCCCTCATACTTAATAGCTGAGTAGTATGCCACTGTGTAAATAAAACACATTTTCTGTATCCATTCTTCTTTCAGGAGACATCTGGGTTATTTCTAGATTCTGGCTATCACAAATAAGGCCACTATGAACATAGGTGAAACACATGTCCTGTGACATAGTGGGGAATCATTTAGGTCTATTCCCAAGAGTGGTACTGCTGGGCCTTTAGGTCTATTTTCTATATGCTGAGGAACATTCAAATTGATTTCCAGAGTGGTTGTACCAATTTGCAATTACACTAGCAATGTAGAAGTGTTCCTCTCTCTTCACATCCTCACCAATGTGTGTTGTCACCTGAGATTTTGATCTTTGCCTTTCTGACTGGTGTAACATAGAATCTCAGGGTTGTTTTGATTTCCATTTCTCTGATCAGTAAGGATTTTGAACATGTCTTTAGGTGCTTCTCTGCCATTTAAGAATCCTCTACTGTGAATTCCTGGTTAAATTATATACCCCATTTATTGATTGGTTTGTTTGTTTTTTTGGTGATTAGATTCTTGAGTTCTTTATATATTTTAGAAATTAGCCCTCTATCAGATGTGGGGTTAGTGAAGTTTTTTCCTAATACCTATGTTTCCAATTTGTCTTATTGACTATGTCCTTTGACTTACTGAAGTTTTCCAGGTTCATGTGGTCCCATTTATCAATTCTTGATCTTAGAGCATGACCCGTTGGAGTTGTTTAGGAACTTTACCCCTGTTCCAATGAGTTCAAGGCTCTTTCCCACTTTCTCTTAGATTGAATATATATGGTTTTGTGTTGAGGTCCTTGATCTAGTAAACTTGAGCTTTGTGCAAAGTGACAAATATGGGTCTATTCTCGTTTTTCTACACCCAGACAACCAGTTAGACCAGTGCCATTTATTGAAGATGCTTTTTTCCTTTGTATATTTTTGGCTTCTTTGTCAAAAATCAAGTGTACATAAGTATGAGATTTAATTTGGGGTCTTCGTTGATCAACGTGTCTGTCTCTGTATCAATATTATGCAGTTTTTAATCACTATTGCTCTGTATTAGAGCATGGGGTAAGGGATTGTGATTCCCCCAGACATTCTTTTATTCTTAAGAATTGTTCTCTGGGGTTGGGAATTTAGCTCAGTGGTAGAGCACTTGCCTAGCAAGCTCTAGGCCCTGGGTTTGGTCCCCAGCTCCGAAAAAAAAAAAAAAGAAAGAAAAAAAGAAAAAGAAAGAAAGAAAAAAAAGAATTGTTCTTACTATTCTGGGATTTTGCCTTTCTAGATGAATTTGAGAATTGCTCTTTGCATGTCTTTAAATATTGTGTTGGGATTTTGATGGGAATTGCATTGAATCTGTTTTGTTCTTTTGATAGGATGCCCATTTTTACTATGTTAATACTCCCAATCCATGAATATGGGAGATCTCTCCATTTTCTGAGATCTTCCATGATTTCTTTCTTGAGAGACTTGAAGTTCTTATCATAAAGAACTTTCATTTGTTTGATTAGAGTTAGCCCAAGATATTTTATATTTTTTGTAGCTACTTGGAAGGGATTGTTTCCCTAATTTCTTTCTCTTTATGTTTGTCATTTGTATAAATAAAGCATACTGATTTATTTGAGTTAATTTTATATCCAGCTTATTTGCTAAAGTTGTTTACCATCTGGAGAAGTTCTTTGGTAGAATTACAGGGTCGTTAATACACACTATCACGTTATCTGCAAATAGTGACACCTTTAATTCTTTTTTGTCAATTTGTATTCCCTTGATCTCTTTTTGTCTTATTGTTCTAGTTAGCACACTGAATACTATATAAAATAAATATGCGGAGAGTGGGCATTCTTGTCTTGTCTCCAATTTTAGTACAATTCCTTCCAAGTATGTCCCCATTTAATTTTATATTGGCTATTCATTTGCAGTAAATTGCTTTTATTATGTTTATATATGGGCTTTGAACTCCTGATCTCTCCAGTACTTTTAACATGAAGGGGCATTGACTTTTCTGCATCTAAGGAGATTATTATGTGACTTTTTTTTCTTTGAGTTTGTTTATATAGTGGATTACATTAATGGATTTTCATATATTGAACCAACTTTGCATCCCTGCTATGAAGACTACATGACCATAGTGAATAGTGACTTTGATATGTTCTTGGACTCAGTTTACAAGAATTTAATTGTGTATTTTTGCATCGATATTCATAAGCCAGTTGGTCTTTAGTTCTCTTTTTTGGTTAGGTCTTTGTGTGGTTTAGGTATCAGAGTAATTTGGCTTCATAGAATGAATTAGATAGTGTTCCTTCTGTTTCTATTTTATGGAATTGTTTGAGGAATATTGGTGCCAGGTCTTCTTTGAAGGTTTGATAGATTTCTGCACTAAATCCATCTGCCCTGGCTGTTTTCTGGTAGGTAGGTTGTTAATGACATCTTCTATTTCCTTATGTGATATGGTCTGTTTATACAGTTAACCTGCTCTTGATTTAACTATGGTATGTGTAATCTTTCTAGAAAACCTACCATTTCATCTAGATTTTCCAGTTTTGTTAAGTGTAGGATTTTATAGTAGGATCTGATACTTGGAATTTCCTTATTTCTTTTGTTGTGTCTCCTTTTTCATTTCTGATTTATTTTAAATTTGGATACTGGCTCTGGGCCTTTTGGATAGTTTGGCTAGGGGAAGATCTATCTTGTCCATTCTCTCGAAGAACCAGCTTTTGGTTTTCTTGATTCTTTGTGCTGTTCTCTTTGTTTCTATTTGGTTGATATCAGTCCTGAATTTGACTATTTCCTGGATTCTACTCCTCTTGGGTGAGTTTGCTTCTCTTTGTTCAAGAGCTCTAAGGTGTGCTGTTAAATTGCTACTGTAAGAGCTCTCAATTTCTTTTACAAGGTACTTAGTACTATGAATTTTCCTCTTAGCACTGCTTCCATTGTGTAACATAAATTCGGGTCTGATGAGTCAACATTTTCATTAAATTCCAGGAAGTCTTTACTTTCTTCTTTATTTCTTCCCTGACCAAGATATCATTGAATAGAGAGTTGTTCAGGTTCCATGGACATGTCAGCTTTCTGTTCTTTTCTGCTGTTGTTGAAAACCAGACTTAGGCCAAAGTGGTCTGATAGAATGCATGGGATATTTCAGTCTTCTTATATCTGTTGAGAGTTTTTTGTGCCCAATTATATGGTCGCTTTTGGAGAAGGTGCCATGAAATGCTGAAAAGAAGGTATATTCTTTTGAATTAGGGTAAAATGTTCTATAGATATCTGTTAAATCCATTTGGTCTTTCCAAAATTTTTATCATGAAAGGGTGTTGAATTATGTCAAGTGCTTTCTCAGAATTTAATGAGATGATCATGTGTTTTGTTCTTTGAATTTGTTTATATAGTGGAGTATGTTGATAAATTTCCATATACACAACCATCCCTACATCCCTGTGGTGAAGCCTACTTGATGATGATGGGTGATATTTTTGATGTGTTCTTGGATTTTGTTTGTAAGAATTTTATAGAGTATTTTTGCATTGATATTCATAAGAGAAATTGGTTTGAAGTCCTCTTTCTCTATTGGTCTTGTGTTGTTTATGTATAAGGGTAAGAAGTATGGCTTCATAGAAGAAATTGCCTAGTGTTCCTTCTGTTTCTATTTTGTGGAATAGTTTGGACAGTATTGGTATTAGGTCTTTGTTGCAGGTCTGAAGGAATGCTGCAGTAAACCATCTCTGGTTCTGAGCTTTTTTTTTTTTTGTGGTTAGGCAAATTTTAATGACTGCTTCTATGTATCTAGGATTTCTGGGACATTTCAGGAGATTTATCTAATCCTGATTTAAATTTGGTATGTGCATCTGTCTAGAAAATTGTCTTTATCCTCCAGATTTTCCCATTTTGCTGACTATGGGCTTTTGTAGTAGGAGCTGAAGATTTTTTTTAACTTCCTCAGATTCTGTTGTTATTTCTTCCTTTTTATTTCTAAGATTTTGTTAATTTGGATATTTTCTCTCTGCCCGCTGCTTAGTCTGTCTATGGGTTTATCTATTTTGTTGATTTTCTCAAAGAACCAGCTCCTGCTTTGCTAATTATTTGTATAGTTCTTTTGTTTCTACTTTGTTAATTTCAGTGCTGATTTTGATCATTAAGAGCCATCTACTTCTTTTTCCAGTATTTCTTCTTTTTGTTCTGTAGCTTTTAGGTGTCCTGTCAAGATGATAGTGTATGCTTTCTCCAGTTTCTTTTTGGAGGAACTCAGAACTATGAATTTTCCTCTTAGCACTCCTTTCATTGTGTTCCATAGGTTAGGGTATGTTTTGCCTCCTTTATCATTAAATCTAAAAGTCCTTAATATCTTTCTTTATTTCTTCCTTGACCAAATCATTGCATACAGAGTTGTTCAGCTTCCATCTCTATATGTGTTTTTTGTTGTTTTGTTGTTGTTGTTGTTGTTGTTGTTGTTATTGAAGACCAGCCTTAGTCCATGGTGAACTGATAGGATGTATGGGATTATTTCAATCTTCTTGTATCTGTTGACGCCTGTTTTGTGACTGATTATATGTTCACTTTGGAGAAGGTACCATGAGGTGATGGGAAGAAGGTATATTCTTTTGTTTTAGCATGAAATGTTCTATAGTATCTGTTAAATCCACTTGGATCATAAATTTTGTTAGTTACTCTATGTTTCTGTTTAGTTTCAGTTTCCATGATTTGTTCACTGCTGATAGTGTGTGTCGAAGCATCCCACTATTATTTTGTGAGGTTCAATGTGTGCTTTGAGCTTTGGAAAGGTTTCTTTTCTGAACGTAGGTGCCCTTCATTTGGAGCATAAATATTCAGGATTGAGAGTTCACCTTGGTGGATTTTTCCTTTGAAAAATATAGTGTCCTTCCTTATCCTCTTTTGATAACTTTTGGTTGAAACTTGATTTTATTCTACATTAAAATGGCTACTCCAGCTTGTTTCTTTGGACCATTTTCTTGGAAAATTGTTTTACAGTCTTTTACTCTGAGGTACTGTCTGTCTTTGTCTCTGAGGTGTGTTTCCTGTATACAGCAAATGTTGGGTCCTCTTTCGGTATCCAGTCTCTTAGTCTGTGTCTTTTTGTTGGGGAATTGAGTCCATTGATGTTAAGATATATTAAGGAATAGTGATTGTTGTTTCCTGTTATTTTTGTTGTTAGAAGTGGAATTGTGTTTGGGTAGCTCTCTTCTTCTGGGTTTGTTGCAAGATTACTTTCTTGCTTTTTTAGGGTGTTGTTTCCCTCTTTGTGTTAGATTTTCTACTGATTATCTTTTGTAGGGCAGAATATGTAGAAAGGTATTATGTAAATTTGGTTTTGTCATAGAATATCTTGGTTTCTTCATCTGTGTTAATTGAGAGTTTTGCTGAATATGCCTGGGCTGGCATTTGTGTTCTCTTAGAGTCTGTATGCATCTGCCCAGGATCTTCTGGCTTTCGTAGTCTCTGGTGAGTAGTGTGCTGTAATTCTGATAGATCTGCTTTATATGCTACTTGACCTTTATCACTTACTGCTTTTACTATTCTTTCTTTGTTTTGTGATTTGGTGGTTTGACTATAATGTGATGGGAGGAATTTCCAACCTATTTCGAGTTCTGTAGGATTTTTTGTTTTTGTTTTTGTTCTTTTTAATGTTTATTGGCATCTGTTTCTTTAGGTTAGGAAAGTTTTCTTCTATAATTTTGTTGAAGATATTTACTGGCCCTTTAAGTTGGGAATTTTTGCTCTCTCTTCTCTATCTATTATACTTAGGTTTTGTCTTTCTGCATGTTTAGGGTTAGGAGTATTTTTCATTTTACATTTTCTTTGAAGGTTGTCTCAATGTTTTCTATGGTATCTTCTGCCCCGGAAATTCTCTATACTATCTTTATTATTCTGTTGGTGATGCTTGCATCTATGATTCCTAGTCTCTTTCCTATGTTTTCTATTGGAGAGTTGTCTCCCTTTGTGATTTCTCTATTGTTTCTATTTCCATTTTTAGAACCTGGATGATTTTGTTCAATTCCTTTCCTCTGTTTGGTTGTGCTTTCATGTAATTCTTTAAGGAATTTTTGTCTTCCCTCTTTAAGGACTTCTGCTTGTTTACCTGTGTTGACCTTTATTTTTTTTTATGGGATTTTTTTATGTCCTTCTTAAAGTCCTCTATCATCATCATGAGATGTGATTTTTAAATCCAAATCTTGCTTTTCCTGTGTGCAATGTTTGCTTTGGTGGGAGAACAGAGCTCTGATGGTGCAAAGTAGTCTGTTTCTGTTGCTTAGGTTGCTGTACTTGCCTCCCCCCATCTGGTTGTTTCTGATATTAGCTGGTATTGCTGTCTCCGACAATGGCTTGACCCTCCTTCAAGCCTTTTGGTCAGCACTCTTGGAGACTAGCTTTCTCCCAGTGGGATCTGGGAACAGAGAATTGTAGGACGTAGTCAGCTCCAGACATAGGTGGAAACTGGAAGGATCCTCTCCCAGTCTGCTTCTATTTTCAGTGTCTAGAGGGTTCCTGGCAGGTTCCTCTTGGGCCAGGAATGCTAGCAGAAGTGGTGCTCTCACTTAAGCTCTCAGGACTGTTCACACTTCTGGGAGTTCTGTGCTCTTCCTACGGGATATGGGTACAGAGAGCTGTGGGACAGGGTCAGCTCCAGGCACAGGCAGAAAGCAAAAGGGTCTTGTACCAGTCTGCTCCTAGATTTCTGTGTCCTGAGGACTCTAAGTGGGTTCCCCTTGGTCCAGAAATGTGAACAGAAATGATGGTCTCCCCTGTGAAATCAGGATTGTCCGCACTTCAGAGATTCCACTCTCTTCCCACAGGATTTGGGTACAGAGAGATTTGGGCCCAGATTAGCTCGGCCACAGGCTGAGTTTTTCCTGTTTTGAATTTTCTTTGACAGTTGTGTCAATATCTCCTACAGTGTCTTCTATCTCTTGTATTCTGTTAGTCATAAGATCTCTTCTATGTCTTGTATTCTGTTGGTCACACTTACATCTGTAATTTCTGACCTCTTTCCTGGGTTTACCCTTTACAGGAGTGCCTCCATTTGTGTTTTCTTTATTGTTTCTACTTTCACTTTTAGGTCTTGTATAGCTTTATGTTATTCCTTCACATGTTGAATTGTGTTTTCCCATATGTATTTAAGGAATTTACTTGTTTCCTCCCAAAGGGTTTCTACCTGTGTTTCCTGTATTTCTTTCTGTAAGTTATTTTTATTCTCCTGCAAGGACTCTATTTAATCTTCATGAGACAGGATTTTAAGCAAGATTTCTGATTTTCAGGTATGTCAGTGTATTCAGGGCTTGCTGTGGTGGGAGAACTGGGCTCTGATGATGCCCACCAATATTGGCTTCTGTTAGTTTTGGTCTTACACTTGCTTCTTACCATCTGGTTTTCTGGTGACTCTGTCTGGAATCTGTCTGTTTTGTTCCTGGGTTCCTTCAGGTCTCTTGGCAGGCCTGTGTCCCTGACTATTGTAGACCTCCTGTGGGGCCTTCCAACTGGAGGACCTTAAGGACAGAGAAGCTTTTGATCTATTGCCCTGGCTCTAGTAGATTTTCTGGAAGGCCTTAAGACTGTTGACTCTTCAGAGGAGCAGTCAAGCTGTTGTCCTGTGTGAACTTGTTCTTCAGTTGAGGGTTATGGGCTTTGGTATCTATTTCAATCTATGCAGGAGAACTCCAGAGAAACTTTCAGTCATTTGGGTCAGTTGACTTGTATGCCACAGAACACACCAGAGATTTTTAGACTGAGGTATCAGTTTCCCAGTTACTCTGTGTACAGAACAACTCCTTAGATGCCTTCAAGCTATGGTGTCATGGGTACAATGGATCTTATGGGATGCCTCAGGATATGGTGTCTTCCAGGGAGCAGACTAGTTAGCAGTCTGTCCCAGCAGAAATAAACAGGCTGAAAGGCAGTGTGGGCAGTGGTTTTGAGGGATGATGGGTCCACTGGGTTCCAGGCAGCAGCTTTGGTACTTCAGGAGGGATCTTTTGTTAATTGGATATTTTATGTATTTACATTTCAAATGTTATCCCCTTCCCTTCCTCCCACATCCAGCCTCCATGTGCTTCAATGAAGATGCTGTCACTCCAGTCCACCCACTCCCACTCAACATGCTGGGCTTCCCTTACACTAAGGAAATGAGACTTTACAGACAGTGGCATCCTCTGCTACATATGTGGCTACAGCCATGGGTCCCTCCATGTTTACTCATTGTTTGGTGGTTTAGTCCCTAGGAGCTCTGGGAGGTCTGGTTGCTCTTCCTATGGGTTTGCAAACCCCTTCAGCTCTGTCAGTCCTATTTCTCACTCCATAATTGGGGTCCCAATGCTTGGTGTGATGGTTAGCTGCAAGCATCTTCATCTGTATCAGTAAGGCTCTGGCAGAGCCTCTCAGGAGACATCTACTTCAGGTCCTGTCAACAAACACCCCTTTGCATAAGCAATAGTGACTGGGTTTGGTTGCTACATATAGGGTTGATCTCTAGTTGGAGAAATCTCTAGGTGGCCTCTGTCCTTATATTTTCTCAGGTGAGTATTTTCTTCCCCCTTCTAAGAAGGACTGAAGCATCCAACTTTTGGTCTTCCTTCTTGAGCTTCATATTGTCTACGAATTGTATCTTAGGCATTGCGAGCTTTTGGCTAATATCCACATGTCAGTATGGGATAACATGTATTCTTTAGTGACACTTTCTAGTTCAATCCATTTGCCTAAGAATTTCATGAAGTTATTGTTTATAATAGCTGTGCAGTACTCTATTGTATAAATATCCCACATTTTCTGTATCCATTCCTCTGTTGAAGGATATCTGGGTTCTTTCCAGATTCTGGCTATTATAAATAAGACTGCTATGAATGTAGTGAAGCATGTGTCCTTGTCATTTGTTGGAGCATCTTTTGGGTATAAGCCCAGGTATGACCTATCTGGGTTCTCAGGTAGCATTTTCTCCAATTTTCTGAGGAACTACCAGGATGATTTACAGAGTTGTTGTACCAACTTGCAATCCCACCAACAATGGAGGAGTGTTCTTCTTTCTCCACATCCTCACCAGCATCTGCTCTTACCTGAGGTTTTGATCTTACCATTGTGACTGGTGTGAGGTGGAATTTCAGGGTTGTTTTGATTTGTATTTATCTGATGACTAAGATTGTTGAACATTTCTTTAACTGCTTCTTAGACATGCAATATTCCTCAGGTGAGAATTCTTTATTTATCTGTGTAATCCATTTTTAAATAGGATTATTTGGTTTTCTGGAGTCTATATTCTTGAGTTCTTTGTATATAATAGATATTAGTCTCCTATCAGATGTAGGATTGGTAAAGATCTTTTCCCAATCTCTTAGTTTCAGTTTTGTTCTATAGACAGTTTCTTTTGCCTTACAGAAGCTTTGCAATTTTTTTTAGGTCCCATTTGTTAATTCTTGATCTTAGAGCATAAGCCATTGATGTTCCCTTCAGGAAATTTTCCCCAGTGCCCATGTGTTCTGTTTGAAACTCTCCCCACTCTTTCTTCTATTACTTTCAGAGTATCTGGTTTTCTGTGGAAGTCCTTGATCCACTTGAACTTAAGCTTTGTACATGGTGATAAGAGTGGATTGATTTGCATTCTTCAACATGCTGACCTCCAGTTGAACCAGCACCATTTGTTGAAAATGCTATCTTTTTTCCACTGGATAGTTTTAGCTGCTTTGTCAAAGATCAAGTGACCATAGGTTTATAGGTCATTTCTGGGTCTAGAACTCTATTGCATTGATCTACCTGCCCATTTCTATACTAATACCATGCAGTTTTTATCCCTATTGCTCTGTAATACAGCTTGGGGGTAGGGATGGTGATTCCCCAGAAGTTCTTTTATTGTTGAGAATTGTTTTGGCTACCCCAGGTTTTTTGTTATTCCAAATGAATTTGCAAATTACTCTTTGTTACTCTACAAAAAATTGAGTTGGAATTTTGATGGGGATTGCACTGAATCTATAAATTGCTTTCAGCAAGAAGGACATTTTTACTGTATTAGTCCTGCCATTCGATGAGCATGGGAGATCTTTACATTTTCTGAAATGTTTTTTATTTCTTTCTTCAATGACTTGAATTTCTTGTCATATAGATCTTTCACTTGCTTGGTTAGAGTCACACCAATGTATTTTCTATTATTTGTGACTATTATTCATGATGTTGTTTCCCTAATTTCTTTCTCAGTCTGTTTAATCCTTTGAGTAGAGGAAGGCTACAGATTTGTTTAAGTTCATTTTATATCCAGCCAATTTACTAACATTCTTTATCTGGTTTAGGAGTTATCTGTTGGAATCTTTGGCATCACGTTATATACTATCATATCATCTGCAAATAGTGATATTGCTGACTTCTTCCTTTTGAATTTGTATCTTTTTGGTCTGTGTTTGTTGTCTGATTGGTCTGGCTAGAACTTTAAGTACTGTATTGAATTGGTTAGCCTTGTCTAGTCCCTAATTTTAGTGTGATTACTTTAAGATTCTTTCCATTTAATTTAATGTTGGCTACTTGTTTGCTGTATATTGCTTTTACTGTGTTCATAGATGGGCCTTGAATTCCTGATCTTTCCAAGCCTTTTATCATGAAGGGGTATTGTGTTTTGTCAAATGCTTTCTCAGCATCTAAAGAGATGTTCATGTGTCTTTTTGAGTTTGTTTATATAGTGGATTACACTGATGGATTTCCATATATTGAAAAATTTCAACATTCCTGGGATGAAGCCTACTTGATCATGTCTAATGATAGTTTTCATTTGTTCTTGAATGTGTTCTTGTGAAATATTTATTGAATATTTTTATTGATATTAATAAGGGAAATTGGTATGAAGTTCTCTTTCTTTATAGGGTCTTTGTGTTTTGTGTAATTGTGGCTTCAAAGAACGAAGTGTATTGTTTCTTCTGATTTCTATTTTGTGGAATAGTTTAAAGAGTATTGGTATTAGGTCTTCTTTGAAAGTCTGATAGAATTCTGTACTAAAGCTGTAGCATTAAATAATAAAAATGGATTTTCTATCACATGCTACCACCAGCTCCCCTCTGGCCCCTGGTCTCGCTCAGCAAACTCTCTGGCTGAGGGGTCTCAAAATGTCTCCACCCAACTCCCTAAGTTCCCTTGGAGGGTTGCTGCCATGCCAACCTCATGCGATCTCACACTTATCTGTCACAAATGCCTGTACCCAGGCAAAGTCAAAACACTAGAGGCTTGTAAGTTATCAATCAGATTTACATCAGTAAATTCTCACCCCCAAAACTGTCCACAAAATAAACTCAGAGCCAATTGATATTGATATAAACTAACCACCAAATAAGAATAATTGTCCTGTAATTATTCATCCTTCATAAGATATTCATAGCTCCCTATGGCTATTTAAAGCCAAATAGATCTGGGTCATTCTTCTCTTACTCCATCTTCTTCCTTCTCCTTTCTCTGCTATTTCTCCTGCCTCTCAAAAGCTCTGCATCTGCCCTCTCTTTCTACTGTCTAGTCTCAGTCTCCAGCCTTTTCTTTACCTGCCCTTACCAGCATAAAGACATCTATATTAACCTATATGATCCTGGGCTCTTTTGTTGTTGTTGTTGTTGTTGAGAGACATGTAATGACTCGTTCTATTTCTTTAGGGGTTTATCAGATCCTGATTTAACTTTAACACCTAGTAGCTGTCTAGAAAAATGTCCATTTCATCCAGATTTTACAGTTGAATTGAGTATAGACTTTTGTAGTACGATCTGTTGATTTCGTTGACTTTCCTTGGTTTCTATTGTTATGTCTGGCTATTCATTTATGATTTCATTAATTTGGATACTGTCTCTGTGCCCTCTGGCTAGGCTTGCTAAATGATTATCTATTTTGTTGGTGTTCTCAAAGGACCAGCCTTGGTTTTGTTGATTCCTTGTATAGTTCTTTTTGTTTCTACTTGGTTGATTTCAGCCCTGAGTTTGATTATTACCTGCAGTCTACTCATCTTGGGTGTATTTATTTTGTTGTTGTTGTTGATGATGTGGTAGAGCTTTCAGACGTACTGTCAAGTTGCTAGTATATGCTCTCTCCAGTTTTGTTTTCAAGGCACTCAGAGCTATGACTTTTCCTCTTAACACAATTTTCATTGTGTTCCATAAGTTTGGGTATGTTATGACTTCATTTTCATTAATTCTAAAAAAAAGTCTTCAATTTCTTTCTTTTTTTTCTTCCCTGACCAAGTTTCATTGCATAGAAAGTTGTTCAGCTTCCATGAGTATGTGGGCTTTCTGTTGTTGTTTTTTTTTTTTTTTTTGAATACCAGCTTTATTCTGTGATGATCTGAGGGGATGCATAGGATTATTACAACATTCTTGTATGTATTGAGGCCTGGTTTGTGACCAAATATAAATACTTTCTCTAAAGTATGATGAGGTCCTGAGAAGAAAGTATGTCCTTTTGTTTTAGGATGCAATTTTCTACAAGTACTTGCTAAATTCATTTAGGTCATAACTTCTGTTAGTTTCACTGTGTCTCTGTTTAGTTTCTGTTTCCATGATCTGTCCATTGAAGAGAGTGAGATATTGAAGTCTTCCATTATTGTTTGATGTAAAATGTGTGCTTTGAGATTTAGTAAAGTTTCTTTTATGAATGTATGCCCTTGCATTTGGAGCATAGATGTTCAGAATTACGAGTTCAACTTGGTAGTTTTTGCCTTTGATAAATATGAAGTATTCTTCCTTATCTTTTTGATAATTTTTCATTAAAATTCCATTTTATTCGTTATTAGAATGACTACTCTAGCTTGTTTCTTGGGACCATTTGCTTGAAAAAAATTTTCCAGCCTTTTCCTCTGACATAACATCTCTCATTGTCACTGAGGTGCATTTTCTGTATGCAGCAAAATGCTGGGTCCAGTTTACATATGCAGTCTGTTAAAATATGTCTTTTTATCAGGAAACTAAATCCACTGTTGTTAATAAATGAAAAACTCCAAAACAAAGAGGGAAACTACTCCATACAAAAAGCCAGAAAGTAATCTCTTTCAACAAGCTCGAAAAAAGTACCCATAAAAACCTAATTCCACCTCAAACAACAAAAATAACAGGAAGCAACAGTCACTATTCCTTAATATCTCTTAACAATAATCCTTCGTAGGGCTGGATTTGTGTAAAGATATTGTGTAAATTTGGTTTTGTTATGGAATATCTTGATTTTTCTATCTATGTTAATTGAAGTTTTGCTGGGTATAATAGCCTGGGTTGGCATTTCTGTTCTCTTAGTGTCCTGACATCTGCCCAGGCTCTTCTGCCTTTCATAGCCTCTGGTGAGAAGTCTGGTGTAATTCTGATAGGTCTGCATTTATATGTTACTTGACATTTTTTCTTACTACTTTTAATATTCTTCGTTTTGTGCATTTGGTGTTTTGACTATTACTTGAATGGAGGAATTTGTTTCCTGGTGCTATCTATTTGGAATTCTGTAGGCTTCTTGTATGCTTATGGGCATCTCTTTCTTTAGGATAGTTCTCTTCTGTAATTTTGTTGCAGATATTTACTGGCCCTTTAAATTGGGAATCTTCAGTCTTTTCTATACCTATTATTCTTAGGTTTGTTCTTTTCATTTGTCCTGGATTTTCTGGATGTTTTGGGTTAGGAACTTTTAGTATTTTACATTTTCTTTGTTGATCATTTCAATGTTTTTATGGTATCTTCTACCTCTGAGATTCTCTTTTTCATCTCTTGTTTTCTGTTGCTGTTGCTTGCATCTATGACTTTTGAGCCCTTTTCCTAGGTTTTCTATCTCCAGAGTTGTCTTTCTTTGTGATTTATTTATTGTTTCTGTTTTGGTTTTTAGATCCTGGATGGTTTTGTCCAATTCCTTCACCTGTTTGGTTGGTTGTGTTTTTCATTAATTCTCAAAGGATTTTTGTGTTTCCTTTTTAAGTGCTTCAACATGTTTGCCTGTATTCTCCTATAGATTTTTAAGTGATTTATTTATGTCCCTCTTAGAGTCGTCTATCATCATCATGAGATGTGATTTTAAATCTGATCTTCCTTTTCTGAGGTATCTAGGGCTTGCTGTAGTGGGAGAAATGGGTTCTGATCATGCCAAGTTGTCTTGTTTTCTGTTGCTTATGTTCTTGTGCTTGACTCTCACCTTTTAATTATCGCTAATGTTAGTTGGTCTTCTATCTCTGACTGGAGCTTGTCCCTCCATTGGGCCTGTGAGCTGGTGATCTTAGGAGTGAGAGCACTCCTCAGAGACAAGCACCTTCTCTGGGCATGATTTGGGTCTGGAGGGCTGTGGAATGGCCTTAGCTCTGGATATATTTGGAGACTAGAAGGATCCTGTCCAGACTCCTCCGCAGTTCTTGTGTCCTGTCTGCTCTTGGCAGGTCCCTCTTTGGACATTTTTTGGAGCTAAAATGGGGTCTCACTTGTGGACTTAGGAGGAAGAGCACCTCTGGGATACCAGCTCACTCTGGGCATGATTTTGGTCAGGAAGGCTGAGGAATGGCCTTAGCTCTGAGCATAGTTGTAGACTAGAAGGATTCTGTCCCAGGGTGTTACACAGTTCTTGTGTCCTGTGTGCTCCTGTCAGGTTCTTCATTTGACAGTTATTGGAACTGAAATGGGCCTCACTTGTGACCTCAGGAGTGAGAACACTCTTGGGAGACCAGGTTCCACTGGGTGTGATTTGGGTCTGGAGGACTGTGGACAACTTCTGCTCTGGGCATAGATTTGGGAAGGTTCTACTAAATGCTCTGAGTATAGCAGATCTTCTGGTTTGCCTCAGAATACAGTGTCTTCCAAGGAGCAGACTAGCTTGAAATCTGTCCCAGCAGAAAGGACCAGGCATAAAGGAAGTATTTATTTTTAAATTCACCTAATGTTTCTTTTTAAAAAATGCCATGTATCCATGAAAGATTTAGCCTTTTTGGATTCCTAATCTAAAGTCATACGATTGCTTAGCCCTGAATCCAAAAGTACAGTTATGGAACTGGGCGACACTTTATGGGAGATGCCATCATTTCCTGATTGCTCAGGCATTTCTAGAGTGGTCAGTTCCCATTTGCTTAATGGATCTTATACCATGATGAATTTAACTAACACTTGCTGGTCTCCTGACTGTGTTTTCTCTAACTTTCTCTACTGTAAAGTTTTTTCTATATGACTGTGAAGCTTCAGGTAATGAGGAAAAGGTTTGATTTAATAAAAATAATTATCTGTTTTAACATTCAGTCAGAACTTGATCAAGTAGACACAATTGGTCATATGGCCATAAACTATCATAATATAGTCAAATGTCAATGGTAGTATGTGGTGGTTGTGATATCCATAGTCACGAGTACATAAATTTCTGAGGTGTACATGAGGAGGATGTGCATATAGTGTCTCCTTGTGATAATGCTTAGCATCACTTGGCTACCCCAAGTTAACTGGAGATTAAGATGAAGATTGAAGAAAATGGACAAGAGTTTGGTCATGAAAAAGTAGGGACAATACTTATGATGGTATAATTGTGCTGTGTCTTGATATGTGTTGAAATTATAGTAGATAGAGCTAAAGACATTAACACACAACTATGTACAAATAAAAGTGGAGATGTCTAAAGAAGATTAAGTGTATTGCACAAAGAGCATGATAACAACAGTCCAATAAACTGTTGCTATTAGGGAAACTTGGTAACATATACATAGTATTTCTCTATTAATTCTTATGGCAGGTTATAACTTGTGATTTCTTCATAATAAAAATTTAATCTTAAAAGTTTATTCTTCTCTAAGTGCTTTGGATACAGGTTTGATGGTAGAGTATCTAGTATTCAGGAAGCCCTGAGTTCAGTTCTCAACACTCTAAAAGCCTGGTTTGGTGGCCTGCCTGTAACTTCTAGTACTTCAGCAGGAAAGGCAGATGTCAAGGTCCCCTACTATTGCATCAGTAGTTGGAGGCCAGTCTGAGCTGCTACGTGAGGACTGGTCTCAAAAGTGAAATTCATCCTGCTCTTATTCATTGCTAAAGCTAATGCCAGAGGTCAGTCTCTGAAATGACTCTTTACCAGTAATGCTTTCTTCAGCTCTCTGCTGAAATACAGAAAAAGCAGTCTCCTTACATATTTCAGAGAGAATAAAAAAGACGGAGATAACTTTTAAGGTCTTTCACCTTTTCTACTTCACATATTGTAGTCAGCCAACATGTTGAATGGGAGTTTGTTTGTTTGTTTGATTGTTTATTTATACCAGGAATTTTAGACAATTACATTAGGAAGTACTGTTTTATCTCCTGTGATGCATCTTTTGTTTCAGAGTATTTCTGTTTTTACTTATGCCGATACATGGATTAAAGCAGACACCGAGTAAATGTTTTCTTTAAGCAGTTGTTCCATGAGATTTCACTCTTTAGGAACTGAGAGCAGGGTAGCAGCAAGTAAGGAAGATTCTTGTGTTCCCAAGCATCATTTCTAAAGCCAAAAAGAATCTCTGTAATAAGGCATTCTGATATCTATATTTGCACATTCATGTATGTGCCGACATTAGGTTCTATAATTAAGCACTATTTGTAACAATTATATCCATGCCAGAGACCTGCTTTGAGACCACATTTTTATATTACATAACTTTGACAAGACTCAAATTCAATATTAGTTTCTTTCTTTCTGTCTTCTGTTGAAATTGCTTAATGACCTTTTCCCCTGAACAAAAGTAAAAACAGAGTTATTCCCAACTACTTGTGTTACTAATCTACAATGAACATTTCAAAACAAAATTGCTTTCTGCAAATGTTTTGAAATGTCTTTTATTATGCTGTTATCGGGGTTATTTTTCTGATAATGATGTGGGATGTATTCCCTTGATAAAAACGGGAGGTCTGAATTTTTTGTATATGCTGTTCAGTAGTAACAAGTTGGCTATCTATAATTCTCTTAACTTCACATGTATTATGTTCTACTCTGAAGAAAAAAATACCTTCACACTTACATGTGTCCTTCAGAGTTTGCTTTAACAAGGATGGATATATCATCAAAATGATCCTACAAGATTTTATTGGCACATGACATTGAACTAGAGGAATATTTCCAAGGGGATGTACTTGTAATGGAAGCTTTTACTGATACTAAATTAGGCTGCTTTTTCTCCATAAGGGCTTTGAAAAAATATTCTAAAGCACCTGGCCTGGCCAAGGCCACAGTAGCAGACAAGATGATAGGAAATAAATTAAAAAATAAGCCAGGAGAGGACATCTTCCTTCATCAACTCAGGTTTATTAGTATACATATACTAATTATATTATAGAACTGTGAGAATATAAATATAGTTTTTAATAGCTGCATAAAAGTATATATCTATGATTTTCCCTTATTCTTGATCTTTGCTCTGCAGACTGCACAGTATGCTTGAAAGATTAACAGAAAAAAAAAACAATGTTGATGTATTTTTCTTAATCAGCATCATGCACTATGAGAATGCACATGATTGGCTTTAATTCTGTCTGCTTGTCCCTATGCTGGGTTCATACTCTACCTATCTTTGCATAATTCCTTGTCCCCAAGGACAGACTTTTGTTGGACCGTGATCTTGCTGTGCTATACTTTTTTATCTCTACTTCGTATTAATTAGACAAAGTCAAGAGAAAAGAATGAAAAGGATCATAGCTCAGGAAGAGAACAACTTTAGGGTGTTTATGCTTTCTTTCATACACACACACTCACACTTCACATACATACACACAGGGAGACACAAACACACACACACACAGAGACATATATCACAAACACATATACAAACATATAAACATATACCACAATCACATAGAGACATCACACACACAACACACACAATACACACACAATACACACAATACACACACACACACACACACACACACACACACACACACACACACACACACATTTTTCTCATTACCCAAGCACAGAATTCCTGGAACCTGATAATACAACTTTGGTTAGCCTTCTTTTCTATTGCAGCTCCTTCCATGTATAATGACTCATTTCCCCCCCTTGCCTTTCAGGTGCTGACTGATAATGACTAAATTCTGGTTAGTCCTTGGGCAACTCAGTAGCATTGGTTTGTTTTCTTTATTTTATTGTATTTCTACACTGTACATACTCATTCCCCCTCAGCCTGTTAACCCTCTCCCACAATTCTTCCTCTACCTTTCCCCTTCTCTGAGAATGTAGAGGCCCCGTGGGTATCTTCCACCCTGGCGCATCTTGTCTGTCCTTCTGTGACAGCTCTTGCTGTCCTCAAAATCACAGCTAAATGTTCTTTCTTTTTTCCTGGCAGCACAGGATATACACCTGGAATTACACCTGGAATATTGATTGAAAGGAAGAAGTGGTGAATAGTGGATGGGTTAGGAGGTTGCTAGGCTCCAGGTGAGTAAGACATCCTTTTCTGCTAGCTGATTAGAGAAAGCTTGTGGACAGAATGCCTGCAAGAGAGGCTAAAGTTAGCTTCTCATCTCTAGTCAGAAATATTACTTCTTTTATCTCTCAGATTTGTGTAATTTAGGGGGAAATAATTAATAGAATATTACTCCTACTAAGAACAAAGAAGGGTTAAGGAGCTCCCCTTTCTGATGAACAAACAAAATGTCAGGATCTCAGTGAAAGTCTAATGTGAATGTTCCTGATGAAATGTCATGAGGCCACTCATGGTTACAGAGTAGAAGGACACAGACTCAACTGACAAGCCTGCCTAGCTTAGCCACAGCAACCAAAACAGTCATGCTAACTGGTATGCAAAAGCAGACCTAACCATTTCCCCCTATGATCTCTTGTTGCTGTTTCTCCTGGGACACTTCATCTACTCATCTTAAATACAAATTAGCAAGTAGTTTGTGGGGAGATTGTGTTAAAGACTTATATTTTGTTTTGAAACAAGATCTCTTCTATAGTTCAATCTACCTTAGAACATTGTGTGTGTGTGTGTGTGTGTGTGATGTATGCCTATGTACTTATATGTGACATACTGGTATATGCCTGTAAATGATAATATAAAGACTAGTGGAAGATGTCCAGTGGCCTCCTGAGTCATTTTCTGCCTATTCTCTCAAGACAAGGTCTCTTAAACCTGAAGATCAACATTTTAGTCTAATTTGATGGCCAGTGAACCTCACCAATTCTCCCTCCCTGCCTTCAACATTTCTAGGATCGCACTCAAGTAGACACTCCCAGTTATTAATTAATTAATTTATATTTTTGAGATGGAAGTCGCACAGCACACCACTGGCTAACAAGGAATGTACGATGTGGATCAGGCTGATCTTGAATTAATAGAGATATACAAGTCCCTACATCCTGAGTGCTGGAGTTAAAAAAATAAGTCACCACTCACAACTGACCATCTTTTTAGATAGATGGTAAAAATCTAAATTTGATTATTCATACTTATGAAACAAGTGCTCTTTATTCAAGCTCCTCATTCTTTATGTACAAGTCTCATACACATAGAGCCATCTTCCCAGACTAACCAAGACATTCAGCTCCTAATGAGAAGTGATCAGTAGAAGAGGTAGCAGAGTAAGAAAAAAAATTGTATCACAACTGCACCCTGGAGACAATTCTCTGTCACAGTTCTATGGACCCAAATCCTGCCCAGAGAGAGATAGTCTCCCAGAACACTGTTACTCTAAAGTTCACAGGCTCATAGGAGGAATATGATGCAGTCAGAGACAGCAAGACAAATTAATACCAAAGATAACCAGATGGCAAGAGACAAGGACAAGAACCTAAGCAACAAAAATAAAGGTTACTTGGCATTATAAGAACGCAGTTCTCCAACTACAGCAAGACCTGAATACCACAACTTACTAGAAAAGCAAAATTCAGATTTAAAATCACATCTCATGCTAATGATAGATGACTTTAAGAGGAATATAAATAACTCCCTTAAAAAACTACAGGAGAATACAGGTAAACAGGGAGAAGCACTTAAAGAGGAAACACAAAAAATCTCTTAAAGAATTACAGGAAAACACAAATAAACAGATGAAGTAATTGAGCAAAATTATCCAGGATCTAAAAATGAAAATAGGAACAATGAAGTAATCCAAAGGGAAAAAACCCTGGGATAGAACAACTAAGAAAGAGACCAGGAATCATAGATGCAATCATCATCATCAAGAGAATATTAATGATAGAATAGAGAACCTCAAGGACAGAAGATACCATAGAAAACGTTGACAACAGTCAAAGAAATTGCAAGATGCATAAAGCACCAGACCAATACATCAAGGAAATCTAGGACACAATGAGAAGACCAAACCTAATGATAATAGATATGGAAATTAGCAGATTCCCAACTTAATGTACCACTAAATATCTTCAAAAATTAATTATGAAAGAAAACTCAGCCACACTAAAGCAATGCCAATAAACATACAAAAAGCCTACAGAACTACAAATGGACTGTACAAGAAAAGAAATCCCCCCAGTCACATAATAATCAAATCACCAAATCTACAAAACAAAGAAAGAATATTAAAAGCAGTAAAGAAAAAATGTCAAGAAACATATAAAGGCTATCATAGCTACACCAAATTCTCACCAGAGACTCTAAAATCCAGAAGGTCATGGACAGATGCCAAACAGAACATGAAAGAAGAAAAATTGCCAGCCCAGGCTGCTATACCCAGCAAAGCTCTCAGTAAATATACATGGAGAACCCAAAAATTTCCATGACAAAATCAAATTTACACAATACCTTTCCACAAATCCAGCCCTGGAAAGGATAATAGATGGAAAACTCCAACACAAGTAGGGAAACTATATCCTAGAAAAAGCAAGAAAGCATTCGTTCAAGAAATCCAAAAGAAGATATCCACACAAATATAATTCTACCGATAACAGCAAAAATAACAGGAAGCAACAATAATTTTTCCTTAATATCTCCTAACATCAAAGGACTCAATTCCACAATATAAAGAAATAGACTAACATTTTCCAGTTTCTGCCTACACCCAGAGCTGACTCGGACCCACCTCTCTCAGAGCCCAAATCTCATGCAGAAGAAGTGTAAACTATTCTGAGATTTCAGGGGGACCACCACTTCTGTTCACATCCCTGGTCCCAGAGGAACCCAACTACAGCCCTCTGAGCACAGGAACCGAGGAGCAGTCAGGAAAAGGACCCTGCAGGTCTCTGCCTGCACTGAGAGCTGAAAGCCAGTTGCCAGGAGCACTAACACACCTGGCAGCAGGGGTAAGACCACCACTCCTATTGTGAGGGACTCGGCTGTAGCTCTTAGGACACACAAATCCAAGGTCAGTCTGGGACAGGACCATTGCAGTTTCTGCCTGCACCCGGAACTGACCCAGTCCCAGAGCTTTCTTTCCCTAGATCCAGCTGAAAAAAAACAGGTCAACAGGTGTTCAAGCAACTGTCTGAGACCGCAAGACCAGCTAACACCAGAGACAACCAGATGGAAAGAGGCAAGGGCAGGAACCTAAGTAATAGAAACCAAGACTACCTGGCATCATTAAAAACCATTTCTCCCACCAAAGCAAATACTAGATATCCCAGCACACCAGAAAAGCAAGATTTGGATTTAAAATCACATTTCATGATGATGATAGAGAACATTAAGAAAGACATAAGTAACTCCCTTAAAGAAATACAGAACAACACAAGTGAATGAGTAGAAGCCCTTAAAGAGGAAGCACAAAAAATACCTTAAAGGGTTAAAAATAACCCACAATCAAACAGGTGAAGGAATTGAAAAAAAATCCAGTATCTAATAATGGAAATAGAAACAATAATGAAATTACAAAAGGAGACAACCCAGGGGATAGAAAAGCTAAGAAAGAGATCAGGAGTCATAGTCGCAAGCATTACCAACAGAATACAAGAGAGAGAAGAGAGAATCTCAGAGGCAGAAGATACCATAGAAAACATTGCCACAACCATCAAAGAAAATGTAAAATGCAAAAAGCTCCTAATCCAAAACATCCAGGAAGGTCAGGAGACAATGAGAAGATCAAACCTAAGAAAAATAGGTAGAGAATAGAGAGAATATTCCCAACATAAAGGGCCAGTAAATATCTTCAGGAAAATAATAGAACAAAACTTCCCTAACCTAAAGAAAGATAAGCACATAAACATACAAGAAGCCTACAGAATTCCAAATATATTTGACTGGAAAAGAAATTTCCTGTAACATAATGGTCAAAACACCAAACACACAAAACAAAGAAAGAATATTAAAAGCAGTAATTAAAATGTCAAATAACATATAAAGGCAGACATACCAGAATTACATCAGACTTCTCACCAGACACTATGAAAGGTAGAAGATCCTAGGTAGATGTCATACAGACATGCAGAGAAGAAAAATGCCAGCCAAGGCTACTATATCCAGCAAAACTCTCAATTAATATAGATGGAGAAAACAAGATATTCCATGAAGAAAACAAATTTACACAATATCTTTTCACTTATCCAGATCTACAAAGGATAATAGATGGAAATTCCAACACAAGAAGGAAAATTGCAACCTACGAAAAACAAGAAAGTAATCTTCTTGCAAGAAACCAGAACAAAAAGAGATACACAATGTCCATGGATTGGCAGGATGCCAATGTCCATGTCCATGGATTGGCAGGAAAAATATTGGAAAAATGACCATCTTACCTCAAGCAATCTACAAATTCAATGCAATCCTCATCAAAACTGCAACTCATTCTTCATAAAGTTAGAACAATTTGTACATATATCTGAAATAAAAAAAGACTCTGGGAGGGAAAACTATTCTCAAAAATAAAAGAACTTCTGGGGAAATCACCATCCCTGACCTCAAGCCGTATTACAGAATAATAGTGAAAAAAACTGTATTGTTATTGGTGCAGAAACAGGCAGGTAGATCAATGGAATAGAATTGAAGATCCAGATATAAACCCACACACCTATGGTTACTTGATCTTTGAGAAAGGAGCTAAAACCATCCAGTGGATAAAAGATGGCCTTTTCAACAAATGGTCCTCGTTCAACTGGAAGTCAGCATGTAAAAAAATGCAAACTTATCTATTCTTACCATCCTGTTTAAAGCTCAAGTACAAGTAGACAACGGGCCTGCACATAACACCAGATATAATCAAACTAATAGAAGGAAAAGTGGGGAAGAGCCTTGAACACATGGGAACTGAGGAAATTTTTCTGAAAAGAACAGCAATGACTTATGCTCTAAGATCAAGATTTGAAAAATTGGACCTCATAAAATTGCAAAGCTTCTGTAAGGCAAAGGAAACTGTCAACCAACAGACTGAGAAAAGATCTTTACAAATCCTACATCTGGTTTATGGCAAATATACAATATATATGAAGAACTGAGGAAGTTAGACTGCAGAGAATCTAATAACCATATTAAAAATTTGGTTTAGAGTTAAACAAAGAATTCTCAGCTGAGGAATAACACATGGCTGAGAAGCACCTAAAAATGCTCAACATCCTTAGTCATCAGGGAAATGTAAATCAAAACTCTGAGATTCCACCTCAGACCAGTCAGAATGACTAAGATCAAAAACTCAGAGAAAGAGGAACACTATTTCATTGTTGTTGTGACTCAACCTGGTACAATGATTCTGGACATCAGTCTGGAGTTTCTTCTGAAAGATGGACATATTACTACCTGAGGACCCAGGTTTACAACTCCTGCTCATATACCCAAAGAATACTCCAACATATACCAAAGACACGTGCTCCACTATGTGCATAGCTGCTTTATTTATAATAGCCAGAAGCTGGAAAAACTTACATGTCTTTCAACACAGGAATAGATACAAAAAATATGGTACACCTACCCAATGGAATATTATTCAGCTATTAAAAACAATGACTTCATGAAACACTTAGGCAAATGGATGGAACTAGAAAATATCGTCCTCAATGAGGTAACCCAACCACAAAAGACCACAAATGTTATGTACTCATTAAGTAAATATTAGCCCAAAAGCTCTAATTACCCAAGATACAATTCAGAGACCACATGAAGCTCAAGAAGAAGGATGACCCAAGTGCAGATGCGTCAGTCCTTCTTAAAAAGATGAACAGAACTATTCATAGGAGGAGATATGCAGACAAAGTTTGGAACAGAGACTTCAGGAATGGCCATTCAGAGACTGCCCTACCTGGGGACCCAGCGCATATACATACAGCCACCAAACCTAGAAAATATTGCTGATGCCAAGAAGTGCTTGCTGACAGGAGCCTGATATAGCTATCTCTTGAGAGGCTGATGCTCATAGACAACCTTTTGACTGAGTACAGGATTTGCAATGGAGGAGTTGGAGAAAGGACTACAGGATCTGAAGGGGTCTGCAACCCCATAGGAAGAACAACCATATCAACCAACCAGTCCCCCCAGAGCTCCCAGGGACTAAACCACCAACCAAAGAGTATACAGGCAGGGACCCATCACTCCCGTGTATATTTATCAGGGGATGCCCTAGTGGGACATCAATGGGAAGAGAGGCCCTTTGTCTTGGGAAGGCAGGATTCCCCAGTGTAGGTGAATGCAAGGGCTGGGAGACAAGAGTGGGTGGTTGGATTGGGAAGCACGCTTATAGAAGAAGGTTTAGGAATGATTGGTTTGGGGAATTCTGGATGGGAATCCTGGAAAGGTGATAACATTTGAAATGTAAATAAATGAAATATCCAAAAGGAGAAGAAAAAAAGGAATTACATCACAGCAGTGAGTACATGAGACACTCATGCATTAATTTAACTTCTTTTAGTTTCTTAGATGACAACATAATTGCACCATTTCCACATTCCTTTTGTCTCCCTGTAAAATCTCCAATAAATTTTACCTTGCATTCCTTCAAATTCATTTATCATTAACTGTTCTTATCATAAGTATATATGTCCACACAAATACACACACACACACACAAACATATATATATATATATATATATATATATATATATATATATATATATCCCCTTGTTGAAGGGGATGTAAGTCCAATTACACAGCTATTAGTAACCACCAATGTATTTTATGCACTACTGTACCCTTGGTTTTGAGATTCCATGATAGTCATTATAGAGGACATAGAGGTAGAAATCAAGGACACATTCAGTAACAGAAAAAAATTAATTTCTATGAATACACAACACACACAAACACTTATACACCAAACTACAACCAACTTAATCTACATATTGTTCCTCAAGAATGGTTTTTGTTCTGGGGGGTGATGGAAATCCATTTGTTTACCCATTTGCTACTGAGTAACCCATCAATGTGCTTTTTTTCCTGGGGAAGGCTATTCTCACCACTCAGAATTTCTTTTTTTGTCTACAGTTCTTTATGTAGTTTGAGACTCCTGCTTTTCTTCCCATTCATTTTAGTGTGTCCACTGGTGCCATCTTTTATCAGCTCATGTGACGCAGTCATTTTTGGTGAGATCTAATGCATGTAGTTTTGATATTAATAGGAGACAAAGTCTCACAACAAACTCTCTTTCTCTAGTTTTTCAAGATTTCTGCCATGATCCTCAAGCTGTAGGTACATGAGTTGTGTTATAAATGTATCAGTTGGGAATGGGCTCCATACCTCTGCTTTCTGATTTCTTATGGTTTTCTGTGATGGTCTCCATCTGCAAAAACAAGTTCTTTGAAAAGGGGTTAGAATAACACCCATGGTTATAAGGACAGACATTTAGCACATAATTAGGTATCATGTTGTTTTAATAAAGTAATGGTTGTAGGTTTGCCTCAAAGTTCCATGACTTCGCAGTACCTGAGTCGTTGGATATACTGACATGATTCCTTTCTTGCTGTGGATGTCTCAAGTTCAATCACAAAGCTATTAGAGACCACCAAGTCATGAGTGATGCCACTGTTCCCTAAGGATTAGCATGCCATACTTGGTTAATCATACGTGTTGTAACTGAGGAGATAACTGGGGACTCATTCTGTAGGGGAATGATATTAAGTTCTAACTAGAGATGAAAAGTAGACATCTCAAATTCAGTGGACAGCCTTGTTCACAGCATTCTACCTCTGCTTCTTGCTACTTCTCACATATTTTTCTCTCTTTTCATTTTGTTGCCCTTTCAGTTGTCCCTCTTTCCCTCCCATTTTATTCTTCTGTATTCTTATCTGGTAGAGGGGAGACAAATTACCATCAATCTTCACATCGTACCTTGCATGGTCTTCAAAAGCTGGATCATTTCCAGTAAGATATGAAAAGATGTTAAGCAACTGATTTTCTCAATAAAATTCAAAATATTTGATTAGCTCTATTTGAGATTATGAGTTGTTCAAACACTAAGACATTGAGATACCTGGAACCAATGAAAATACCCCCAGTCATTCCATGCTCAAAAGAGTTCAGGAAACATAGTTGTTGGGGAGTTAATATACAAAAATCACTGTAGTTCTTATTCTGTATGTGCTCTGTTCTACAGGGAGTGTGCAGAGAAAACAATGTACAATAATGGTGTCACCCTATCACAAAGTATGTCCTTTCTAAGCAGGTACATGTGTTACAGTGCTATTCTCTTCTGTAGTCTGTTTATTTATTCCTTTCTAGATGAAAGTTCATTAAGGCCATAGCTCTGCTGGATCCTTACTCATAGATTAACAGACTCAGCATTTAGCAGTATTTTCTTACTTAATAAATAGTTAATTAATAAGCAAATGGGAACAGCAGTATTCTGATCATTTTGAATTTTTCACTTTAAATAGCATTATATCAAATTGCTATCATATTTCAGCTCTTATATATATATATTGCAAGAACTTATTTTAATGGGAGGAGGGCTGTTTGAGGCAAGGTTTATATAGTCCAGGCCAACATCAAATTTTTAATTATTCTGTTTTAGTTTTCTAAGTGTTATGATTATAAACATGTACCATCATACCCAACACATTGCAAAATCTTACTTTTATTATCCTGAAGGTGTTCTGAAAAACCCCAAATTATAGAACAAAAAACCTATCTCTTAAACGTATTAAGTAAGAATTCCATGTCACTTTCCCCAAAATTAAACATCATCAGCACCCTGATGCCCTAGCTATAAATTTGTCCTTCAATCTTTTGAGACAATTCCAATTTAAATTATGGAGTCACCTGGTCCTCTATTTGAGATCTAACCCCAAATCACTATGAGTCAATGAAAACAGGTAGATAGATGCACACTGCAGAGATCTCCTTTCTTGGCACTTACTCAGACAGGTGTGTTCTTCAGTGGTAGCCATCTACCAAGTGAATGTTTGTACCTGGCATCAAACAATAAAGGCTAATGGAGTGGTGGGAATAACAGTACGTTCAGTCAGTGTAGAACAGACTTGATTTATCTCAGGCTAAGAATCAGCCATGTTACTGACTTTGTGGACATTAAGCTCAACACATCGCTCTCATTGTTTTTGTCTGTTCATAATACACTAAGAATAGTGCTTGAAACCTTAGGCAGGCTTACTTAAGGACAGTCAAGTTGATTATGGCTCATCATGGCTGCTGTCATAGCAAGCCAAAACCATTGATGTCATTGTTATGCCATACTACCTTCATTTCCTCTTATTCTTCCTCCTTAGAAAGCTCTACCCTATACTTTTCCTCCTTAGCAAGTGAATTCCTTTTCATCTATGGAGAGTCCCAGTAACCTTTTCCTCTTTCCTGACCATCTCATTATTTGAATTTTCTGTATCCAAAAATCATGTTTCCTATGCAACCCCTAGCATCTACCACACTGGGCTACAAAATGACATTCTCTGCCCCCCTTCCTGCCATTTACCATCATGTAAGCATATACAGATGCACATTTATGGAATGACTTGAGCTAATTGATTTGTAACATATGTCTTAGAATTTATTCAGTAATTACTCAATAATTAGTTTGTGAGTAAATGAACAAAGCCCAGACCATAAGCAGCAGCACTTTCTTGGTATTGTTTTGTTAGTACTGATTTTTGCACCATGTTCTTTTAATAACAACATACATGTGTATTACCTTACTGAGTGTGGACTCTTTTCTGATTTTTCAATTAGAAAGGCAAAATAAAATCTTATTGTTTAAATGTGCATTTTTTTGCTATGAGATTTATTTTTCTTTTAGGACTGATGGTCATTGCTATGATTTTATGGAATCAGCTACTTTTGTGCTTTTAATAGAATCAACTACTTTTGCTCATTTGTATTTTATAAGCATGTTCAGTCTGCTAATTATTAATAAAATTTCTTTGGACAATAAAAACATGAACATTTTTCTATTGAAATTTTAAGTATCTTTCTAAAGCTTTCTTTATGTCTGTTCCTGTTGTTTATTTTTGCCTAGTTTTTGACATACAAATATTTCTGACTGTTAGTCATCAAATTTTAATATGATTCCCTACTGTTGAATTCATTTATGAAAGATTTTCTTATTTATTTATTATTGTACTTTTAGAGTTAAGTTTTCTAATCTTTCTGGAATTTATTTTGGCAGAGAGTCTGTATTTTATCTACAGAGATAGCTAATTTTCTCCAGAGGATGTATTGAATAATTCATAATTACTCTTTCATATGAAATGTCATATATGTCAGATACTACAAACACACACACACACACACACACACACACACACACACACACACACACACACACAAGGTCATTGTTGGGCTATCAACATCTGACTCCCTTAGGAAAACAAGATATACTATTGCCTTCACACAACATCATACAAATTTTGGATTAAAATGATTATTTTATCTTACAAGACATTTTCATAGTTGCCATGTAAGTCCCATTACTGTGTTTACCTTCCCACTTTAATTTGTTCTTCTCTTTCAAGTTCTATTTGTATGTGCTATCGGATTTGTCTTTCCATGTGAAATATAACTAAGAAATCCAAAGTATCACCAACAGAAAGTAGATATTGGAATGAATATATGTCTTCAAGCAATCATAAAAGTAATAAATCTCACTTCTGAATAAATTTACAAATCTATTACTAGTCTTCTTGGAACTGCTGATCTCTGAAAGCACATTTTGAACAACATTAAACTATATCCATATTCATGTTTATCAAAAATATAGGTTCATACCTTATCAAAGATGTGTTTCTTTTCCAGAAATTCAAATTTTCATTTTTTATCACAAGTATAACCAGAAGAAAAAATAAGTAATAAAGTAAATGTACATATACCTTTCACATTTTGGTTTTTAATAGATATTCCCAAGTACTTCAATAACAGGTTAAACATTGCAACATATTACATCATTTGTATTATATTTGTATTGTTAGATTCTCAGAGTAACATAATAAAATTTAATTTAAAATAAATCTACATTAAAATTTTTAAATATACTGCCCCTCCTCTAAGACTGGTAAGACTACTACCTGACTATAGTAGTCAGGTAGCATTGAAAGCCAATTGCTATTGCTTTTACTAAATTGTTATTGCTTTTATGGTGGCCTATTCATCCTCTAAAGCATTTATTTCAATGCATCCAAAGCTTCCTATAAGTTCAACCCGTTGTTCAAAATTACTACTGAAGTGAAAACTGGTGTCATAAGAATGAAAAGTAGTTGTTCCCCACATTGAATATAAAATGCTGAAGAGAATGGAGGAAGCATGGGGTGACTTAAGTTCCAAGTGAATATGTGCTGCTGACATAGTCATGGTGTGTCAAGTCCTCCAAAAACTCAGACCATGCAGGAATGGCCAAAGTTTCCCCATACTCCCTAAACCCCAACTTCACCAGGAGGTGAGGCTCAGAAAAATGGCAAAGTCTTCCTAAGGTCCATGTGTAGATGTCAATGATATGTGCAAAAAATATGCATCATAGCTTTTCTCCCATCTATATTCCCCTAATATTACAACCTGAACACTATAACCCAATAGAGACTGCTCCTACCAAAGTTAGACAAATCTATCTTTTTGATCTAACTACATACCCCAATCCCTGCCTCTTTATTTATTGGTATATAATAAATCACCTCCTTGTTCAGGTGTATACAGTAACCCCATATCTTTCTCCAATTTTATTCAATAAACATGATGATTAGTGTTGCTGAGACTTTTCAAGTATAAAACCCATACATCACCCAACTCCAGCTTTCTGTCTGTGTGTCTGTCTTCTCTTCAGATCCTCATCTCCTAATCAGGTCTATTCCTAGAGCTGTTCTAGATACAGTTAAATGTTATTAGTGCTTGTAATAATAAACATAATTCATAATGAAAAATAAAGAGAGCAAAACAGGTTACCTATAGAAACTATTATGTTTTTCAAGGTATGACGCTAGCATAGAATAAGAAAAACTCACTAGATAAGACAGGACAAGAATAATAGTTCTTTATTCCATAATTATAAAAGAAAGGTTGACTTTTTTGGACATCATAGAAGGTTGCTATGGTTTTATTTTTTGTTTTTTGTTTTTGTTACATTTCCTCAAGAATAAAGTTCATCATGGCTGGAAAGACACAGCACAGCAGCAGAGCAGGAAGCTGGTTGATCACATTTTATCCTTACAGGAAGTAGAAAGAACAGAAAATGAAGAGTGGTTACAAAATCTCAACAATACCCCCAGTGAAGTTCTTGCTTCAGCATGACTCAATCTCCTAATGTTTCTATAATTTCCCCAATATTATTACTGACTGGTGGCCATATATTCAAATATATGAGCTTAAGGAAGTTGTTCATCATTCCGATTGTTAAAAAAGGCAGAATAGAAAAGAAAAAAAAACTAGAACAGGAATACGTTCAAAATAACCAAATATCATTGCAAAAATAAGAAAGATGGTTTTCCTTTGTTTGCTTTAAATAAAGACATCGTGAATTGCATTGTATGAACAGTTGGCAAGATGGGTTCATGGGACATTGATCTCAGTAAAAGTTAACTAAAGAGGAAGATGGAGAAATTATTGAATAAAAATTGTGAAAGAAATTTTTAGAAACATGAGTGATTTTTAAAGACACCAGAGGAAATAAATTGTTCAACAAAAGAAAATGCAAAAAAAGAGAAAAACCCATGAAAACAAACAAACTGGGAATCCACTGAAGCAAGCAGAGCTGCCTTGAGAGCCTGCTATCCCAAAGGGTCTTCTCTCTTCCTCATCTTGCATCTCACCACCTTTGTCAGGCCTGCTGAGCCTGAGTCATACAAGTAAGCTTCTATTCCCCAACCCATTATCCCTGCTCACTGAGTTCTCTGAAGCAAACTGAGGTACCCTGAACATTCTGATAGCTCAGGGAGGAAAACTCCATTTCTCCTGGCACCATTCTGCCCATCTCAGTCATTCAGACCTACAGATCCATGTAACCCAAAAATACTCATCAAAGGCCTTCAACAACAGAACCATTAAGTTAACCTCTAATTCAATTACTACTACAAATGAAACATCCAGGGATAAAAGCAATCCAGACTACAAAATGTCCTCTAAAAAACATAGTTAACAAAAGCCAGGGCAATTATACCATCAGACCACAACTACCTTTCTTCAGAAGCCCAGGGTTTCCTAACATAACTGAACCACAAGAAAATGACCTTCAATCCAATCATATAGAGATGGTAGATGGGCTTAAAGAGGATATGAATACATCCTTTAAGAAAACACAGAAAACTACAATTAAGCAAATAGAGGACTTTAAAGAGGAAACAAATTCCTTAAAGACATACAGGAAAGTATTATTAAATAGGTTAAGGAAAGAAATAAAATCAGGAAAGTGGATATAGAAGCAATAAACAAAACACAGACTGAAGAAATTCTGGAGATGGAAAACCTAGGGAGGAGAACAGGAACAACAGATGCAAGCATCACCAACAGAATACAGGGGATGGAAAAGAGAATCTTAGGCACAGAAGATACAACAGAAAACAATTGATACATCAGCTGAAGAAATTCTTAACTTTTTAAAAGAACTCCCAAACATCCAGAAAATCTGAGTTACCATGAAAAGACCTATCCTGGGAATAATAGTAATAGGAGAAGTTGAAGAATTCTAGCTTCAAGACTCAGAAAATATTTTCAGCAAAGTCATAGAAGAAAACACAACCTAAAGAAAGAAATGCCTATGAACATATAAGAAGCTTATAGAACATCGACTAGACTGGACCAGAAAAGAAATCTTCCCAGCATATGATAATCCAAACACAAAACAAACAGAAGAAAAAGCATTAAAAGCAACAAGGATAAAAAAGGGAAGGTAACATACAAAGTCATACCTATGAGAATTACACCTGGCTTCTCAGCAAAGACTCTAAAAGGTAATCAAAATATTTAAAGTAACCTCTACAGAATTTCCAATGCAATTTTTATAAACTTGAAAGAGCAATTCTTAACTTTATATAGAAAAAATAAAATATACTGGATAGCCAAAACAATTCTAAACAATAAAAGAACTTTGGGGGGGGATAACAATCTCTGACTACAGAGATTGTAATACGGATTGTATTACAGGGAAATAGTGATAAAAAAGTCCGCATAATATTGGAACAGAAATAGACAATTTGATTAATGAAATTGAATCAAAGACCAAGAAGTAAATCCACACATGTATGAACACTTGGTTTTTATAAGAAAAAGAAAAGTCAAAACAATACAACAGAAAAAGGATAATGTTTAACAGATGTTGCTGGTCTAACTGGATGTTGACATGTACAAAAATGAAAATACATCCATATTTATCCCCCACTGCAGAAAACTCAGGTCCAAGTGAGTCAAAGACCTCAAGATGAATCTCAATACAGTAAATCTCACAGAAGAGAAAGTGGGAAATACCCTTGAAATCATTGGTATAAGAGACAATATACTGAACAAAACACTAACAGCTCAGGCTCTAAGATCAAGGATAGATAAATGGGACTTCATGCAACTAGACAGCTTCAGAGCAGATGAGGAGAGAATCCTTCTGGTCTCTGGCTGTGTCCAGAGCTGAAATCCAGTCATGAGGAGTGCTGACACACCCGAAAGCAGTGGAACACTACTACTTTTGTTCCGAAGGACTCACGTTAAACCCTCAGGACATAAGAACACAGAAGTCTAGGAAGGGTTCCTTCAGGTTTCTGCCTGCGCCCAGAGCTGGCCCAGTCCCACAGTGCTCTGTACGCAGATTCTGCTGGGAGAAGTCAGTCTCCAGGAATGTGGACACACAGGCTTACAGGAGGGGCAAGCCACTGTCAAAGACAGCCAGACCAGCTATCACCAGAGACAACCAGATAGCAAGAGGCAAGGGCAGGAACATAAGTAACAGAAAACTAGAATACCTGGCATCATCAGAAACCCATTCTCCCAACAAAGGAAATACTGGATATCCAAATACACAGGAAAAGCAAAATTTGGATTTAAAATCACATCTCATGATGATGATGATGATGATAGAGGACTTTAAGAATGGCATAAATATCTCCCTTAAAGAAATACAGGATAGGTGGATCCCGGCCTGCAGCAGCTCTCTGCTCCCAAACCCCGTGGGAGAGAGACCTCACCGCCTGATCAGGTGGGCACTCCTGAGGCTGCAGAGCGGAGGAGACCACCAACACTGCCCACCCCTGCCCACATCCCTGGCCCAAGAGGCAACTGTATAAGGCCTCTGGGTTCCCGTAGGGGAGGGACCAGGAGCGGCAGGACCCCTGTGCCTGAGACACCACCAGAACCTGAAGGAAACAGACCGGATAAACAGTTCTCTGCACCCAAATCCCGTGGGAGGGAGAGCTAAACCTTCAGAGAGGCAGACACGCCTGGGAAACCAGAAGAGACTGCACTCTGTGCACATCCAGACGCCAGAGGAAAACACCAAACGTCATCTGGAACCCTGGTGCACGGAGGCTCCCGGAAAGAGCGGTGCAGATCTTCCCGGTTGCTGCCGCTGCGGAGAAGACTTAGGCAGTACCCCACGAGCAAACTTGAGCCTTGGAACCACAGGTAGGACCAACTTTTCCCCTGCAAGAAACCTGCCTGGTGAACTCAAGACACAGGCCCACAGGAACAGCTGAAGACCTGTAGAGAAGAAAAACTACACGCCCAAAAGCAGAACACTCTGTCCCCATAACTGGCTGAAAGAAAACAGGAAAACAGGTCTACAGCACTCCTGACACACACGCTTATAGGACAGTCTAGCCACGGTCAGAAATAGCAGAACAAAGTAACACTAGAGATAATCTGATGGCGAGAGGCAAGCACAGGAACCCAAGCAACAGAAAACAAGACTACATGGCATCATCGGAGCCCAATTCTCCCACCAAAGCAAACACGGAATATCCAAACACACCAGAAAAGCAAGATCTAGTTTCAAAATCATATTTGATCATGATGCTGGAGGACTTCAAGAAAGACATGAAGAACTCCCTTAGAGAACAAGTAGAAGCCTACAGAGAGGAATCGCAAAAATCCCTGAAAGAATTCCAGGAAAACACAATCAAACAGTTGAAGGAATTAAAAATGGAAATAGAAGCAATCAAGAAAGAACACATGGAAACAACCCTGGACATAGAAAATCAAAAGAAAAGACAAGGAGCTGTAGATACAAGCTTCACCAACAGAATACAAGAGATGGAAGAGAGAATCTCGGGAGCAGAAGATTCCATAGAAATCATTGACTCAACTGTCAAAGATAATGTAAAGCAGAAAAAGCTACTGGTCCAAAACATACAGGAAATCCAGGACTCAATGAGAAGATCAAACCTAAGGATAATAGGTATAGAAGAGAGTGAAGACTCCCAGCTCAAAGGACCAGTAAATATCTTCGACAAAATCATAGAAGAAAACTTCCCTAACCTAAAAAAAGAGATACCCATAGGCATACAAGAAGCCTACAGAACTCCAAATAGATTGGACCAGAAAAGAAACACCTCCCGTCACATAATTGTCAAAACACCAAATGCACAAAATAAAGAAAGAATATTAAAAGCAGTAAGGGAAAAAGGTCAAGTAACATATAAAGGCAGACCTATCAGAAACACACCAGACTTTTCGCCAGAAACTATGAAGGCCAGAAGATCCTGGACAGATGTCATACAGACCCTAAGAGAACACAAATGCCAGCCCAGGTTACTGTATCCTGCAAAACTCTCAATTAACATAGATGGAGAAACCAAGATATTCCATGACAAAACCAAATTTACACAATATCTTTCTACAAATCCAGCACTACAAAGGATAATAAAGGGTAAAGCCCAACATAAGGAGGCAAGCTATACCCTAGAAGAAGCAAGAAACTAATCATCCTGGCAACAAAACAAAGAGAAGAAAAGCACACAAACATAACCTCACATCCAAATATGAATATAACAGGAAGCAATAATCACTATTCCTTAATATCTCTCAACATCAATGGCCTCAACTCCCCAATAAAAAGACATAGATTAACAAACTGGATACGCAATGAGGACCCTGCATTCTGCTGCCTACAGGAAACACACCTCAGAGACAAAGACAGACACTACCTCAGAGTGAAAGGCTGGAAAACAACTTTCCAAGCAAATGGTCAGAAGAAGCAAGCTGGAGTAGCCATTCTAATATCAAATAAAATCAATTTTCAATTAAAAGTCATCAAAAAAGATAAGGAAGGACACTTCATATTCATCAAAGGAAAAATCCACCAAGATGAACTCTCAATCCTCATCTTCGGTTGGTTTATATACAAGTGTGCAATTTCTAGGCTTGAAAGTAAAATGATACTATCTGGTGCTGGATAGAGGAGCCTTATTTTTTATTATGGCAGCTTGCTATTTTTGTAACATGGTGATTTGGTTGAACACAATAAAGTACAGTAGTAACTGATCTCCCCTTCTTCCTGGATGAGTGAGGAGATGATTAAATGTTGATGTCAGCATCCTTGAGCATATTGAGATGAGCTTCTGCTTCTGTTGAAAAGGATGCTGTGTTTGATTGTGGTCCGAAGCTTTGAAGCACTACTTGGCATCTCCTTCCTTGGAGGTCTCACTGTTTAAACATAACAGATTTGATAGCTTGTTGGTAAGGTGAGGTCCAGCTTGTCTCCACTAGGTCATCTTCATGTGAATCCAGTGGTTATATGGTTTTGTTTTAGGGATATTTCATTTTTTTAATAATGGTTTTAGCTGACATTCATGGAGAGAATGAATCCTTAGAACTGTGCCACTAGTGAAAGGAAATCCTGTCTAGAGTATGTTTCTTTACAAAGCTGTGTCACACCATCCTTTGGGCCCTCTGCTGGAAAAGTAGAATCAAGTCTCAAATAATGCCTTTTAAATTGTATCCTCTAGTATTATAGATGTAGGACAGTACTGTATCATACCTTTGTGGATGTAAAATAGCTTGTACCTGCTTTATGATACGTAGTAGTGACCGTGCTTTATCAGAGCTGTTTTTAATGATGTTGCTCAGAATGTTTTCTTTCCAGATGATGATTGAGAAGCTAATTTAAAAAAAATGGTGCCAGGTACCACAAGAGTAACAGAACTGTGCTGTTTTCTCGGGTTTTGTTTTTTTACTTTTTTTTTTTAATGGAGTGTGCTGGATGTCTCTACAGTTTTGTTCAGATGACTGCAGAACCTGGAAAAGCTGTTGCTGCTGTTGATGCATAACACACTGCTATTATTGGTCTTTTTATATAAATATAAATATATATATACAGATATATAATTTGAATTTTTTGAAACTTTAGCTGTGCTGTCAACTTTGGAAAAAAGTATCCCCGTTTACTGTGTTGAGTTGGCACTGTACAGAAATTAACAGCCATATTGGTCTAGAAATGTTGAACTTAAGTTTTTTTCCATTTGTACAGGGGTAACACACTGTATTAAATATGTAAGGTCTTATCTACGTGGGTTTGATTACAAAAACTAATAAAGTATTCTCTAAATTTAAAAAAAGATAAAATAATAAACAACAACAAAAAAAAGTGGAGTGCTAAACAGAGAACTCTCAACTGAGGAATCTCGAATGGCCAACAAGTACTTTAAAAAATGTTCAAAGTCCTTAGTCATAAGGGAAATGTAAATTAAGACAACTCTGAGATTCTATCTTATGCCCATAAGAATGGTTAAGATCAAAAACTCAAGTGATAGCACATGCTGGTGAGGATGTGAAGCAAAGAAACCACTCCTCCATTGCTGGTAGGAGTACTGAGAAGACTGCTTATTTCATGAAGTGTTAGGTGTATAAGCATGAGGACTTCGTATACATACATACATATATACATACATACATACATGCATATATACATGCATACATACATATATATCCGTGTGTGTGTGTGTGTGTGTGTGTGTGTGTGTGTGTGTGAATACATCCAATTTTTAACAAGTCACAGTGAAAATGGATTCTCTGTGATAGCATATGGGGGAGTAACAATATATCCACCAGAAACATTCCGTGAAGAGAACCATCACAATCTGTTTTGGCCAGTTGTGCTCTAAGGAAGGTCTTATTGGATAGAGGGTTTAGAGTAATATTTTTGCATGGTGACAAATATGCTACATCTTGTGTGGAGACAAAACCATCTACAAATCCCTTCATCATAAAATCAGCACACACAAAATTAAAATAATTAGAATTGGAAGTTCTAAACCAACCTTAACACAATGCTAATTACTGTAATACTGACAGTGTCCTAGGTGAAGTCCAAAGGGAGCTAGCCTTTGCTCTCTCCATGAAGCTCCCTGGCAGAAGTTAAGACCACCTGTAATAAAGGGACTTTGGGGATGGAAGCAAAAGTAGACAGAAACCAGCAATGACTTTTCACAGGATTGCCAAGAGGAGGAGTCACCCTCTTCCCCTATGGACAAATGGCAATCCCAGCTGCCCTCCCTCTGGACTTTCCACCGTAACATCTCATGCAGGGCCAGACCTGAACTAATGTCTCCTCTCTCAATTGCCAACCTTGTTCAATCTTAGTTTTTGTTCCTGAAGACAACAGATTTATCATTTTCCTCAGTTTTGAGTGTTGCTCAGTATCTCATATCTTGCAGCATTGGTCTCTGAAAGCAGTCAGGGATGGAAAGGCAGGAACACTATACCTTACATTCAAATATTCTGTAAGTGTTATGGCCGTGAACAATTTCGATAATGTTAGAGACGCTCTGGTTTTTCATCCATTATTTCCTTCATCAATAAAATGAGAGCACAATGAGCCCCTAAAAAAAAAAGAAATACAGGATAACACAGGAAAACAAGTAGAAGACATTAAAGAGAAAACACAAAAACCCCTCAAAGAATTACAGGAAAACACAAATAGGTAAAGGAAATGAACAAAACCATCTACGATCTAAAAATGGAAATAGAAACAATAAAGAAAGCACAAAGGGAGACAACCCTGAAGACAGAAAAGTTAGGAAAGAGATCAGGAGTCATAGATGTAAGCATCACCAACAGAATTCAAGAGATAGAAGAAAAAATCACTAAGGCAGAAGATACAATAGAAAACACTGACACAACCATTAAAGAGAATATAAAATACAAAAACCCACTAACCCAAAATATCCAGGAAATCCAGGACATAAGGAGAAAATCAAATTTAAGGATAATAGGCATAGAAGAGAACAAAGACTCCCAAATTAAAGAGCCAGTAAATATCTTCCACAAAATTATAAAAGAAAGCTTCCCTAACCTATAGAAGCAGATGCCCATAAACATACAAGAGGCCTACAGAACTAGAAATAGATTGGACCAGAAAAGAAATTCCTCCCACAATATAATAGTCAAAGCACCAAATGAGGAATAGACTGCAGAAAATAATCAAAATCAGGGCTAAAATCAACAAAGTAGAAACCAAAAGAACTATAAAAGAATCAACAAAAACAAGAGCTGTTTCTTTGAGCAAATCAACAAGATAGATAAACTTTTAGCCAGACGAACCGGAGAGTACAGAGAGAGTATCCAAATTAACAAAATCAGAAATAAAAAGGGAGACAAAACAAGAGGATCTGAGGAAATTCAAAAAATCATCAGATCCTACTATAAAAATTCTTACTCAACGGAACTGAGAAAATCTGGATGAAATGGACAATTTTCTAGACAGATACCATGTAGCAATCAATGTTGAATCAGGATCAGACAAACCATCTAAACAGTGACATAACTCCAAAAGAAATAGAAGCAGTCATTAAAAGTCACCCTTCCCCCCAAAAATAATAAAAATAAAAAGCAGAGTATTAGAAGGGTTTTGTGGAAAAATCTGTCAATACTGTCCAAACTATTCCACAAAATAGAAACAGAAGTAACACTACCCAATTCCTTCTATGAAACCACAATTATACTTAAACCTAAACCACACAAAGACCCAACAAAAAAGAGAACTTCAGACTATTTTCCCATATGAATATAGATGCATTTATACTCAATAAAATTCTCACAAAGTGAATCGAAGAAAAAATCGAAATGATCATCCATCATGATCAAGTAGGCTTCATGCCAGGGATTCCGAGGTGGTTCAAAAATATGGTGATCAATCAATGTAACCCACTATGTAAATAAACTCAAAGACAAATCTGCATGAAAATTTGATGAGAAACATTTGACAAAATTCAACACCTCTTTATGTTAAAGGTCTTGGAAAGATTAGGAATTTAAGGCCCATACCTAAACATACTAATTATCAGTAACTAACATCAAACTAAATGGAAAGAAACTTGAAGCAATCCCACTAAAATCAGGGACTAGACAAGGAATGCTGCCCACTATCTCCCTACTTAGTCAATATAGTACTTGAAGGATTACCCAAAGCAATCAGACAACAAAAGAACTGCAAATGGATACAAATTGGAAAAGAAGAAGTCAAAATATCACTATTTGCAGATGGTATGATAGTATACTTAAATGACACCAAAAGATCCACCAGAGAACTACTAAGCCTGATAAACAACTTCAGAAAAGTGGCTGAATATAAAAATAACTCAAACAAGTCAATAGCCTTTTGGTACTCCTAGGATAAAGAAGTGGAAAAAGAAATTAGGGAAATAACATTCTTCACAATAGTCGCAAATAATATAAAATACCTCAATGTGACTCTAACCAAGCAATTGAAAGATCTGTGTGACAAGAACTCCAAGTCTCTGAAGAAAGAAATTGAAGAATATCTGAGAAGATGGAAAGACCTCCCATGCTCTTTGATTGACAGGATTAATATAGTAAAAATGGCCATTTTTTCCAAAAACAATCTCCAAATTGACTGTCATCACCATCAAAATCCCAACTCAATTCCTCATAGAGTTAGAAAGAGCAGAGCAACTTGAAAATTTATTCGGAATAATAAAAAACCCAGTATAGCAGAAACTATGCTTAACAGTAAAAGATGTTCTGGGGGAATCACCATCCCTGAATCATTGTATTACCGAGCAATGGTGCATAAAAACTGTATAGTATTGTTACAGAAATAGGCAGGTAAGTCAATGGAATAGAATTGAAGACCAAGAAATGAACTCATACACCTATGGTCACTTGATCTTTCACAAAGGAGCAAAATCCATCCAGTGGAAGAAAGATAGAATTTTCAACAAATGGTGCTGGTTCAATTGGAAGTTAGCATGGAAAAATATTCAAATAGATCCATTCTTTTTTTTTTTTTTTTTTATTAACTTGAGTATTTCTTATATACATTTCGAGTGTTATTCCCTTTCCCGGTTTCCGGGCAAACATCCCCCTCCCCCCTCCCCTTCCTTATGGGTGTTCCCCTCCCAACCCTCCCCCCATTGCCGCCCTCCCCCCATAGACTAGTTCACTGGGGGTTCAGTCTTAGCAGGACCCAGGGCTTCCCCTTCCACTGGTGCTCTTACTAGGATATTCATTGCTACCTATGGGGTCAGAGTCCAGGGTCAGTCCATGTATAGTCTTTAGGTAGTGGCTTAGTCCCTGGAAGCTCTGGTTGCTTGGCATTGTTGTACTTTTGGGGTCTCGAGCCCCTTCAAGCTCTTCCAGTTCTTTCTCTGATTCCTTCAATAGGGGTCCTATTCTCAGTTCAGTGGTTTGCTGCTGGCATTCGCCTCTATATTTGCTGTATTCTGGCTGTGTCTCTCAGGAGCGATCTACATCCGGCTCCTGTCGGTCTGCACTTCTTTGCTTCATCCATCTTGTCTAATTGGGTGGCTGTATATGTATGGGCCACATGTGGGGCAGGCTCTGAATGGGTGTTCCTTCAGTCTCTGTTTTAATCTTTGCCTCTCCCTTCCCTGCCAAGGGTATTCTTTTTCCTCATTTAAAGAAGGAGTGAAGCATTCACATTTTGATCATCCGTCTTGAGTTTCGTTTGTTCTAGGGATCTAGGGTAATTCAAGCATTTGGGCTAATAGCCACTTATCAATGAGTGCATACCATGTATGTCTTTCTGTGATTGGGTTAGCTCACTCAGGATGATATTTTCCAGTTCCAACCATTTGCCTACGAATTTCATAAACTCGTTGTTTTTGATAGCTGAGTAATATTCCATTGTGTAGATGTACCACATTTTCTGTATCCATTCCTCTGTTGAAGGGCATCTGGGTTCTTTCCATTTTCTGGCTATTATAAATAAGGCTGCGATGAACATAGTGGAGCACGTGTCTCTTTTATATGTTGAGGCATCTTTTGGGTATATGCCCAAGAGAGGTATAGCTGGATCCTCAGGCAGTTCAATGTCCAATTTTCTGAGGAACCTCCAGACTGATTTCCAGAATGGTTTTACCAGTCTGCAATCCCACCAACAATGGAGGAGTGTTCCTCTTTCTCCACATCCTCGCCAGCATCTGCTGTCACCTGAGTTTTTGATCTTAGCCAATCGCACTGGTGTGAGGTGAAATCTCAGGGTTGTTTTGATTTGCATTTCCCTTATGACTAAAGATGTTGAACATTTCTTTAGGTGTTTCTCAGCCATTCGGCATTCCTCAGCTGTGAATTCTTTGTTTAGCTCTGAACCCCATTTTTTAATAGGGTTATTTGTTTCCCTGCGGTCTAACTTCTTGAGTTCTTTGTATATTTTGGAAATAAGGCCTCTATCTGTTGTAGGATTGGTAAAGATCTTTTCCCAATCTGTTGGTTGCCGTTTTGTCCTAACCACAGTGTCCTTTGCCTTACAGAAGCTTTGCAGTTTTATGAGATCCCATTTGTCGATTCTTGATCTTAGAGCATAAGCCATTGGTGTTTTGTTCAGGAAATTTTTTCCAGTGCCCATGTGTTCCAGATGCTTCCCTAGTTTTTCTTCTATTAGTTTGAGTGTGTCTGGTTTGATGTGGAGGTCCTTGATCCACTTGGACTTAAGCTTTGTACAGGGTGATAAGGATGGATCGATCTGCATTCTTCTACATGTTGCCCTCCAGTTGAACCAGCACCATTTGCTGAAAATGCTATCTTTTTTCCATTGGATGGTTTTGGCTCCTTTGTCAAAAATCAAGTGACCATAGGTGTGTGGGTTCATTTCTGGGTCTTCAATTCTATTCCATTGGTCTATCTGTCTGTCTCTGTACCAATACCATGCAGTTTTTATCACTATTGCTCTGTAATACTGCTTGAGTTCAGGGATAGTGATTCCCCCTGAAGTCCTTTTATTGTTGAGGATAGCTTTAGCTATCCTGGGTTTTTTGTTATTCCAGATGAATTTGCAAATTGTTCTGTCTAACTCTTTGAAGAATTGGATTGGTATTTTGATGGGGATTGCATTGAATCTGTAGATTGCTTTTGGTAAAATGGCCATTTTTACCATATTAATCCTGCCAATCCATGAGCATGGGAGATCTTTCCATCTTCTGAGGTCTTCTTCAATTTCTTTCCTCAGTGTCTTGAAGTTCTTATTGTACAGATCTTTTACTTGCTTGGTTAAAGTCACACCGAGGTACTTTATATTATTTGGGTCTATTATGAAGGGTGTCGTTTCCCTAATTTCTTTCTCGGCTTGTTTCTCTTTTGTATAGAGGAAGGCAACTGATTTATTTGAGTTAATTTTATACCCAGCCACTTTGCTGAAGTTGTTTATCAGCTTTAGTAGTTCTCTGGTGGAACTTTTGGGATCACTTAAATATACTATCATGTCATCTGCAAATAGTGATATTTTGACCTCTTCTTTTCCGATCTGTATCCCTTTGATCTCCTTTTGTTGTCTGATTGCTCTGGCTAGAACTTCAAGAACTATATTGAATAAGTAGGGAGAGAGTGGGCAGCCTTGTCTAGTCCCTGATTTTAGTGGGATTGCTTCAAGTTTCTCTCCATTTAGTTTAATGTTAGCAACTGGTTTGCTGTATATGGCTTTTACTATGTTTAGGTATGGGCCTTGAATTCCTATTCTTTCCAGGACTTTTATCATGAAGGGGTGTTGAATTTTGTCAAATGCTTTCTCAGCATCTAATGAAATGATCATGTGGTTCTGTTCTTTCAGTTTGTTTATATAATGGATCACGTTGATGGTTTTCCGTATATTAAACCATCCCTGCATGCCTGGGATGAAGCCTACTTGATCATGGTGGATGATTGTTTTGATGTGCTCTTGAATTCGGTTTGCCAGAATTTTATTGAGTATTTTTGCGTCGATATTCATAAGGGAAATTGGTCTGAAGTTCTCTTTCTTTGTTGTGTCTTTGTGTGGTTTAGGTATAAGAGTAATTGTGGCTTCGTAGAAGGAATTCGGTAGGGCTCCCTCTGTTTCAATTTTGTGGAATAGTTTGGATAATATTGGTATGAGGTCTTCTATGAAGGTTTGATAGAATTCTGCACTAAACCCGTCTGGACCTGGGCTCTTTTTGGTTGGGAGACCTTTAATGACTGCTTCTATTTCCTTAGGAGTTATGGGGTTGTTTAACTGGTTTATCTGTTCCTGATTTAACTTCGATACCTGGTATCTGTCTAGGAAATTGTCCATTTCCTGAGGAATTTCAAATTTTGTTGAATATAGGTTTTTATAGTAAGATCTGATGATTTTTTGAATTTCCTCTGAATCTGTAGTTATGTCTCCCTTTTCATTTCTGATTTTGTTAATTTGGACACACTCTCTGTGTCCTCTCGTTAGTCTGGCTAAGGGTTTATCTATCTTGTTGATTTTCTCAAAGAACCAACTTTTGGTTCTGTTGATTCTTTCTATGGTCCTTTTTGTTTCTACTTGGTTGATTTCAGCTCTGAGTTTGATTATTTCCTGCCTTCTACTCCTCCTGGGTGTATTTGCTTCTTTTTGTTCTAGAGCTTTTAGGTGTGCTGTCAAGCTGCTGACATATGCTCTTTCCTGTTTCTTTCTGCAGGCACTCAGCGCTATGAGTTTTCCTCTTAGCACAGCTTTCATTGTGTCCCATAAGTTTGAGTATGTTGTATCTTCATTTTCATTAAATTCTAAAAAGTTTTTAATTTCTTTCTTTATTTCTTCCTTGACCAGGTTATCATTGAGTAGAGCATTGTTCAATTTCCACGTATATGTGGGCATTCTTCCCTTATTGTTATTGAAGACCAGTTTTAGGCCGTGGTGGTCCGATAGCATGCATGGGATTATTTCTATCTTTCTGTACCTGTTGAGGCCCGTTTTTTGACCAATTATATGGTCAATTTTGGAGAAAGTACCATGAGGAGCTGAGAAGAAGGTATATCCTTTTGCTTTAGGATAGAATGTTCTATAAATATCCGTTAAGTCCATTTGGCTCATGACTTCTCTTAGTCTGTCTACATCACTGTTTAATTTCTGTTTCCATGATCTGTCCATTGATGAGAGTGGGGTGTTGAAATCTCCCACTATTATTGTGTGAGGTGCAATGTGTGTTTTGAGCTTTAGTAAGGTTTCTTTTACATATGTAGGTGCCCTTGTATTTGGGGCATAGATATTTAGGATTGAGAGTTCATCTTGGTTGATTTTTCCTTTGATGAATATGAAGTGTCCTTCCTTATCTTTTTTGATGACTTTTAGTTGGAAATTGATTTTATTTGATATTAGAATGGCTACTCCAGCTTGCTTCTTCTGACCATTTGCTTGGAAAGTTGTTTTCCAGCCTTTCACTCTGAGATAGTGTCTGTCTTTGTCTCTGAGGTGTGTTTCCTGTAGGCAGCAGAATGCAGGGTCCTCGTTGCGTATCCAGTTTGTTAATCTATGTCTTTTTATTGGGGAGTTGAGGCCATTGATATTGAGAGATATTAAGGAATAGTGATTATTGCTTCCCGTTATATTCATATTTGATGTGAGGTTATGTTTGTGTGCTTTCATTCTCTTTGTTTTGTTGCCAAGACGATTAGTTTCTTGCTTCTTCTAGGGTATAGCTTGCCTCCTTATGTTGGGCTTTACCATTTATTATCCTTTGTAGTGCTGGATTTGTAGAAAGATATTGTGTAAATTTGGTTTTGTCATGGAATATCTTGGTTTCTCCATCAATGTTAATTGAGAGTTTTGCTGGATACAGTAACCTGGGCTGGCATTTGTGTTCTCTTAGGGTCTGTATGACATCAGTCCAGGATCTTCTGGCCTTCATAGTTTCTGGCGAGAAGTCTGGTGTGATTCTGATAGGTCTCCCTTTATATGTTACTTGACCTTTTTCCCTTACTGCTGTTAATATTCTTTCTTTATTTTGTGCGTTTGGTGTTTTGACAATTATGTGACGGGAGGTGTTTCTTTTCTGGTCCAATCTATTTGGAGTTCTGTAGGCTTCCTGTATGTCTATGGGTATCTCTTTTTTTAGGTTAGGGAAGTTTTCTTCTATGATTTTGTTGAAGATATTTACTGGTCCTTTGAGCTGGGAGTCTTCACTCTCTTCTATACCTATTATCCTTAGGTTTGATCTTCTCATTGAGTCCTGGATTTCCTGTATGTTTTGGACCAGTAGCTTTTTCCGCTTTACATTATCTTTGACAGTTGAGTCAATGATTTCTATGGAATCTTCTGCTCCTGAGATTCTCTCTTCCATCTCTTGTATTCTGTTGGTGAAGCTTGTATCTACAGCTCCTTGTCTCTTCTTTTGGTTTTCTATATCCAGGGTTGTTTCCATGTGTTCTTTCTTGATTGCTTCTATTTCCATTTTTAATTCCTTCAACTGTTTGATTGTGTTTTCCTGGAATTCTTTCAGGGATTTTTGCGATTCCTCTCTGTAGGCTTTTACTTGTTTATTAATGTTTTCCTGTGCTTCCCTAAGTGTGTTCAGGTCTTTCCTGAAGTCCTCCAGCATCATGATCAAATATGATTTTGAAACTAGATCTTGCTTTTCTGGTGTGTTTGGATATTCCATGTTTGTTTTGGTGGGAGAATTGGGCTCCGATGATGGCATGTAGTCTTGGTTTCTGTTGCTTGGATTCCTGCGCTTGCCTCTCGCCATCAGATTATCTCTAGTGTTACTTTGTTCTGCTATTTCTGACAGTGGCTAGACTGTCCTATAAGCCTGTGTGTCAGGAGTGCTGTAGACCTGTTTTCCTCTCTTTCAGTCAGTTATGGGGACAGAGTGTTCTGCTTTCGGGCGTGTAGTTTTTCCTCTCTACAGGTCTTCAGCTGTTCCTGTGGGCCTGTGTCTTGAGTTCACCAGGCAGCTTTCTTGCAGCAGAAAATTTGGTCTTACCTGTGGTCCCGAGGCTCAGGTTTGCTCGTGGGGTGCTGTCCAGGGGCTCTCTGCAGCGGCAGCAACCAGGAAGACCTGTGCCGCCCCTTCCGGGAGCTTCAGTGCACCAGGGTTCCAGATGGTCTTTGGCTTTTTCCTCTGGCGTCCGAGATGTGTGTGCAGGGAGCAGTCTCTTCTGGTTTCCCAGGCCTGTCTGCCTCTCTGAAGGTTTAGCTCTCCCTCCCACGGGATTTGGGTGCAGAGAACTGTTTATCCGGTCTGTTTCCTTCAGGGTCCGGCGGTGTCTGTGGCAGGGGTCCTGCCGCTCCTGGGCCCTCCCCCACGGGAGCCCAGAGGCCTTATACAGTTTCCTCTTGGGCCAGGGATGTGGGCAGGGGTGAGCAGTGTTGGTGGTCTCTTCCGCTCTGCAGCCTCAGGAGTGCCCACCTGACCAGGCGGTTGGGTCTCTCTCTCACCGGGTCTGGGAGCAGAGAGCTGCTGTGGGCCGGGATCCGCGGGTGTGGGACTTCCGGTAAACACAGAACGTGCCCGGTTCTAGAGAAATTCTGCTTCCGTGTGTCCCAAGCTCACCAGGCAGCTTTCTTGCAGCAGAAAATTTGGTCTTACCTGTGATCCCGAGGCTCAAGTTCGCTCGTGGGGTGCTGCCCAGGGGCTCTCTGCAGCGGCAGCAACCAGGAAGACCTGTGCCGCCCCTTCCGGGAGCTTCAGTGCACCAGGGTTCCAGATGGTCTTTGGCTTTTTCCTCTGGCGTCCGAGATGTGTGTGCAGGGAGCAGTCTCTTCTGGTTTCCCAGGCCTGTCTGCCTCTCTGAAGGTTTAGCTCTCCCTCCCACGGGATTTGGGTGCAGAGAACTGTTTATCCGGTCTGTTTCCTTCAGGGTCCTGCGGTGTCTGTGGCAGGGGTCCTGCCCCTCCTGGGCCCTCCCCCACGGGAGCCCAGAGGCCTTATACAGTTTCCTCTTGGGCCAGGGATGTGGGCAGGGGTGAGCAGTGTTGGTGGTCTCTTCCGCTCTGCAGCCTCAGGAGTGCCCACCTGACCAGGCGGTTGGGTCTCTCTCTCACCGGGTCTGGGAGCAGAGAGCTGCTGCGGGCCGGGAAATAGATCCATTCTTATCCCCCTGTACAAAGCTCAAGTACAAGTAGATCAAGGACCTCCACATAAAAACAGATACACTTAAACTAATAGAAGAAAGAGTGGGGAGAGCCTCAAACAGAACACATGGACATTGGAGAAAATTTCCTGAACAGAACACTAATGGCTTATGCTCTAAGATCAAGAATTGACAAACGGGACCCCATTAAATTGCAAAGCTTCTGTAAGGCAAAGGACACTGCCATTAGGACAAATGGCAACCAAGAGATTGGGAAAAGATCTTTATCAATGCTACATGTGATAGAGGACTAATACCCAATATATACAAAGAACTCAAGAAAGCAGATTGTACAGAATCAAATAGCCCTCTTAAACAATTGTGTGCAGGGCTGAACAAAGAATTCTGGTGAGGAATATTGAATGGCTGAGAAGTACCTAAAGAAATGTTCAACATCCTTAGTCCTTAGAGAAATTCAAATAAAAAAAATTAAATCCTGAGATTAAACCTTACCCCAGTCAGAATGACTAAAATCAAAAGCTCAGATGACAACAAATGCTGGCAAGGATGGGCAGAAGAAGGAACACTCCTCCATTGTTGGTGACATTGCAAGCTGGTACAACCACTCTGGAAATCCCTCTGGGGGTTCCTCTGAAAATTGGACCTAGTACTACCTGAGGACTCATCTATACTACTGCTGGGCATATACCCAAAATATGCTCCAACATATAACAAGGACACATGCTCCACTATGCTCACAGCAGTCTTATTTATACTAGCCAGAAGCTTGCAACAACCCAGATGTCCTTCAACACAGGAATGGATACAGAAAATTTGCTACATCTACACAGTGAAGGTATCCTCAGCTATTAAAACAATTACTTCATGAAATTCGTAGGCAAATGGATGGTTCTAGAAAATATCATCCTGAGTGAGGTAACCCAATCACAATAGAACACACATGGTATGTACTCACTGATAAGTGGATATTAGCCCCAAAGTTCTAATTATCCAAGATATAATCCACAGACCACATGAAGCTCAAGAAGGACTACCAAAGTGTGGATGCTTCAGTGCTTTTTAAAAGAGGGAACAAAAATATTCATAGGAGGAGAGATGGAGACAAAGCCTGGAGCAGAGACTGAAGGAATGGCCATTCAGATCCTTCCCCACCTGGGGATCTATCTCATATACATATAGCCACCAAACCCAGACATTTGCTGATGCCAAGAAGTGCATGCTGACCAGAGCCTGATATAACTGTCTCCTAAAAGGCTTTACCATATCATGACAAGTACACATGCTAGCAGCAAGTCATTGAACTGAGAACAGGGTCCACATTGGAGGAGTTAGAAAAAGAATGGAAGGAGTTGAAGGTGTTTGCAACCCCATAAGAACAGCAATACCAACCAACCAGAGCTTCCAGGGACTAAACCACTACCCAAAGACTACACATGGACTGACCCATGGCTTCAGCTGTATATGTAGCAGAGGATAGCTTTGTTGGGCACCAATGGGAGGCAAAGCCCTTGGTCCTGCTGGACCCCCATGTAGGTGAATATTTGGACGGGGAAGTGGGAAGAGGTGTGGTCATGGGGGTAACACACTCACTGAAGAAGGGGGAGGGGGATTCGAATTTGATAGGCAGCTCTTGGACAGGAAACTGGAAAAGGCAACAACACTTGAAATGTAAATTAAAACAATGCAGTAAATATAATCATTAAAACAAAAGGAAAAATTGTAAGAAAAAGAGGTATAAACCTCTTTAGGAAAGCAGTTTTTGACAAACATGATGCTGCATGTACAGGACCTGCACAGGATCAAGCCTGCCAAAAGCTACAGAATGGACAGAGGAGAGACTCAATAGAGAAGGTCTATTGCCATTCATATCTGCTAGGAGAAGAATAGTTTTTGTCAGGGATGTGGCCTCTGAAAAGCTACTCATGCTTCAGTAGACAGCCCTAAACTCATGCTCAATACCAAAGTCAGAGGCTTAAAAACATAGGTAAATTTTTGACAGAATGGTTGTAGAGAAATTGAGGAACAACCAGAGGGTCTCAAAGGGAAATGGATTTAATCTAAACATAATATGCATACATTAAAAAACTTCAAACTTTAGCCATACATATAACACTATTAAATTTTTAAAAATCCAGTCTCCATAGTTTTAAATGAAAATATGAGTTTTATGACCATCTTTGTATTTTTAGAGAACCCCATGGGAAATCTGAATTTTGACAGCTTCCAAAATCACATAAGACAAATCTTTATTCTGAACTCCTTATATCAGGGTTTGGCACCTCGGTCCAGTCAAGGGCTAGTAACTATCCAATGATCCAGTCTCAGATAGAATATGGTCTAGCTTTAATTAAAGACTCTTGGCCCTAGCTTCTGGAATACAAACTTGTAAATGTGTGTATACATACATACATACATACACACACACTAACACACACGCACACATATATCCATACATATCCATGGAAGTTTACCCAAAAATAACTAATGCTTTGGACTTTTACACTAAATCTAATTCCACTTATTTTAGCATGGCTTTGGTTGAGGTGCTAAAATACTTTAGTAAAGAAACACAGCAGTCTGGTATTTTTCCATGAATGAAAGCAAAATCCATCAGACCATATCATTTTTTTAAAACTATTTGTGGTTCAGACAACAACTGCCGTGAGTGTGCATGAACCAGTGAATTATTCAGTGCCTACCAAGCATGACTCCAATTGTTTCAATGGCCTTTTATAAAAAAAGAAGTGATGTTCCAGCTGAAGTTCAATTGGTAGGAAATGACTTCACTTTTAAATTATAGAAGAAAATCCATCTTTCCTGAGAGTTTATATGCAATACAGGCACTCATGCATGTACATGCATGAGTGGAAGAGTCACACATGTACACATACTGTACTGTCAAGCATGGGTAGGTATATTGCTACCCTTTTTTGTTTACAGGAAATTGATCTAAGATAATAAAACACACGCTTGTTCACATCTCTTCTATAAAATGGTATGGTCTTTTCATCCCTTGTACTATAAACCGTCTATCAGTTTTTCCATGTGATCCCTAATGGAATCAGAGCACTGGGTCAATATTCATTAGAAAGCATTATTTACCAATTAATGGGGGGGAAAAGGAAGCGTGCACAATTTGAATAAAAATACAGCATTTTGTTTACAAATATATTCTACTCACAGTCAACTGATTTTCCAGATGTAGAACAGCGGTTGTGCGGCTCCAACTGTTTTCACATACATACATTTATGCACACTAAGAATTCAGGCACAGAACGAATCTGCCTCATTGGGGATACTTAAATAACTCCATCTTGCCTTTGAAAGTAATCACGTCTTTTGCTGAAAATAAAAAGTCCACATATTAGTGAGAGTCAGTAGCATGGTATCAGTGAAACAAGTGCTGGTGTGAAAATCACTAGTTACTTGGGGCAAAAAAGGGAAGCTGGGTAGGGACACACAAGAGAAGATCTTGCGCTCCCCCTAGAGGCTGGTGTGTGCAGATGCTTTCTTAAGAATTTTTCCTTCCTTGGTCCCAGAGACTCAGAAACAGCATTATCCTTTGACAGAATAACCCACTATCAGAACATGGAAAGCAACAACAAAGAATATTTCTTGTTTTATTTTTAATTGTCTCTTAATTGACCATCTGGAAAAACAACAAAAGAAATAGAATTCCAGGTAGCCCAGTAATAGCTCCCCACAGAACTTCCTAACACCAGTACGTTATGTGAATTCGAAGCAGTCGTATACTGTGTGAGCCCCAGTAAGCAGCTAATTAACTGATATCATGCTATGTCCACGAGACAGTATAAGTCTAGCTAGGAGCTGATGACGTCAGAGGTAGCAATGGTTTTCCCTTCACTATAAAAAAATCGAGTCAAGTATTCAATCATTTGTCTACACAGTAAGAAAAAGTCTGTCAAACTTATTTTAAAATTCTGTTAAAAAGAAGGGACCATATCATTCTTCAGATATGTAAGATGCCCACTTTCCTTTCTGTCCACCTACTTTTTAGATTTTTAATATGAGTACTTATTTCTGGTTGATCCTTTTCCCAATCATCTTCTATCATGTATGTCTCAGTAACTAAGGGTGTCCTTTAGCACCTGTAAATACAAATTACCAACCCGTGCATACCTGACTTGTCTCTTTATAAGTTGCTTGGAACTGTAGACAAGTTTAGAATGCCAAAATACGAACATTGTTTAGACAATGCAAGGAGGATCCTAAAATAAAACATGTTGGTTGAAGCAGCTTAGACTCTTCAAAGCAAATCCCGTCATTATGTGAGCCTATCAGAAGAATAAAGCATGAAATTGCTAGCTCTGAATTCACTGCAACCTGCTACAGAACAGCATGTTATCTGGGAAAACAGGGTGGGTAGGAGGAACAGAAAGGAACAATAGTAAGTTTTCAGGTCTTCAGTTTTGTGTATCTTAAGCATGTATTCATCCGCTTTGTCTAGAGTCCACCTACTGCCAAGTGACAGGCATTTATTTAAATAACACATTAACTAGCTCTTTAGTTATTTATTGCTAATTTTTTAAAAAATAAAATGCCTCCAAAACCATACCTAATAGCAACATCTTATTTTTTTTTCTCTCAGGGTTCTGTGAGTGGACTGCCTCAGTTAGCAACATTCACCTGTTTGTATAAGGAGACTTCAGACCGAAGATGGAAAGAGATGTTCTGCTCACAGAGCAAGGGTTGATATGGTGCTGGCTCTTTTCTGGAGGCTCAAAGCATGTTTTTGAGCATGTGACCTACATACGGTTCTTATATGATGCTTAGATTTCTTACCACTTCCCCGTTGAACTGTAGGGGGAAAATGGCTCCAAATCAAGCATTATAAGAGACCTTAGGAAGAAATCACACAGTCCTTTATGCCATCACCTAGGGAATAAAATGACACCACTCTCTCCAAATACAATCAATCAAGAAAATCATGAACATGCCCCAGGTCTAAGAGGAGCACACTGGAAGCAATGTACTCTGGTTTTTGTGATAAGGAACGTCATACCCATACAGGTAGAAAGCAACTAGTGACAGCAGAATCTTCCACAAAGTACCAGAAAAGAGCAGTGTAGCCCTGTGACTACCATAGCCTAGAAAACATTTTTTCTATTGCTAACAATCAACACAAACTCTTCATGAGTAACAAATTAAACCAACAAAACTTCGCAGTGATGAGATCTCAACTCCCAGGCAATCTCTGGACTTCCCTTATTCCCATTAACAGTCAACCCTTATTTGATACTCCATGTTCATACGGTTTCCAGCCACCACCACCCCAAACACTACTTTTGGTTCCTTGCTTTCTTTTCACCCTAATTTTAAACTGAGTGGACTTTGTCCAAGGATACAGCCTACTTTCTTACACTACACTTATAATAGGCAAAGCTCCAAGCAATTTCATGGTCTTGCGTTCTTGAATCTCAAGCTCATGCTAGCTTCTCTTTATTTGTGCAGCACAGCAGGATCCAATGGTTCCTTCAGCCCCAAGCCATTGGTATTGAATGTTGAATAAACGAAGAAATAAATACGTTTTCAACCCCTCTGAAATGGCATGCCCTTAGAACATGTGCTTTGCTTCAATTTTGTCCTGTCTCAGAATTAAATCAATTTGGATATAGAATAAACTTTGTTACTAAGTAAAATTTCTTTATTTTTTTTTATTTCTGATTTTGTCCCATAACTTGTTTGTCCTTACGTTTACCTAATCAGATGAAATCTTCATGAGTTTTGTTCCCCCATCAGTGTCTTCTCCCTAAAGATAATGGGTCATCAAACTAAGCCTGCTAAGAACCTGAAAATCGATTCCCATTGTTTGAAATATCAATGTGTACCAAGATATACAGAGGGGCCTTGCTGAAGCAGTCGTCCTTAAAGGAAACGGTAGGAAAAAATAGTTTGAATGTGTTTTCCACCAATCTGAAATTTTCATTCCTAGTAGAACTATGCACCAGTCATCATGGATTTTGCCTTTAAGGATGTAAACACACAGGTTTAGGCTTAAGAAGTAAATAGTTATTTTTATTATCACCAAATCTCAGCAAGTAATCTTTAAAATTTTTATGATACTGATACTGTGTCCACTTGAGCCTCAGCCTAAATCAGCTGTTCTCAACTTGCTTGTCTCCACCCCTTGGGGGGAATGGCATATCAGATATTTATATTATGATTCACAACAGTAACAAATTACAGTTATGAAGTAGCAATGACATGATTTTATGGTTATTGGTCACTGCAACACGAGGAACTGTATTAAAGGATCAAAGTGTTACGAAGGTTGAGAGCCACTGACTTAAGTGAAAATAAAAGTAGAGACAAGACCTTGAAGGACTAGGGGAAGGGACAAGTTGTCACTCGCTGGCAAACAACTTATTACTTATGTAAATGCAAGCAGAAAGAGGCAACATACAATAGTGTTTGCCTTTGTGTAAAGATACAAAAGACATAAATACTTTAAAAACATTCCAGAGCAACAATGTAATATCCAAGGAGTAGTTAAATAAAGAAACTGGATCTTTCCCCTGTGGCTGCCTTTACTACTACCTTTTTAAATACAAATCACCACAGAAATATACTGTAATTTTTAAATTCTAATTATGTGTATGTGTTTGCATTTGCATGCTGGCTGTGTGCATGTGAATATAAATGTTCCTGGAAGCCAGGAGATATCAGTATCAACTGGAGTTAGAGTTACAGGTAATGCATGACTTAGGAGGCGAACTCAGTCCTCTGCAGAAGCAGCCAACACTTTCCACTGCTAAGCCATCTATCCTGCCACCCTGGCTGCTCACTTTGCAAGCGCTCATTAGCATCCATTCATACATAATGTTTCTAATTTATTCATGAAGTGGGGTATGGTGTGTGTATACACTATGCACACACATCACAGTGTGTGTGTTCATGCAGGTGTGAGTGTGCATGATGACAAATGTTTCAGTTGATATTTACTTTCTACCTTTGTGTTGAGTCAGGGTCTATTTTTGTTTTACTCCTGAATTGAGCATTCCAGTCCGTTAGTCTGCAGATTTCCACTCAGTCCTCCTGCCCTCAATACCCTTTCTCTATATAGGAGTGTTGGAATTACTGATGTGCACCACACATCTGATTTCTACTTGAGCCTTAGGAACAACTCAGGTGTTCAGTCTTGCATGGATAGTGTTTTTGACTACTAAACTATCTTGTTCCTATTGTCTTCATTTAACATAAAGCCAATACTTAGGAAACCTTTTGTTCTTACAAATAATTTTATTACTCATTATTATAGAGCTTTCTCAGAACAATGAGCTTTTTATTAGTTCATCAAGAATACATAGTAACATATTTCTTTATACAAGATGCTATTTCTTTATTTCTCATGATCTAGCAGAGGCTGTTCTCAAACTTGCAATCCTATATGTCAGGGTTCCAAACACTGAGATTACAGGCATGTACACTATACTTGGAACCAAAAGGTATCTCAGTACTTCAGATTTGTCTCATTTATACTTTCTTTAAGATTGTAATATAATCACATTATTACCCTACTCCCTTTCTCCCCCACTCAAATGCTCCTATACTTTTCCTTCAAATGCATAGCCTCATTTTTGTCATTAATTATTGTTACACATGTATGTTTATGTATATACATATATATTTCTAAATCTATTAGTCTGTATAATGTTACTTGTAAGATGATTTCAGGGCTGATCATTTGGTATTGGAAAGTAATTGATGAGCTTTCCCATGATGAAATTTTTTCATCTCCCTCTCTCATGTAGTATTTTGTGTTCAGTTAGGACTTCTTGGGATTTCCGACATCCACTTTTTTGTGCCTATTGCTTTTGCCCTCATTAAGCTCATATTTTGGCAAATTTTAATAAGATTTTATGGGGTTAGCTTCTGACATTACTAGGAGATACATTGTCACTGCAAACTCCCTGATCCTCTGGGTTTCAGTGTTTCAACTCCTTTTCCTTCCTTGAGCCTTAGATGCAGGAGTGATTTGTATTCATCAGGATGGGGTTCCCAAGCTCTGCATTTTGTTACATTGTGGTTTTCTGTAATGGTCTCCATCTGTTGCAAAGAGAAATTTCCTTGTTAGAGGCCGTGATGATTGCAGTGATCTGTGGCTATACAGACAAATGTAGTTACAGATTATGCTGGCTTAGTAAAGTGGTGATTCTAGGTTCTCCTTTAAAATCCACAAATTCAGGAGCCTTAGATAGTTGGCTGGACTTGATATTCTAACCTCAACATTTCTTTCTATCCATAACATTTCTCACTATAGTATTGTAGTTGTTAACCAATTCTAAAAAGTTCATTCAACAGACAAATTAATTTCAAACAAACCCCTTATTTTTTTGTAAAACTGAGTTTGCCATTCTCTTTGGAAAACTATATAACTCTCAGTATCCACCATCCCTTTTCACTGCAAAAAGCTGGGAGCTCAGTGATTTGTTGAGGTCTTTTGTTGATATTTAGAAGCTGCCATTCTACAATTAGCCAGGTTTAAATGGATAAGATAGGAGTTCAAAATCACTAACAAGAAAAATAAAAAATAGACAGCCATACATCAAACTGAAAATATTCTGCTCGCCAAGGGAAAGAATCAATCAGATAAAAGACATACATAATGAGAAAAATAGTTGAATCTATTCATCTGACAAGATGTTCATATTGACAATATATACCGAACATACACAGGTCAGCAGCAAGGAACAAATCACTTAATTCACTTGTAAGCAAAATCCTGTAACAGACATTTCTCAAAAGAAGATATACTAATATCCAAGGGGTATGTTACAAAATGCTTAATTAACATCATGTCAAATTAGCAGTCATCAAGAAAATGGAAGCTAAAATTACAATGATGTATCACATTAAACCTGGTAGATGTTTTTTATTAAACTGTTGAAAGGTAATCAATATAAGAGAGGACTTACGGGTGTAAATGAGTATCATGGAAATCATTATAGGCAGTCTTCAAAGAACTTACAGAATATCAATATCTCATGAAACAGCATTCCTTCTGCTGGGCATATAGAATATACAAAATAAGAAAAACCAAAACGTCAGAAAGAGACCGAGACGTCTATGTTCATTGCAGTATCATTCAAAAGAATCAAGCTATGGACTCAAACTGAGTGTTCATCAACAGAGATGTGAATAAATTAAATGTGGTCCATGAACACAAAGAAATCCTATCAGCATTCCAAACTTTAAGGTTATAATTTACAGAAGTGGACCTAGAACACCGTTTGTTACATGAAATAAATAAGCCAGACATAGACAGCACCCACATGGTTTTATCTTTATGTGGAACAGAGAAAGGACTGGAAGAGCTTGATGGGGCTCGAGACCCCATATGAACAACAATGCCAAGCAACCAGAGCTTCCAGGGACTAAGCCACTACCCAAAGACTATACATGGACTGACCCTGGACTCTGACCCCATAGGTAGCAATGAATATCCTAGTAAGAGCACCAGTGGAAGGGGAAGCCCTGGGTCCTGCTAAGACTGAACACCCAGTGATCGTGATTGTTGGGGGGAGGGCGGTAATGGGGGGAGGATGGGGAGGGGAACACCCATAAAGAAGGGGAGCGGGAGGGGTTGGGGGATGTTGGCCCGGAAAACGGGAAAGGGAATAACATTCGAAATGTAAATAAGAAATACTCAAGATAATAAAAAAAAAAAAAGAAAAAGAAAAAAGAAGAAGTGGCTAGCAGGGCTGGAGAGATGGCTCAGCGGTTAAGAGCACTGACTGCTCTTCCAGAGGTCCTGAGTTCAATTCCCAGCAACCACATGGTGGCTCACAACCATCTGTAACGAGATCTGATGCCCTCTTCTGGTGTGTCTGAAGACAGTGACAGTGTACTTATCATATATAAAATGAATAAATAAAATCTTTTTTAAAAAGTAGTTTAATTTGCATTCCCTGTTTGCTAATAATATTGAACGATTTTAAATAAATTTCTTAGCCAAAAAAAAAAATTATGAAATGTGATGGTTAACAGGGCTAAGGGTGGGAGTATTGAGGGAATAAAGTGGAGATTTCAGCAACAGAAATACAAAGTAGGGACATGATTGCTTCAAGGTATGATTGAGGAAACAGGTTTTATTGTAGGTATGAGGCTGAATAAAGCCAGATGCATGTGGAATTGCCCACAGTAGAGAGAGAAAGACTAACTGGTCAACAGAACGAACTGGGACATGAGAAGAGACAGAAAGGAAAGTATAAGGGGGAAAGAGCATGAAGAGTACCAAGAAAGGGAACCAAGAGTCAAGAGCACACATGGTCAAAGCAGGGTTTTCTGGGGATGGGAAGTTGGGAGAAACCATGAATCAAAAATGTTTAGGGTGGGAGCTGGGTGAGTACAGTCACCATTACTGAATGAGTCTGGAATCCAGGATGGGATTTGGTATGTTAATAAGCACCTCAGGTAACCATTGTTCTTTTGGATCCTACAGAAATCTTGGTCAAGACACAAATTTTCATTAGGTAGGTGAAATAAATTTGGGAAATCTGTTGAAAATTGTGGTGAACATTGTTAATAACAAGATAAAGAATGCTTGAAAAGTGCTAAGATTGAAGAGTTCGGGTGTTGTCATCACACATACAAAATTCAGTATTAAGTGTTTACAACCTCTGCTCAGCCATTCCGGAATACTGTATTAACATACCACCATCTGCACCCTGCATATTTGCCTGTTGCAAACTTAAAATTTAACTTAACAATTGAAATAGTTTTAAAGTTAATGTTCAGGTTATGTAAATAAACATGTTTACTGAAGACAGAGAACTAAAATTGAATTCGTAGTATAAAAGAGTATCAAATTGTTACACCAGTGAAATAGTACTGTGGTTAAAGTTGTTTGCTGCCAAACCTACTGTCCTGAATCCACTCTACAGAACCCACCTAATAGAACAGAAATCCAACTCCTGAAATCTATATGCAGGTTGGGGCCCACATGTGCATGTATACACAGGCGCACACACACACACACACACACACACACACACACACACACACACACACACACACACACCAATCACAAGAACTTTAAAACAGAGCCAAATCCATAAGAGATGCAGAAAAGCCACTGTGCTAAGGCTCTGTTTCATGCTAGGATTGAGAAGGAGATATCTAAACACAGTACAGATCTGAAACCCCTCATTGTTTCTTCACCCTCCCCTCAGAATCCCCACCTCTTCTCTCCTTTCCTTGGCCTCCCATTTAACATAAACTGCTTCTCAAGCAAACTAGCTCTTCGCAGAAAGAAGTCTACAATTAGCCTTGAACTCTCCTGCAGTGGAATGTAATTTAGGAATGCAATTTCTGTCACCCCAGCAAAGGCAAGAAGTAGGGGTCTCATCATCTGGGGACTCACTTTATTACAGAACATACTGCCAGATTTCACAGAAACCTCTGATTTATGATGGACACACTACTCCAACTGAATGGTGATTTGACACTTAAGCTTTATTGAATGATGCTTCTACAGCTAAGCTTTGGCTGTATCTGAATCATATGCATACTGAAAACTTGAGTACTATTCTACCACGAGAAGGTCCAAGAAAAAAATTAGGAGATTATCGACAAATATTTGGTGACCTAGAAAATTTGAATAAGAATTATGGTTAATCAACAAAAAGGAGAAGAGACAATATTGGAGAAGGAGAGATATAGTTTTTTTTCCATCTTTATTAGATTGGGTATTTCTTATTTACATTTCAAATGTTATTCCCATTCCTGGTTTTCAGGCCAACATCCCCGTAACCCCTCACCTTCCCCTTCTATATGGCTGTTCCCCTCCTCATCTTCCCCCATTACTGCCCTCGCCCCAAGAATCCCTTTGACTGAGGGTCCAGCCTTGGCAGGACCAAAAGCTTTCCCTTCCAGTGATGTACTTACTAGGCTATTCATTGCTACCTATGCAGTTGGAGTCCAGGGTCAGTCCATGTATAGTTTTTGGGTAGTGGCTTAGTCCCTGGAAGCTCTGGTTGGTTGGCATTGATGTTCATATGGGGTTTCAAGCCCCTTTAGCTTTTTTAGTCCTTTCTAAGATTCCTTCAACAGGGGTCCCGTTCTCAGTTCAGTGGTTTGCTGGAGGCATTCACATATGTATTTGCCATAATCTGGCTGTGTCTCTCAGGAGAGATTTACATCCAGTTCCTGTCAGCCTGCACTTCATTGCTTCATAAATCTTATCTAGTTTGCTGGCTGTATATGTATGGGCCACATGTGGGGCAAGCTCTGAATGGACGTTCCTTCAGCCTCTGTTCTAAACTTTGCCTCCCTATACCCTCCCAAGGGTATTCTTGTTCCCCTTTTAAAGAAGGAGTGAAGCATCCAAATTTTGGTCATCCTTCTTGAGTTTCATGTGTTCTGTGCATCTAGGGTAATTCAAACATTTGGGTTAATATCCATTAGTCAATGAATGCATACCATGTGTGTTTTTCTGTGATTGGGTTACCTCACTCATGACGATATTTTAAAGTTCCATCCATTTGCCTATGAATTTCATAAAGTCATTGTTTTTGATAACTGAATAGTATTCCATTGTATAGATGTACCACATTTTCTGTATCCATTCCTCTGTTGAAGGATACCTGGGTACTTTCAAGCTTCTGGCTATTATAAATAAGGCAGCTATGAACATAGTGGAGCATGTGTCTTTGTTATATGTTGGAACATGTTTTGGTTATATGCCCAGGAGAGGTATAACTGGGTCCTTAGGTAGTGCAGTGTCCAATTTTCTGAGGAACCTCCAGAATGATTTCCAGAATGGTTGTACCAGTCTGCAATGATGGAGGAGTGTTCCTCTTTCTCCACATCCTCGCCAGCATCTGCTGTCACCAGAGTTTTTGATGTTAGCCATTCTCACTGGTGTGAGGTGGAATCTCATGGTTGTTTTGATTTGAATTTCCCTTATGACTAAAGATATTGAACATTTCTTTAGGTGCTTCTCAGCCATTTGACATTCCTCAGCTGTGAATTCTTTGTTTAGCTCTGAACCCCATTTTTAATAGGGATATTTGTCTCCCTGCGGTCTAACTACGTGAGTTCCTTGTATATTTTGGATATGAGCCCTCTATCAGTTGAAGGATTGGTAAACATCTTTTCCCAATCTTTTGGTTGCTGTTTTGTCCTAACCACAGTGTCCTTTGCCTTACAGAAGCTTTTTAGTTTTATGAGATCCCATTTGTCTATTCTTGATCGTAGAGCATAAGCAATTTTGTTTTGTTCAGGAAATTTTCTCCTGTATACATGTGTTCAAGATTCTTCCCCACTTTTTCTTCTCATAGTTTGAGTGTATGTGGTTTGATGTGGATGTCCTTGATTCACTTGGACTTAAGCTTTGAACAGGGTGATAAGAATGGATCGATCTGCATTCTTCTATATGCTGACCTCCAGTTGAACCAGCACCATTTGCTGAAAATGCTATCTTTTTTCCATTGGATGGTTTTGGCTCCTTTGTCAAAAATCAAGTGACCATGGTGTGTTGGTTCATTTCTGAGTCTTCAATTCTATTCCACTTGTCTAGCTGCTTGTCTTTGTACCAATACCATACAGTTTTTATCAACATTGCTCTGTAATACTGCTTGGGTTCAGGGATAGTGAACCAAGGTATTGTATATTATTTGGGACTATTATGAATGGTGTCATTTCCCTCATTTCTTTCTTGGCTTGTTTCTCTTTTGTGTACAGGAAGGCTACTGATTTATTTGAGTTAATGTTATACCAAGCCACTTTGCTGAAGGTGTTTATCAGATTTAGGAATTCTCTGGTGGAACTTTTGTGATCACTTAAACATACTATCATGTCATCTGCAAATAGTGATAATTTGACTTCTTCATTTCCAATCTTTATCCCTTTGATCTCCTTTTGTTGTCTGATGGCTCTGACTAGGACTTCGAGAACTACATTGAATAAGGATGGAGAGAGTGGGCAGCCTTGCCTAGTCCCTGATTTTAGTGGGATTGTTTCAAGTTTCTCTCCATTTAGTTTAATGTTAGCAACTGGTTTGCTGTATATGGCTTTTACTATGTTTAGGTATGGGCCTTGAATTCCTATTCTTTCCAGGACTTTTATCATGAAGGGGTGTTGAATTTTGTCAAATGCTTTCTCAGCATCTAATGAAATGATCATGTGGTTTTGTTCTTTCAGTTTGTTTATATAATGGATCACGTTGATGGTTTTCCGTATATTAAACAACACCTGCATGTCTGGGATGAAGCCTACTCGATCATGATGGATGATTGTTTTCATGTGTTCTTGGATTCAGTTTGCAAGAATTTTATTGAGTATTTTTGCGTTGATATTCATAAGGGAAATTGGTCTGATTTCTCTTTCTTTCTTGCATCTTTGTGTGGTTTAGGTATAAGAGTAATTATGGCTTCATCGAAGGAATTCAGTAGCGCTCAGTCTGTTTCAATTTTGTGGAATAGTTTGGATAGTATTGGTATGAGGTCTTCTATGAAGTTCTGATAGAATTCTGCCCTGATCCCATGTAGACCTGGGCTCTTTTGGTCTTTTTGGACTTTTAATGCCTGCTTCTATTTCTTTAGGAGTTATGGGGTTGTTTAACTGGTTTATCTGTTCCTGATTTAACTTCGATACCTGGTATCTGTCTAGGAAATTGTCCATTTCCTCCAGATTTTCAAGTTTTGTTGACTAGAGGCTTTTTTAGTAGGATCTGATGACTTTTTGAATGTCCTCTGATTCTGTAGTTATGCCTCCCTTTTCATTTCTGATTTTGTTAATTTGGACACACTCTCTGTGTCCTCTCGTTAGTCTGGCTAAGGGTTTATCTATCTTGTTGATTTTCTCAAAGAACCAACTTTTGGTTCTGTTGATTCTTTCTATGGTCCTTTTTGTTTCTACTTGGCTGATTTCAGCTCTGAGTTTGATTATTTCCTGTCTTCTACTCCTCCTGGGTGTATTTGCTTCTTTTTGTTCTAGAGCTTTTAGGTATGCTATCAAGCTGCTGACATATGCTCTCTCCTGTTTCTTTCTGCAGGCACTCAGAGCTATGAGTTTTCCTCTTAGCACAGCTTTCATTGTGTCCCATAAGTTTGGGTATGTTGTACCTTCATATTCATTAAATTCTAAGAAGTCTTTAATTTCTTTCTTTATTTCTTCCTTGACCAGGTTATCGTTGAGTAGAGCATTGTTCAACTTCCATGTATATGTAGGCATTCTTCCCTTATTGTTATTGAAGACCAGCTTTAGCCTGTGGTGGTGTGATAGGATGCATGGGATCATTTCTATCTTTTTGTATCTGTTGAGGCCTGCTTTATGACCACTTGTATGGTCAATTTTGGAGAAAGTTTCATGAGGTGGTTAGAGGAATGTATATCCTTTTGCTTTAGGATAGAATGTTCTATAAATATCTGTTAAGTCCATTTGGTTCATGACTTCTCTTAGTCTGTCTACGCCTCTGTTTAATTTCTGTTTCCATGATCTGTCCATTGATGAGAGTGGGGTGTTGAAATCTCCTACTATTATTGTGTGAGGTGCAATGTGCACTTTGAGTTTTAGTAAGATTTCTTCTATGTATGTAGGTGCCTTTGTATTTGGAGCATAGATATTTAGTATTGAGAGTTCATCTTGGTGGATATTTCCTTTGATGAATATGAAGTGTCCTTCCTTATATTTTTTTAATGACTTTTGATGAAAATCGATTTTATTTGATATTAGAGTGGCTACTCCAGCTTGCTTCTTGTGACCATTTGCTTGGAAAGTTGTTTTCCAGCCTTTTACTCTGAGGTAGTATCTGCCATTGTCTCTGAGGTGTGTTTCCTGTAGAAAGCAAAATGCTGGGTCCTCATTATGTATCCAGTTGTTAATCTGTGTCTTTTTATTGGGGAATTGAGTCCACTGATGTTGAAAGATATTAAGGAATAGTGATTGTTGCTTCCTGTTATCTTTGTATTTGGAGGTGAGATTATATTTGTGTTCCTGTCTTCTCTTTGTTTTGTTGCAAAACGATTAGTTTCTTGCTTTTTCTAGGATGTAGCTTGCCTCTTTTGGATGGGCTTTACTATTTGTTACCCTCTGTAGGGCTGGATTTATAGAAAGATATTGTGTATATTTGGTTTTGTCATGGAATATCTTGGTTTCTCCATCTACGTTAATTGAGAGTTTTGCTGGATAAAGTAACCCAGGCTGGGATTTATGTTCTCTTAGGGTCTGTATGACATCGGTCCAGGATCTTCTGGATTTCATAATCTCTGGTGAGAAGTCTGGTGTAATCCTGATAGGTCTGCCTTTATAAGTTACTTGACCTCCTTCCCCTACTGCTTTTAATATTCTTTGATTGTTTTGTGCATTTGTTGTTTTGACTATTATGTGACGGGAGGAGTTTCTTTTCTGGTCCAATCTATTTGGAGTTCTGTAGGCTTCTTTAAGTTTATTGGCATCTCTTTCTTTAGGTTAGGGAAGTTTTCTTCTATGACTTTTTTGAGGATATTTACTGGTTCTTTGAGCTGGGATTCTTCACTCTTTTCTATACATATTATCCTTAGGTTTGATCCTCTTATTGTGTCCTGGATTTCCTGTATGTTTTGGGCCAGTAACTTTTTCTGTTTTACATTATCTTTGACAGTTGTGTCGATGATTTCTATGGAATCTTCTGCTCCTGAGATTCTCTCTTCTATCTCTTGTAATCTGTTGGTGATGCTTGTATCTATGGCTCCTTGTCTCTTCCTTTGGTTTTCTATATCCAGCGTTGTCTCCCTTTGTGCTCTCTTTATTGTTTCTATTTCCATTTTCAATTCCTTCACCTGTTTGATTGTGTTTTCCTGTAATTCTTTCAGGGATTTTTTTGTTTCCTCTCTAAGGGCTTCTACTTGTTTACTTGTGTTTTCCTGCATTTCACTAAGGGAGTTCTTTATGTCTTTCTTAAAGTCCTCCATAATCATGATCAAATGTGATTTTAAATCTAGATCTAGCTTTTCTGGTGTGTTTGGATATTTAGTGTTTGTTTTGGTGGGTGAATTGGGCTACGATGATGCCATATAGTCTTGGTTTCTGCTGCTTGGGTTCCCGGGCTTGCCTCTTGTCATCAGGTTGTCTCTGGTCTTACCTTGTTCTGCTATTTCTGACAGTGGCTTGACCATCCTATAGGCCAGTGTGTTAGGAGTGCTGTAGACTTGTTTTCCTGTTTTCTTTCAGCCAGTTGTGAGAACAGGGTGTTCTGCTTTCAGGCGTGTAGTCATTCCTGTCCACTGGCTTTCAGCTGTTCCTTTGGGTGTGTGTCCTTAGTCTACCAGGCAGGTCACTTGGAGCAGAATAGTTGGTCTTACCTCTGTCTCAGGCTTGAAGTTGCTCCTCAGGGCTAGGTTTCAGCTCTCCACGAGGGCAGCAACCAGAAGGGCCCGCCCCTATTTCTGGGTCCCTGTGCGCAGGGGGCCTTGATGGCCCTAGGTGTTTTCCTCTAGAGTCAGAAATGTGGGCAGAGAGTAGTCTTTTCTGGTTTCCCAGGTCTGTCTGCCCCTCTGAAGGTCTAGCTGTCCCTCCCACAGAATTTGGGTGCATGGAGCTGTTTGACTGGGTCCGTTCAGATCCGGACACAGTCTGAACTGCTGAGCTCCTGCAGCTTGACTACCCCTATCTTCTTGTTCCCAAAGGCCCTATACTGTTTCCTCTTGGGCCAGTGATGAGAGCTAAGGTGGGCAGAAGTGGAGGTCTCTCCTGCCCTGCAGTCTCAGGACTGCCCACGATGAGCTCTGTCTCCCATGGTGTTTAGTAGTAGGGAGCTGTGGGCCAGGATCACCGAGGTTCAGGCACCAGCTTGAGATGAAAAACTTAATACCTTTGTTTCTGAGCTTTCGTATGCATTTAAAACATAAAAGTAAACAGGAAATAAAATACTAAATACAGTATGAGAGTTTGTGTATCATGCCACCCAAGCCACAGTAAAAAGTTTTGCTGTCCCCAAATCCTTGCATCATTTAAATACGAAAGAGACTAGTATTTGGAGTAGTTTGAAAGAGGTTAAAAGATACTTTGTAAAAGATGAGAAGATAGCCCAGTGCTTTCTAAACAAACATGAGAAACTGAATATAGATACCTCGAATCCAACAATACTCCTGTGATAGCATGTGACTCTAACCCTAGCATGGGATGGCAGAAAGAGGCAGAGATAGGGAAGATTCTACGGTATCACTGAACAAGCATTGCAGTCAGTTTGGGTGGTGGTTTGAATGTTAATTGGCCCCACAGGCTTATATATTTGAATGTTTGGGTTACTGTGTCGATGTTTAGGATGGATCAGTAGGTATAAACTTGGAGCACACATGTGGCTAGACCCTGTCTCCCTATTTCCGATTCCTGCCTATCTGTCAGAGTGTAAGCTCTCAACAACTGCTCCAGCACCATGCACATCTGTTTCCATGACATTCATGGACTAGTCCTCTAAAATTGTGAGCAAGATCCCAATAAATGCTTCTCAAAAACTAAGCTTTCTTGGCCATGGTGTTTCATCACAGCAGTAAAACGGTAACTGAGACAAAAGTCATGTCTCAAAATACTAGATGGAGAGCAAAACAGGGAGATACCTAAAGTTAACTTTTGACTTGTACACAGTTATGCATTCCTAAACACACAGATGTGCAGATACAAGCATATGTGTACATTAGACGCATACATACAGGATTATGAACAGTGGCTCTTAGTGTGTGATGTAATGTGTTTCCTTGACCCTGGGAGTCTGACCTGCTTTCCTTCCAAGCACAAAAGTATGGTTTGTAGGGATCTATTTTGGGATTTGGTTTTTTGTTTTATCCTTCTTTTGACTGTCTTTTTGCTTGTAGACATCCTGAGTCTATGACTATTTTTAGAAACTGGCCACAGTAAAAATTCCCATCAGTTTTCTATAAATATATAAACACTGTCATGTAATTGTAGTGGCTGAGGAGAACTTAACAACCATTTGTTGCTGTGGCAGCTTGGTTTTTTGCTATTGTTGCTGCTGCTATCATTCTGGAAAAGCAAATATTCCTTGCTGATCGTCACTGTTCTGAGGTATGTGCATCAAATAATAGGCAGTTTTCAAGCTTCTTTGACAGGTGCAATTACGTGCACCCAGACACCCACACGAATAAGCCTGATGAAGTCAGACATCTGTTTTCCTACACAAGCTATTCCCATCCTACTAAAGCTTCGTGATATTCTGTTCTTTAACAGAGACTGAAAACTGGTGAGTTCTTGAGAATAAGAAAACTCAAATCAACTTACACACAGCCAAAGCTCACAACTGGGAGTAAGGGCAAAAAGACCAAGGATGGCCAGAGGGAGGTGTACAGTGAGGAACCATGCCTGGTCAATTACACTGCTAGCTTGGCTTCTTAACCCAGAATGTCTTAACAATCCAGGTCACCTTTCTACACACATTCATATTTCATTTCATCTAGTGTGAGCAGGATTTGGGTTCTAAATGAAAGCTAAGCAGGATCCTTCCTCTATTCCTATCAAGAAGAGAGTAGAGAATTTAAACAAATGGTACCAAGAAATGACCACAAGGTGAATTCTGACACCATTGACAAAGGAAAAATAAAACCTGTTCACGTAGCACTAACTTGGTCTTTTAGCCTGGATGACTGCCTATTGCTGCGTTACAGTCATTCTCTTGTGAGGTGTCAAATGTGAAGTATGTTTGCATTGTATTCTCAGCGCCAAGCCCAGGAAAACAAACAGCACAGAGGACTTATTAATAGATGTGAGTTAGTTTTTTGCTACAAATTCATGTCTTACATTATATCATTATTCCTAGTGTTTTGAACTTGATTGAAGTTAAATATTTACTTTTCTTACAACATATCCATTAATCACACTCATACACAAACACAAGTACACACAAGAATGAATCATGCATTCATGATTCCCACAATGCTTAAATCATTAATTTGTCTCTTTGATGGATTTACCATGTAAGTTGAAGGTACCCAAACAAAAATTTTAATTCATTTCTTCACTTTCTTCTTCTTATGATCAAAATGTTGACAGTATCTACCTTTATCATCACATTGAAATTTCTGTTACATCTATAGGCAGCTGCCAAAATGTGTTTATTTCAAGATTGGTATCCTTTGGATCTTGAAGTCTCTTTAAGACTCATGTGTTCCCAACCTTCTTCTCAGGGTAATTCTGTTAGAAAATACTGGACTATTTAAGAAGTGAAGCCTGTTAAGTTGTCCCTTTAGTCCCTAGGGTCGGTTTTGATGGGGATAGTGAGATCTGTTCACATTCTGTCTTTTGCTTTGGGGCCATGAACTTAGTAATTGTGTCACAGTAGGTGCTTATAGTGCAGTCTCACCACAGACCCCTGAAACAGAGCAATAACAAACTAGACTGGAACCTCCACACCTGTGAACCAAAAGGAAAGTATTTTCCTTCTTTATCTTAGGTGTTTGACTACAGGAATAGAAAACTCGGTGACACAGAGACAATCATATTTAAATGGAAGATAAGGTGTTTTCTGTGTAAATTCTTCATTATGCTTGCACTATGTATATGATTTAAACATCATCATTTATTGAATAAATTTGTATTGTTTTAGGAGCTAATGAACAAACTTGGTCTAATTATGCCATTTTCACACTTTGCAACTTTTATTGGCCACTACTATGATACAGTTCAATAGGTAAAATGCTTGCTAACAAACCTTGAGGACATAAGTTTGGATCCACAAAACACATTTGAAAATCTAATGCTATAGGTAAAGATAGAAGAATCTCAGGAGTTCGATGGCTGGGAAGTCTAATCAACCAGTGAGCTCCAGTTTCAATGAGATACCCTATGTCAAAGCATAGAGTCCAGACATGACTCAGTACATGACTCAGTTCTTGCTTCCAAACCCAACTTATTTCAGTTTAATTCTCAGTATCCACATGGTGAAAAGAGAACCAACTCCTACAAGTGGTTCTGTGGCATTCAAACACGTATTATGACATGTGTATGCACACATGAATATACACAGTAAATAACTGTAATAAAATTTAAATATGTTTACCAATCAAACACTTAAAAGTAAGCTGTAAACCAGTAGAGAAACATGGCCAATGTTAACCTCTGTCCTCTTAAATACATTCGTAGGTACATACATGCGCAAACATATATACATCACACACACACACACACACACACACACACACACACACACAAATAATTTCAATTGTTCTCTAATATCAACATTATTTACATTTTCCTTATTTTCTAAGTGTCTATTTCTAAAAAGACAAAAGTAATAAAATTCAAGCTAGATTTTTACAAAAGAGTTTTAAGAACAAGTTAGAGACGGACTGGTACTCACACCGTTTCAAGAGCACGGGGCTCTCAACACAAACAAATGCAGATCTTCCTGCATGCACCAGGGAAATTGAGTAAGTGGCGTATTGTTCTTCTGGGGTTGTTGTTGTTCTTCTGTTTTGTTTTTATAAAATGTTAAGTATTTTCAATTTTTCTCATGCTATGACTGAAATATAAAAAATTTCATGAATCTATGGTTTCAGTGTCAAAAAGTTAATGCTAATGAGTAATGAGTAACACCAATAAGGCCAAAGTTTAAAATGTGGACTGTGTAATGGCAGATGTGACATAATTCTTTATCACAGTATCTACTTAGTGCTACGTGTCTATAGTAAAAAGTATATGTGGCTGCTACAGGCAAGTTGGTATTTCATGACAGAATAATATTTCCAGGAAATCAGAGGAGAGTCATATTCTAAATAGTGGGATAGAATAATATTACTAGGAAAGCAGAGGAGAAAGTCATATTCTCAATAGTGGGCACAGCAGTAAATGGTATATGAAAGTCAAATTTTCATCATAGCAGGCAGAACATCTTCTTCAAGAATTGCAGAGGCCGGGTCTCTAGCTCCATTTTAGATTGTTTTCATAGCATCCATAAGTCTCTCAGGTGCATTCCTTGTGTTGAGGAAGAAACTGTTGAAGATGAGGTTGAGAGAGTGTCCTGGACATAGGTTGTAAAAGTCTCTGATCACTAGTGCTCCTTTCAACTGTGAGGACTTGTGAAAATTCATACACATGAAAATGTCTTTAGATAATTCCAGCAGTCAAAACATCAAATACACTAGTAGGAAAGGATAGGCAGAGTTTCAGTACAACCACTTTGGCTGAATTCAAAATGGGCAGTTTAAAAGCAAAGCATTAAGAATAAAGACTATAGACAAGGACAGAAGAAAGCCTTAATGAGGAAGTAACCAAGATGCGCTAACTTCTCTCGTACATTGGTAATATGAGTGAAAAAGACCCAGATGACCCCTATGCACTGCAATCTAGTGTGAGAATATGGACATGCCACAAAGAGCAGAGAGGATTTTAGAAGACTGAGAAAGAGGAAACATTGGTTCACTTTAGGCTCATTTTGAGTGTGAAGCTAGAGCACTAATAATACATAGTAAGACAGTAAGTTGGTCCTTCCACAGGAAGTGATGGCAAAATATTTAGGCTGATGTATGAATCATGAGATGGATGGTAATATGATAAGCAAGGGCTTTTTAGGTGACTTTATCCATTAGCCCCTCTCCTGTAACACATTTCTTGAATTATTTCCATGGTACAATAAGTGACTGCCTAGTGACAAAACCAAACAGATAACTGGAATCTTCAAGGAAAGATTACAGACTTTTAAGCAGAAAAACTGAACATTGATTTCTAGTGAAATCTAGTGAAATCTGAGAGGTAGGGCCCAGCCTGGCAGCCTAAGGGCCTGGAAGGAGTACATCAAAAGCCAGAAAGACTATAAGAAGAGTGTGTAGTGGGAAAAAGCCTTGGGAGTAGAGAATTCTAAAGAAGAAATAGTGGAAAATAAATTAGAACTCTGCTCAGATCAAAGAGAAAGAGAATAGAAAATAGATCACAGCCTTTGGTCTAAAGGGGCCTTTTGTGACCAAGAAAAGAGCTGGTGATTTTAATGAGAGAGAGAGAATGGAAGTTACACTGCAGAGGAATTAGGCTAAGTGAATTCTGAGAATGTAGAAAATCAGCAGGGAGTCTCTTTTGCTCAGAGGTCTCAGGGTGAAAGGGAGATGACAAAGATTGTAACTTCAAATATTTTATGAGTAGGGGGAAAAATATTTACAGAGTTAGTGAGGACTTTTGCATTGTAAAAGAAAGAAAACAAATATTTCTTTTAAAGAATTTTTCACTCTTAAATTGAACACTATTGATCGTTACTGTGGTCTTTGCCATTTCAATTCTATCATTAGAAATAAAAAACATCAGCCTTCAGTATATATTGATACATGTACCGTCTTATTGCTAATACCTTCCACCATATCTTCTAAGTGAGAAGAATTAGTGGTAACTCCACAGACTAGATCATACTCAAGAGGGTGGCTTGTTCGTGGAAAGGAAAGACCATGGGAAAATGAACATTTTTAATTATACATACTTTACTTAACAAGATCTTGTTAGTTACAACTGCTTCTTGTTAATGCTATAGGACTGAATCTCCTGCCTTCTGAACCTCAATGGGGGAATGGATCAGTAAGTGTCATTTGAGGTCTTGCTTCATGTGGGATGATTTAGAAAATAAGAAGGGACAGATCTTTCATGAATGTGCTTCTGTTGAATTTGGGGTATAGAAAGTCAGATTTGAAACATGGTCTTGGTGGATTTTGCCTTTTATGAGTATAAAGTGTCATTCATCATCTCTTTTGATTACTTTCAGTTGAAAGCTTATTTTATTAAATATTAGGATGGCTACTCCAGATTGTTTCTTCAGTGCATTTGTTTGAAAAACTTTTCCCCAGCATTTACTGTGAGGTAATGTTTGTCATTGCTTTTGAGCTGTGTTTCTTGTATGCAGCAGGATAATGGATCTTGTTTATGTATCCATTCGATAAGCCTGTGTCTTTTTATTCGGGATTTGGGACCATTTAAATGTTGGCGGTTGAGTGTGTGTGTGTGTGTGTGTGTGTGTGTGTGTGTGTGTTATGTTTCTTGGTTGTTGATACCCTCTTTGTGTTGGAATTTTTCTTCTAGTATTCTTTGTAGCACTGGGTTAGTGGAAAAATATTGTTTAAATTTTGTTTTGTCATAGAATATCCTTGTTTTCTTTCTGTATGGTGATTAAGGTTTTGCTGGCTATAGTAAAGTACTCTGGGCTGGCATCTATAATTTGATATGGAACTAGGATGGCCCAATTTGTCCAGTGATATTTTCAGGACCAATATGGGTAAACTTTTCAGTTTCTGACTACTTTTTATGGTAATATTCCTTTTGTTTGTAGAGAAAACAAGAATGTGCACAGTTCCTGGTTAAAGAGAGTTGGATAAGGGAGTTGTAGAAGACTGACTCAATCTTTAATAGCCTGATATAGAGCACTCTCACCAGCAGTGCAGGAGTGTTCCCCTTTTTCTACATCTTTACTTGCATGCACTGCTGCTTGATATTTTGATGTTAGGCATTCTGATGGGTATAAAATGGAATCTCAGTGTCCTGAGGACGAAGGATGTTGAACATTTCGGTAAGTTCTTCCTTGCCATTTAAGATCCCTCTCTTGAGAAGTCTCTGTTTAGCTCTGAACCCCATTTTTAAAATTGGGTTAGTTTGTTTTATGGTGTCTAAATTCTTGAGTTATTTATGTATTTTGGATATTAGGCTTCTGTGATGTGTAGAATTCTTCCCAATCCCCATTGGTTTTCATTTTGACCCATTGACAGTAGCCTTTGCCTTACAGAAGCTTTTCAGTTTCATAAGGTCCCATGCCTGAGCAATTGGAATTCTGTTCAGAAAGTTGTCTCCTATAATAATGAGTACAAGGATATTTATCAAGTTTATCTTTTCTCTTATATTTAGTGTATCCATTTTTATTTTGAGATCTTTGATGCACTTTGACATGAGTTTTGTGCAGGGTGATAAATATACATGTATTTGCATTATTCTTCATGTAAGCACGCTATTAGACCAGAAGCATTTGTAGAAGATGTTCTCTCTTTTCCATTGTATGCTTTTCCCTTCTTTGCCAAAAATCAAATGTCTATAAATATCTAGGTTTTTTTCCAGGGCTTTGATTTGATTCTGTTGAGCAACCTGTTGTTTATAGTCCAATACCATGAATTTTTATTACTATTGCGCTGTAGTACAGCTTGAAATCAGGGATACTGTTACCTCCAAGGGTTCTTTAATTGTACAGAATTGTTTTAGCTACTCAGGCTTTTATGCTTTTCAATATGAAGGTAAGAACTGTCCATTCAGGGTCTGTAAAAATTGTGTTGGAATTTTGATGGGAATTGCATTGAATCTGTAGATTGCTTCTGGTAAGCAATATTATGTTAATACATGTTAGTCCTACTGATCCACAAGCTTGGGATGTCTGTCCTTTTTCAGATATCTCCTTCAATTTCTTTCTTTAGGAACTTGAAGTTCTTCTCAAACAAGTCTTTTATTTGCTTAGTTATACTTACAGTGAAACATTTTATATTATTTGTGGTTATTGTGAAGAAGATTACTTCCCCGATTTCATTCTTAGTTTTTCATTTGTACAAGGAAGGGCTACTAATATTTTTTTTAGTTAATTTTGTGTGCAGCCACTTTGCTGTAGGAGTTTTGGATAGAGGTTTATGGGGTTGCTTATGTATACTATCATACCATTCACAAATAGCAATACTTTGACTTTTTCCTTTCAAATTTGTATCCCCTTGACCTTTAATTACCAGATTCGTATAGCTAGAACTTCAAGTACTGTATCGAAGAAATATGGAAAGAGTTGACAGCCTTGTCTTGTTCCTCATTTAGAGGAATTTTCTTCAGTTTCTCTCCATTTAATTTCATGTTGGCTATTGGCTTTCTTTATATTGATTTTATTGTGTTTATGTATGTGCCTTGTTTTCCTGACCGCTCCATGGCTTTTAACATGAAGGTGCGTTGGATTTTTTGAAAGGTGGTTTTAGAATCTAATGAGAATAATATGTAGTTTCAATTCTTTCAGTTTGTTTATGTTGTGCATTACATTGATGAATTTTTAAATATCAAACCATCCCTGCATCCATGTGATGAAGCTTCCTTGATCATCTTAGATGATGTTCTTGGATTTAGTTTGCAAATATTTTTTTCTTTTTTTTTCTTTTTTTTTTCTTTTTTTCGGAGCTGGGGACCCAACCCAGGGCCTTGCGCTTGCTAGGCAAGTGCTCTACCACTGAGCTAAATCCCCAACCCCGCAAATATTTTTTAAGTATTTTTGTATCAGTGTTCATAAAGGAGATTGGTCTGAAATTCTCTTTCTTTGTTTATATATCAGTGTGACTGCAGCTTCATAAAATGAGTTTGGCAATGTCCCTTTTGTTTCTGTTTTGTGGAATAGTTTGAGAAATGTTGAGATTAGCTCGTTTTTGAAAGCTTAGTTGTGCTAAAACCATCTGGCCCTGGGACTTTTATGGTTGGGAGACTGTTAATGACTTATTCTATTACCTTAGTCATTAAAGGATCATTTAAATAATTTACCTCATCTTGATTGAACTTTGGTAACTATTATCTATTTAGAAAATGATCCATTTCATTTAGATTTTCCAATTTTGTTAAGTACAAGGTATTGAAGTAAGACCTAATATTTTATTTTATTTTTTTAACTTTCTTCAGTGCATATTGTTAGGTCTTCCTTTGCATTTCTGATTTTGCTAATTTGGATACTGTCTCTCTGATTTTTAGTTAGTTTGACTAAGGATTTGTCTATCTTGTTGATTTTCTCAAAGAACCAGCTCTTGGTTTTGTTAATTCTTTGAACTGTTGTCTTTATCTTCAATTGATTGATTTCAGCTGTGATTATGATTATTTACGATCATCTACTCCTCCTGGGTGTGTCAGGTGTACTTTTAAATTATACACATGAGAATTTTCTAATTTCCTTATGACATACTTAGTGCTATGGCCTTTCCTCTTTGCACTGCTTCCATTGTGACCTATAAATTTGGGTATAATGTGTCTTTATTTTCATTGAATTCTAGAAAGTATTTAACTTCTTTCTATATTCCTTTCTTTCTTTCTTCCTTCCTTCCTTTCTTTCTTCCTTCCTTCCTTCCTTTCTTTCTTTCTTTCTTTCTTTCTTTCTTTCTTTCTTTCTTTCTTTCTTTCTTTCTTTCTTTCTTCTTCGAACCAGTGGACATTGAGTGGAGAGTTGTTCAGTTTCCATGAGATTGTAGAATTTCTGTTGTTTCCATTGTTGTCCAACTTTAATCCATGGTGATCTCATGAGATGTAAGCAGTTATTTAAATTTTATTTTATCTGTTGAGTCTTGTTTTGTGACTGACTACATCTACAATTTGGGAGCTGGTTCCCTGAGGTGTTGAGAAAAAAGTATATTCTTTTGTGTTGGGTAAAATATTCTGTAGATATCTGTTAGGTCCACTTGATTCTTATGTTAGTTTCATTAGTTCTCTCAATTTTCTGTCTCAATGATCTGTCCATTGTTGAGAATGGAGTATTGAAGTATCCTACTATTAATGTGTGGGATTCAATATATGATTTAAGCTTTAGAATTGTTTCTTTTTCTATTGTGGATTCCCTTGCATTTGGGACATAGATATTCAGAATTGAGAAGTCATCTTGATGGGTTTTCCTTTAGTGAGTATGAAGTGTTCATTCCCATGTCTCTTGATTACTTTTAGTTGAAAGTCTATTTTATTAGATATTAGAATGGCTACTTCAGCTTTTTTTATTTTGTCTGTTTACTTAGAAAAGCGTTTTCTGGCCCTTTACTCTGAGGTAGTGTCTATTTTTGTTTCTGAGCTGTGATTCTTGTATGCGGCAGAATGATGGTTCCTATTTATGCATCCACTCTGTTAGCCCAAGTCTTTTTATTGGTGAATTGAATTCATTGATATTGAGAGATACTAATGACAAATGATTGTTACCGCGCGCGTGCGCGAGTCTCTCTCTCTCTCTCTCTCTCTCTCTCTCTCTCTCTCTCTCTCTCTCTCTCTCTCTCTTGGTTTTGCATTGAAATTATTAATTTGTTGTGTCTTCTTGGGTGAAGGTACCTTCCTTGTATTCCTTCTAGAATCCTCCGTAGTGCCAGATTTGTTGAAAGATATTGTTTCATTTTCATTTTGTCATGGTCTCCATCTATGGTAATTGAAGATTTTTCTAGGTACAGTAGTCAGGGATGACACCTGTGGTGTCTTAGGGTCTGCAAGACATTTTCCAGATCCTTTTCATGTTTAGAGTTTCTGTTAAAGAAGTAATAGGTAGTTATTATTATAGGTCTTCCTTTTTATTTTTTTATTTTTTTTATTAACTTGAGTATTTCTTATATACATTTCAAGTGTTATTCCCTTTCCCGGTTTCTGGGCAAACATCCCCCTAATTCCTCCCCCTCCCCTTCTTTATGGGTGTTCCCCTCCCCATCCTCCCCCCATTGCCGCCCTCCCCGCAACAATCTAGTTCACTGGGGGTTCAGTCTTAGCAGGACCCAGGGCTTCCCCTTCCACTGGTGCTCTTACTAGGATATTCATTGCTACCTATGGGGTCAGAGTCCAGGGTCAGTCCATGTATAGTCTTTAGGTAGTGGCTTAGTCCCTGGAAGCTCTGGTTGCTTGACATTGTTGTACTTTTGGGGTCTCGAGCCCCTTCAAACTCTTCCAGTTCTTTCTCTGATTCCTTCAACGGGGGACCTATTCTCAGTTCAGTGGTTTGCTGCTGGCATTCGCCTCTGTATTTGCTGTATTCTGGCTGTGTCTCTCAGGAGCGATCTACATCCGGCTCCTGTCGGTCTGCACTTCTTTGCTTCATCCATCTTGTCTAATTGGGTGGCTCTATATGTATGGGCCACATGTGGGGCAGGCTCTGAATGGGTGTTCCTTCAGTCTCTGTTTTAATCTTTGCCTCTCCCTTCCCTGCCAAGGGTATTCTTTTTCCTCATTTAAAGAAGGAGTGAAGCATTCACATTTTGATCATCCGTCTTGAGTTTCGTTTGTTCTAGGGATCTAGTGTAATTCAAGCATTTGGGCTAATAGCCACTTATCAATGAGTGCATACCATGTATGTCTTTCTGTGATTGGGTTAGCTCACTCAGGATGATATTTTCCAGTTCCAACCATTTGCCTACGAATTTCATAAACTCGTTGTTTTTGATAGCTGAGTAATATTCCATTGTGTAGATGTACCACATTTTCTGTATCCATTCCTCTGTTGAAGGGCATCTGGGTTCTTTCCAGTTTCTGGCTATTATAAATAAGGCTGCGATGAACATAGTGGAGCACGTGTCTCTTTTATATGTTGAGGCATCTTTTGGGTATATGCCCAAGAGAGGTATAGCTGGATCCTCAGGCAGTTCAATGTCCAATTTTCTGAGGAACCTCCAGACTGATTTCCAGAATGGTTTTACCAGTCTGCAATCCCACCAACAATGGAGGAGTGTTCCTCTTTCTCCACATCCTCGCCAGCATCTGCTGTCACCTGAGTTTTTGATCTTAGCCATTCTCACTGGTGTGAGGTGAAATCTCAGGGTTGTTTTGATTTGCATTTCCCTTATGACTAAAGATGTTGAACATTTCTTTAGGTGTTTCTCAGCCATTCGGCATTCCTCAGCTGTGAATTCTTTGTTTAGCTCTGAACCCCATTTTTAATAGGGTTATTTGTTTCCCTGCGGTCTAACTTCTTGAGTTCTTTGTATATTTTGGATATAAGGCCTCTATCTGTTGTAGGATTGGTAAAGATCTTTTCCCAATCTGTTGGTTGCCGTTTTGTCCTAACCACAGTGTCCTTTGCCTTACAGAAGCTTTGCAGTTTTATGAGATCCCATTTGTCGATTCTTGATCTTAGAGCATAAGTCATTGGTGTTTTGTTTAGGAAATTTTTTCCAGTGCCCATGTGATCCAGATGCTTCCCTAGTTTTCCCTAGTCCATTTGGCTCATGACTTCTCTTAGTCTGTCGACATCACTGTTTAATTTCTGTTTCCATGATCTGTCCATTGATGAGAGTGGGGTGTTGAAATCTCCCACTATTATTGTGTGAGGTGCAATGTGTGTTTTGAGCTTTAGTAAGGTTTCTTTTACGTATGTAGGTGCCCCTGTATTTGGGGCATAGATATTTAGGATTGAGAGTTCATCATGGTGGATTTTTCCTTTGATGAATATGAAGTGTCCTTCCTTAACTTTTTTGATGACTTTTAGTTGGAAATTGATTTTATTTGATATTAGAATGGCTACTCCAGCTTGCTTCTTCTGACCATTTGCTTGGAAAGTTGTTTTCCAGCCTTTCACTCTGAGGTAGTGTCTGTCTTTGTCTCTGAGGTGTGTTTCCTGTAGGCAGCAGAATGCAGGGTCCTCGTTGCGTATCCAGTTTGTTAATCTATGTCTTTTTTTGGGGAGTTGAGGCCATTGATATTGAGAGATATTAAGGAATAGTGATTATTGCTTCCCGTTATATTCATATTTGGATGTGAGGTTATGTTTGTGTGCTTTCATTCTCTTTGTTTTGTTGCCAAGACGATTAGTTTCTTGCTTCTTCTAGGGTATAGCTTGCCTCCTTATGTTGGGCTTTACCATTTATTATCCTTTGTAGTGCTGGATTTGTAGAAAGATATTGTGTAAATTTGGTTTTGCATGAAATATCTTGGTTTCTCCATCAATGTTAATTGAGAGTTTTGCTGGATACAGTAACCTGGGCTGGCATTTGTGTTCTCTTAGGGTCTGTATGACATCAGTCCAGGATCTTCTGGCCTTCATAGTTTCTGCCGAGAAGTCTGGTGTGATTCTGATAGGTCTGCCTTTATATGTTACTTGACCTTTTTCCCTTACTGCTTTTAATATTCTTTCTTTATTTTGTGCGTTTGGTGTTTTGACAATTATGTGATGGGAGGTGTTTCTTTTCTGGTCCAATCTATTTGGAGTTCTGTAGGCTTCTTGTATGTCTATGGGTATCTCTTTTTTTAGGTTAGGGAAGTTTTCTTCTATGATTTTGTTGAAGATATTTACTGGTCCTTTGAGCTGGGAGTCTTCACTCTCTTCTATACCTATTATCCTTAGGTTTGATCTTCTCATTGAGTCCTGGATTTCCTGTATGTTTTGGACCAGTAGCTTTTTCCGCTTTACATTATCTTTGACAGTTGAGTCAATGATTTCTATGGAATCTTCTGCTCCTAAGATTCTCTCTTCCATCACTTGTATTCTGTCGGTGAAGCTTGTATCTACAGCTCCTTGTCTCTTCTTTTGGTTTTCTATATCCAGGGTTGTTTCCATGTGTTCTTTCTTGATTGCTTCTATTTCCATTTTTAATTCCTTCAACTGTTTGATTGTGTTTTCCTGGAATTCTTTCAGGGATTTTTGTGTCTCCTCTCTATGGGCTTCTACTTGTTTATTTATGTTTTCCTGGAATTCTTTCAGGGATTTTTGTGTCTCCTCTCTATGGGCTTCTACTTGTTTATTTATGTTTTCCTGGAATTCTTTCAGGCATTTTTGCGATTCCTCTCTGTAGGCTTCTACTTGTTCTCTAAGGGAGTTCTTCACGTCTTTCTTGAAGTCCTCCAGCATCATGATCAAAAATGATTTTGAAACTAGATCTTGCTTTTCTGGTGTGTTTGGTATTCCATGTTTGTTTTGATGGGAGAATTGGGCTCCGATGGTGCCATGTAGTCTTGGTTTCTGTTGCTTGGGTTCCTGTGCTTGCCTCTCGCCATCAGATTATCTCTAGTGTTACTTTGTTCTGCTATTTCTGACAGTGGCTAGACTGTCCTATAAGCCTGTGTGTCAGGAGTGCTGTAGACCTGTTTTCCTCTCTTTCAGTCAGTTATGGGGACAGAGTGTTCTGCTTTCGGGTGTGTAGTTTTTCCTCTCTACAGGTCTTCAGCTGTTCCTGTGAGCCTGTGTCTTGAGTTCACCAGGCAGCTTTCTTGCAGCAGAAAATTTGGTCTTACCTGTGGTCCCGAGGCTCAAGTTCGCTCGTGGGGTGCTGCCCACGGGCTCTCTGCAGGGGCAGCAACCAGGAAGACCTGTGCCGCCCCTTCCGGGAGCCTCAGTGCACCAGGGTTCCAGATGGTCTTTGGCTTTTTCCTCTGGCATCCGAGATGTGTGTGCAGAGAGCAGTCTCTTCTGGTTTCCCAGGCTTGTCTGCCTCTCTGAAGGTTTAGCTCTCCCTCCCACGGGATTTGGGTGCAGAGAACTGTTTATCTGGTCTGTTTCCTTCAGGTTCCGGCGGTGTCTCAGGCAGGGGTCCTGCCGCTCCTGGGCCCTCCCCCACGGGAGCCCAGAGGCCTTATACAGTTTCCTCTTGGGTCAGGGATGTGGGCAGGGGTGGGCAGTGTTGGTGGTCTCTTCCGCTCTGCAGCCTCAGGAGTGCCCACCTGACCAGGCGGTTGGGTCTCTCTCTCACGGGGTCTGGGAGCAGAGAGCTGCTGCGGGCCGGGATCCGCGGGTGTGGGACTTCTGGTAAACACAGAACGTGCCCGGTCCTAGAGGAATTCTGCTTCCGTGTGTCCCAAGCTCACCAGGCAGCTTTCTTGCAGCAGAAAAGTTGGTCTTACCTGTGGTCCCGAGGCTCAAGTTCGTTCGTGGGGTGCTGCCCACGGGCTCTCTGCAGCGGCAGCAACCAGGAAGGTCCTCCTTTTTATGTTACTTGTCCTTTACCCCCTTGCAGCTTTTAAAATTCTTTTTTTTTTGTTCTGTACATTTTATGTTTTGATTATTATGTGGTGAGAGAAAATTCTTTTCTTGTCCAATCTCTTTGGTGTTCTGTTAGCTTCTTGTGTGTGTGTAGCCATCTCTTTTTTTGGATTGGGGATTTTTTTTTTTCTATGATTTTGTTAAAGATATTTTCTGGGCCTTTGATCTGCAAATCTTCTCCTTCTCTTTTACTCCTATTATTAGTTCAGTTCAGTTTTTTCAGTGTCTCAATTCTCCTGGATGTTTTGTGTTAGAAAGTTTTTAGATTTGGCATTTCCTTTGACATATGTATCAATTTCTTCTATAGGATTTTCTACCCTGGGCTTATCTCTTCTATCTTGTATTATTTTGGTGATGCCTTTATTTGTAGTTCCTGTACTCTTTCCTAGGTTTTTCACTTCCAATGTTGCCTGCATTTGTATTTTCTTTATTGTTTCTAATTTTAGGTCTTGAGCAGTTTAGTTCATTTCCTTAATTATATTATATGTATAATATAATTATATATTCATTTCCTCTTTAAATGCCTTTGCCTGTTTGATTATATGTTCCTGTATTTCCTTAAGGTATTTATTCATTTCCCATTTTTAAATAACTCTATCACTTTCATAAGATGAGGGTTTTTATTGTTCAAAAATCACTTTTAATATTATTGGTTTTTTCTTTTTTTGACTTAATTTTATTCTATTCTTCCACTTTTATTAAATTGGGTGTTTCTTATTTACATTTCAAATGTTATTCTCTTTCGCGGTTTCCTGTCCATCAGTCCCCTAACCACTCCCCCTCTCCTTCTATATGGGTGTTCCCCTCCCCATCTACCCATTATTACCCCCCCCAAATTTCCCCTTCCTCTGGTTCCCCTACAAGGCTATTCACTGCCCAGGGTCCATCCATGTATAGTCTTTGGGTAGTGGTTTAGTCCCTGGATGCTCTGGTTGGTTTGCATTGTTCTTATGGGGTTGCAATCCCCTTTAGCTCCTTCAGACCTTTCTCTAATTCTTCCAATGGGGGTCCAGTTCTCAGTTCAGTGGTTTGCTGCTAGCATTCGCCTCTGTATTTGACATGTTCTGGCTATGTCTCTCAGGAGAGATCTATATCTGTTTCCTGTCAGCATTCACTTCTTAGCTTCATTCAATAAGATGAGATTTAAGGTCAATTTCTTGCTCTTCAGATGGGTTAGAATATTCAGAGCTTGCTGTAAAAGAAGAGGTGGGTTCTAATTGTGCCAATATTGCCCTATCATTTGTTGATTGTGTTTTTGCTCTTGCCTTTAGCTATCTGGCTGTTTCTGATGTTGGAGGTCCTAGTAGTCCTTGATGGAGTAGGCCTTTAACAGTGCAGGAAGAACTGGTAGTCCCTAATGGCAGCAGGCCTCTGGCTGTCTTGGGTGGCAACAGGCTTCTTGGAAAGCAGGCAGGGCTGGTTGTCCTGGGTGGCAGCAGGTCTCCAAGGAGGTAAGCAGATCTGTAGCCTGGGAAGTGAAGTGCAGATCTAGGAATGCAAGTAGAGGTGTGGACTAGAAGATCAACCATGCATTCTTCTTCAGCCTCCCAGGTGCTGCAACAACACTGTGGACCACCATGTACTGACATAGCTAGCTCTAATAGACTTCTTTATTTTGGTGTCTGTGAGTTTGAGAAGTTTCCAATCTGTTTGCTTAAGACGGAAAGTTATGAACATCAATATGTTCAGAGACATTCCCCATCTCTGAGTCAGCGGAAAGTGTTCAGTATCGATAGCGCTCTGGCTTCCTGTTTAGAACAAGGATACTTGCCTATTTCTAAGAGTTTTTCTTAGAAAAGAGTGTAATTCAAGTGCATAAAAGAAGAGAAGGTGAGCTTTGAGCACATCTCCGGTCACCACAGGCTCGAGTAAACTGAAAACGATCACCTGAGCATGTACACAGAGAATTACTTTGTAAAGCCTTTGAAACCAAAGTTAATTCATAAAATGAAAGCCCCACAGAAATCCTCTGAGAAACAAACAAGCAGACAAGCGAACAAGCAAAACACGGATGCTTCTTTAAATATATTTGGATGCAGCAATGTTTCTGGGTATGAATCACTCTTTTGCTTTCCTGCAGTAACAACCTCTGGCCTCCAGGGGTGCCTGCACGCACATGGTAAACACACATACACTTAGGCACGCAATTCCCTAACAAAATCAAACAAATAAAATAAAAGTTTCTTCTTTATCTCTCAGCTCTCAGGAAATATGAACACTTCCACTACAGATGTGAATTAAGGGCTCAGATGTCAAGAGCACTGGTTTCTTCTCCAGAGATCCCACGTTCAATTTCCAGGACCCACATTTGAGTTCACAATGATCTATATCTCCAGTTCTAGGGGATCCAATACTTTCTTCTGACTTCCATAGACTTGAGGGGTTCAGTGATATAAAAATATACATGAAAGGAAAAAGACACCTATACACATAAAATGGAAGAAAGATAATAAATGTAAATTAATAGTAATTTCATTCACTCACAACACTATCATAGAAATAGTAGAAACAACCAGAAAATATCTATCAAGTCAGAAATTACTTAATAATATAGAAAACTTTACTAAGAGAAAATATGCTACTAAGACATAGTTTGGAAAAACAATATTCAACTTTTCATTCCAAGCAAGAAACACAAGCTATTCATGACATTTAAATTAAACTCAAAGAAAAAAAACCCTGTATTGTAAACTGAATTTTAAATTAGAGAATGTAGGTTATTTTATTTTTCACCTAAGTGCGATCGATACCAATTAATAGCCTGTGGCTCTCCAAAGAAGGTATTTTGGCTTGTTTATGACTTAAGGCTTTTGCTTTACTTCTGTGGTCAAGGTCAGATACTATGCAAATTAAAGTCTAGAATGAGAATCCACACATTACTTACACACTTGAAGGTAAGATACTACTGAAAGATACTACTTTAAGGGCTAAAATATGGCCATGGAACCAAAATCAAAATACAGTAAATAATTTTACCAACATACTCTTCCCTGTTCCCAGTCCTGTGGGATAAAATATAATTCTTTATTTTCCTATCATTGCATTTGTTCAGGTACTTGCTCGGGGAAGGTAAGCCTTGTCTTTGCTCTTATGAAAAAGACCGTGGCCCAACTGAGTGGAAGTGGGAAGGAACCTCTATGGTCTCTCTAGCCCAGCATCTACCTCTAGAGGAACACAGCAAGACAGTTCATCCTCAGACAAGAAAATCGAACCCTCATATAATTTGTGACAATATCACAAGAGTGAACTTATAAGCCCTTAAGAAAACTAGCAATTTTATTGAAGTGATTAGTTGTTATTTTTGAAAACGTTTATAAATAAATCAGCCAAAGTCACCCCAGTCCATAGGATAATCACAACCAGGCTCAGGAATGATGAAATACTATTGATTTTATGAAAATGCATTTAAGAGACCAGGAAGAAAACAGGCCTTGAGGAACAATAAAATAAATACAAACTAAGTGGTGAATCTCTGTTGCCAAAACTCAGCTTAAGGGTATCCCCTAGATGCCCCTAAGCCCTTTCCTAGTTAGGCTGGTCAGGAGTGGTGCACAGGATACTTGCATAGTACAGAACGAAGACGCATTACTCAGGAGTAGCGGATACCGCTGAGCTCTCTGAATGTCCTTAGTTATCTCACTATGTGAAGGACAAATTCCTACAAACCTATTGACTTAAAACTTCCCCTTTCTTATTGCATACTTTTTGTGCATCAGAAGACTGGGAACTGGTTTGCCAAGTTCTGACATCAGCGTTTCACAAAATTCAGTTCAAGGAGTTTGTTGGCTAGTCTATGATCTAATTTGGAGACTTTCCTGGGAAATACCTTCTTATCTTCCCTGTTAGACATTCAGCGGCGTTCACGTTCATATAAGTAATGAATTCTTGACATTTTATTTGATAGAGTAGAGTGAGAGTGTTTTCTCATTGGAGCCTCTCATTTTCAGAAAACTTTGGATCCTTTTCGAAAATGCTGATCTGACCGTGTCATGCCCACCCAGATTAGTTCCCAAAGAGTCAACAGAAAAAAAAAAACATTTTAATTCTATTTCAAAATCATTTATATTTGCCACGTAATGTATGTGGAAGTGGTGTCCCCATCACATTTGTTATATTATATTGTTTAGAGATAAGTTACAGCATACACAGCACAACAGACAGGAGGATTATCTCTCAGTGTGTCTCTGGAGCAGTCATCATAGGGTGTCGCTGCTACAGGATTTACTGTACTATGACGGGCAAGATTATTACTCTTGGGAGCACCTATTGTTTTCCCATCAATGTAACAAACCAGACAAAGGAAATAGAGGATTATGGTTAGTGTAAAGCAGAGGTAAATAATGAGACCCAGGTCCTAGGCATGTAAGGGCCTGAGAAGGCTAAACTAGGCAACTATGACTCTCTTCTTCAAAGAAACACTGTCAAAAAGCTAAGTCTAATTTAGCATGGATAGACATGATCTTTAATCTCTACCACAGTAAGTCAGACATGCTAAAAGGAGATGTGTGGTCATGTTGGAAATAGTCCCATATCTTTTGTGAATACTGCAGAAATGCTATCTGAGCACACCCAAGTCTCTTCCTTTTACACCTCTTTACATCTCAGAGACCCCAGCTTATATAGAAGTACACTTGCCTTTCAGTACTGGATAGGAGGGACATCTAGTGGCACTGGAAACTGAGAGGGCTGTCATCTAGTTAGCATATATCCTCCAGTGAGGTAAGTATTCCGCATTATGAATACAGGCTGGCCCTAATAATGCAGTATTTGCTTTCCAGCCAGATAGCCACAGCCAAATTCAAGTTCGGAGAAAGAGATTTAGGAAGTGATAAATAAGCTACACCTGTGACTTAGAGGCACCTAGGAAAATTCACGTAGCTTTTCATAAGAAAACAGAGTGTTATATAGATAAACATAAACTCTAAGTGCCACATTATATCTTTAGATTTAGCATTATAAAAACACAATGGTCCCCTTAAGAGAGTAATGCTCTGACTTGTTTGTTTCCTTCAGCTCCTTGAACAGTGTCCTTCTCCTTTTGACATCAGTCTCCCAGATCCTGAAGGTATTATAGTCCCTGCAGATCTGCAATAGAGCACTTTAAGAACCCCAGTCAATAAGCCAAAGGAGAAAAGAATGCTATAACTTATCATTAGAGGAAAGTAAGCAAACAAAAGAGAACAAGTTGATCTACAAAGCTCAGAGCAGAAAGGGTAGAAGAAAGGCCAGGGCATAAGGAGAAGTTAGGTAATACAGTAAAGAAGCTTGCAGGATACAACATGGGGAAGTTATGAATGGCTGGCTCATCCAGAAGCCAAAAGAGAAAGAAAGGTATGAAAAAAGGGGGGGCGCAGGACAGATCTTATTTCTCAGTCATAATTCTTATGGGCTTTTTAGAGTATTTTTTTTTCATCCCAGCACCCCACTGAATGTTCCCACATAGTGCATGTTCAATTAGCTGGTCTGGGTGATGGTTTTCAATCTTACAAGTCTAGGCTGTTTCCATTCATATACAACCAGTAAGAGTGACGGGTGGACTTTAATGATGTTTCATATTCCCATGCTCCCAGAAGATAACAGTATAAGGCAATTATGAGAACTTCAGAGTGGAGTTAACACGTGTCCTTAAGCTAGTTCAAGTTAACATAAAATGAGCAATGGTATACATCATTCACTCTACCTAATGATCCACATTCAGTAACGAAGATGATGAATGGTAAGACAGAAGATGGTAACTGAGGAGCTCAGTGTGGTAGAGTGCTGCTGTACAAGTGCAAGGGCCCACGTTTGGACTGTAGTAACTCACATAAAATCCGGTCATGGTGTTACACATCTGGAACACCAGCATCAGGGAGGGAGACTATATAGATCCTGAAGTTTAGCTTAGCAAGCCAGTCAGCCTAGTAAATAATGTAATCTCCAAGTTTAGTGAATGAACGTGTGTTGGAGAAAGAAAGGAAGGAGAGAGAGAGAGAGAGAGAGAGAGAGAGAGAGAGAGAGAGAGAAGAAGAAGAAGAAGAAGAAGAAGAAGAAGAAGAAGAAGAAGAAGAAGAAGAAGAAGAAGAAGAAGAAGAGAAGAGAAGAGAAAGAAAGAAGAGAGAGAAAGGAAGGATGGACAAACAGAAGGAAGGAAAGAAGGAGAGACAGGAGACTGAGAGAGGGAGGGAGGGAGGGAGAGAGGAGAGAGAAAGGACAAGATCAGAAAAAAATTGGTGTGCAGATAGAGAAAAGCACTCAGTGTTGATATCTGGCATCACCACACACAAAAACCACACACATATTATAGATGCCCAAACCACAGCTCTCATCTTAGATGGACTAGAAGACAGTTTCCTGTGAAGCCTTTCTGAGTATCCATGGCTCAGGAGTACAGGTTTCAGCATCCTCTCCAAAAGACTCTGTAATCCCCTAACTCGTGCTTTTTAAATATTGCAGGTGATGACACATGGAATGTTCTCTAATGACCGACATTTCCCACCATCATTTTCTCTGTTTATGACTAGGTTCTTTGAAGTATTCAAATTCTTTCAAGGTTGCGAATGCAGTTCAGTGCTAGAGCGTGTGCATGAAATACAGAGGTCCCTGGTTAGATTCCTAGCATTGGAACAACAAAAATTCATGTTCCCCTACCCCCACTTTTCTCCATTCCCAGGGCTGTTTGCAAACTTCCTTTCATATGTAAAATGATGAGTTTTAACACTTAGGCATTTCTTTTTTCATTGGATATTTTTTTTAATTTACATTTCAAATGTTATCCCCTTTCCAGGTTTCCTGTCCATAAACCCCTTATTTCACCCCCCCTACTTCTATGAGAGTGTTTCCCCACCCATCCACCCACCCCTTCTCACTTCCCTGCCCTGACATTCCCCTACACTGAGGGCTCAAGCCTTGGCAGGAACCAGGGCTTCTTCTCCCATTGGTGCTCAACAGGCTATCCTCAGCTACACATGCTGCTGGAGCCATGGGTCTGACCATGTGTACTCTTTGGATAGTGGTTTAGTCCCTGGGATCTCTGGTTGGTTGGTATTGTTGTTCTGATGGGTTGAAAGCCCCTTCAGCTCCTTCAATCCTTTCTTTAACCCCTCCAATGGGGACCCCATTCTCAGTTCAATGGTTGGCTGCAAGCATTCACCTCTGTATCTTTCACGCTCTGGCAGAACCTCTCAGGAGACGGCTATATCAGGCTCCTGTCAGCATGAATTCTTGGCATCAGCAATATTGTCTGGATTTGGTGGCTGTATATATATGGGCTGGATCCTCAGGTTCCTCCTTCTAAGAATGACTGAAGCATCTGAGCTTTGGTCATCCTCCTTCTTGAGCTTCACATGGTCTGTGGATTCTATTTTGGGTAATCTGAGCTTTGGGACTAATACTCACTTTCAGTCTAATGACCACTGTCCTAAAATGTTGCCTGCATCTTATACCCAGAACTATTTTGCCCTAGAACTGAAGGATCCACCATCAGGCTCTGCACATGATAAGATAAGCAGAGTGGGAAGCAGGTTGTGTCTCTAGAGCACTTTCCCTAGAGCACTCCCTACGTCCCTGTTGTGGCACTGACCTTGTCAAGCTTGTCACATGTAGGCATGTTTATATTTCACTCTATCTATTTGATGTCTGAGCTACTAGTTGTTTGAAGGAAACATCCTCTCCTATTGGCCTGCTTAAAGAAACATTTACATACATGGAATAATATAATTAGGAAATAAAGTCTAATAGAAAATCAGTTTAGCAGCAATTCACCAGTACTTTGTATTCCTAAAACTACTTGAAGTTAGGAAAACGTTTATGGAAATGTGTATGATATGAAAGTTTTAGAAATCAGGTAAAATGTGGTCTCCTCTTAATTATTCCCAAGTTAGAATGTGGAGTGTTATGAATACATGATCCAGACACTTTAGCATGTACTCATAAATTCCACAGTTACTCATTCTACCTTCGACACCAGGATTTGTCACGTGAAACTCTGCATCCTCCCCACACAAAGTCTGAGAAGAAAGACCTGATTGTTGTATTCAAATGCATAATGATCCTTTGAACTCTGTAAGGAAAATACAGATGTAGCATTAAATTTCCTTTCCTCTACCTTCTCTCTCTCTAAATGTGTGAACTATCTGTATAGACAAGCTGACTGGTAGATTTTGAGACAGTTACTTCAGAGTTCAGATGAATATTTTTGCTTCAAGTATTTGATGCTTTAAGTATTTTCTTATTTATTCCCTACTTGTTTTAAAAAAGAAAAATGAATCCAATATACAGTAATTAATATAACAGCCAAAATAGGTCATTAAAACAAGGAAAAGAGAGGCAGAATCCATAGTGTTCTGGGCTATGCAACAAGGGTCCTGCCTAAGATGACATTTAAAAATTTGGAAACCAGTAAGCTGACCCCTGGTAGCTGATGTTTTCTAAAAGTTTTTTTTTAAAGAAGTTCAGACAGGGCAGTGTGGACATTAAAAAGAGAAATGATAAAGAAACAATCCTAACAGCAAAAGTATGCATGAACGTGGCAGAAAAGAGGTTATGTTGGGGCAAGCATCCGTTGATATGCAGAACTGGTCAGCCATACACTAAAGATGAGAAAAAGTGTTGAGAACATTATCCAAGTTGCACACCCTCTACTTGACTCCTGCTGAAGTCCAGATACTGCTGCATCCTAGGATATAACAAGATAAAAACTACGGGAAATTTTTCTTTAATTAGAGACAAGGTGTACTGAAGAAAAGTGTCACAGACTGCCGGTATGCCAAGTCACAAATCGGGCTCCTCCACCCCTGTAAAGTAAAATGAGGACAGGTCAGCCATAGATTTTATAAAGAATCATATTAGTGACCAAGGAAAGAGGATGCTTCTGTCAAGGCAAATTATAACAAACCCATTAAAGCAGCTGTCTTATGGACCATGTCTTGCATGATCTGAATGCCCTCTGAAGATGTCAGGCTATAACCTGACAACGAAATGTGGTTCTCTGCAGATCTTCATGAATGGTGTGAAACCTGACAACTGTCCATTCACTGAAGAGGTCATATGCCTCACAATGAATTGCAGCACCGATAAGGTAGAGATACAAATTCCACCCAGAAACAGTAAAGCCTCCTTACAGGAGGCAACACGAGGAAAAACTTCCTATCATATAGCCCCGAATTACTTGCAAATGCTCCAAGGATAGATGAAGAGAATGCCTGCAGAACTGGCTTGCCCTGAAGATGAAGCCACTTGGATGTCTTTTCAACTTCATTTTCTAAAGAGACAGATGGGTTTCATTTAAGACGACACATGTCTTCAAAAAGTGACACATCTTTAAGACAGTGGATAGGGGGCTTGATCACAAAGGTTTCCTTAACTCTATTTCTTCTTTACTTACAACTGTTTGCCAATTAGCAAACACTTTTTTTCCTGAGATTTTGTCTCCCACAGCAGGCTAATGGGAGTGTGCCATCCATGTACATTATGATAATGTCTTTACGTAGCCATGTAGAACATAATTCTCAAGCCCTTTACAGATGAAAATATTTTGTAGGTTTATTCATTTTTATTATTTTATGTGCATGTGTGTTTTGCCAGCATGAATATATGCACCATATGTATGCAGTGCTCTTGGTTAACAGAAGTCTTCCAAGGCTCTAGCACTAGATGTATAGACAGTTGTTAGCTGTCATTTGGGTGCTAGAAATTGATCCAGTTTCTCCTGGATAAACAGCCGGTGTACTTAACCACTGAACCATTTCTCAAGGCCTGCTAATAAGATTGTTAGGTTCTCATACACAAACTGTTTGCCTGCAACTTTGCCTTTAAAGTGACGTAATGCTGGGATCCAAACTTACTCCTTTATTTGTAATTATTTGCAAAAGATCTTTCTGACTTTCCAGACATGCATTTTTATTCAAGACAAACGGAAACATAACATTTGGCTTTCAGGGCACCATCTATCTTTATCTTTTGGCATCGTGATTAGGTAGCATTTATAAACTCCCTGTCCAGTCAGGCAAGTATTACTTGCACTTCTGTGCTTTGATTTAGTGCAATGAGTCCTGCTACTAAAATCCCCAGGTTTGCAAACAACCATAATCTGAGCTTATAAATCACTTGGCTAAGACAACAGTTAGTACCAATACAATGACAGTGACAGAGGTCTGAGTTGGCAGTACCTGTCCATCAGGAATAGGTCAGCTTGATTTGAACCTGGATTGTAATCAGACATGAATATAGGGAAAGGATCAAGAGCAATGGAATTGATTGACACAGATGTGTTTTAGAAAAACACTGAATATATTGATTATTACAAAGCAGCTCAACTTTTCTCTTACAGTCAAATTAATGCTTACAAATAAAATTAAAGTTGTAACTCCAGTTCTCAAAATAATTCTAGTATAATCACAATTCAAGTTTTAAAGTTCTCATAGTTTTTATAAAGGATAATACACTAAACTTCTAAAAACAGTGCTAGGTCATGTTGCCCATGACTCTGGTCCCAGCACTTGGGAGGCTGAGGTGAGAAATGGTGAGTTCAAGGCTACCTGATGGGACACAATGAAAGCCTGCCACAATAACGAAAAAGTGAAATAAAATTCGATTTTTTGATCCAAGGAAAAATTTTAGTTTTATTTTTATTTTCAGCATGGCTTTAGGTATGTGTGGTATAAATTCATTTATGCTTCAGACATCTTTCAGTGAATTCAACATGAAGGCAAAACCTGTGGACAAATGGTTTGTCTTATAATTTCCAGCTGGGAGTAGTCTGCCTACTGGGAACAGCTCCCCATGAATTCAAGGCATAGTTTGTCCCATTGTAGCCTATCGGCTTGCCATAGTGTCAATTACTATTTGATTTATAAGGGAAGAAATATTTCATAGGGAGCTCGTAGAGCTGAGGCTCAGCAGGGACCTATACGTGGAGAAGACCCACTTCTCTGGATGCATTTTAGAGTATAAGAACAACATATATAAATAAACAGAAAGAAAGCATTACGTTGGTACATCTTGTTTTGTGTAGTCTTTATCTGAAGAAAGTATCAAACATCTGTTTCAAATGACTTGCTATCTGAATCACTTGATAAATAGGCTTTCTCAACTGCATATACCCCTGACAAACTCATGAACTTCTTCACAAAGCTATTTTCTTTCCAGCTCGCCTATTCTCTGGGATGGTAATTTTCATGTGTCCAGTTAGCCAAATCAGTAGTCTCATAATCATACCTGAAGACTCTTTTACGATAATATTTTTTGTTCTCATAATTCATTTTTACTTGAAATAAAACTTTGTCAAGGCAGAAAAAAGAGCTAGTATTGTGAGGTACGGCAAGTCTCTCTAAAATGTAAAATTCTGTTGTGATATTTAAAATGTTTGCACAAAGCATGAATTCAGAGTTCATATAGTCTCTCTCTCTCTCTCTCTCTCTCTCTCTCTCTCTCTCTCTCTCTCTCTCTTCCCTTTCTCCACTGTTAGGAATTAAACATAGTGTCCTATATATGGCAGAGGAGAGGTTCTACCAAAAGTTCCACAACCAAACAATGAAATATTAATTTTGTATAAAAATGATGTAAGAAAATATGAATCTAATAACATGCAAAATTTGTTAACAATAACTGTTGGCCTTAAAGTCGAGTCAGTGCTGCCATTAAAGTCACAGAAGAGATATATCCCCCAACTTTGTCTGAGGGTTATGAGTTTTGAATTACTTGTGAGCAAAGTATCTTTCTTCCTGAATGAAATCCTGATAACAGTTAGCTCCCCAGAAATGTTTCCCTTCTGAATATGAAAGCTTTAGATGATCTGACATTAGTTGGTAGTAAAATCTTCTAAATTTGTGGTTTGGGACTTTTGGAACTTGACTTTCCTGAGTATTTCAAACAGCATTTTAATAATGGTTCTGGCTGTAACTTAAAATTTCTTCTCAGCATTTGGTTGCTGCAGTTTCACAAAATGGGGATCTGGTAATCAGATACTCCTAACAGGCTTATTGTTTGACATCTTAACTATATTTTGAGTGTTAAAGCAGCCACAATTTGGCTTGGCATCATCTGAGCAAACCTTGCTGATTTCTATTCTGCAGTTCTTGTGTCAGTCTTGTGATTTTGACAAGGTGTTTGTAGGGAGCCAGACAGACCCAGGACTTTCTCAGAGGCCCTATGAAAGACAAAGGGAACTTTAGTTATGTGTCCTTGTCCAAGAGTAAACTTGGCACAACTGGTCTACGTTAGCAACCAGGGCCTCAGAAGAGGCTGGGTTCTTCTCTCTAGACTGTGGTTATACGTTCTAAGGCAGCTCTGTCTGGATTATCCTATGCTCCTTTTGTCAACATCGGCTGACTTAGCTCTCTGCTGATCTTGGACTCCTCCCCCAAGTAACAGTACTTAAGGTACTATATTTCTTAATGCACTTGCTTAGCATGAGTCATTAACTTATGCAAGACCTTCTGGTTCCACTTATTAATTTGATTTTCTTTATTTCTCATCTTCTTTATCTCTTATCTCTGGTCCATCCACCCCAAAATTGCTATACAGAACACTTAATTCCACTGGGTTGAGTCAAATGTTACCCCACATCCTCAGTTTGTATGTAGGATACATCCATTGACTCTGATTAGAAATTGTTCATGATTCACAAATTTACGCCATATCCCTTCTCTTTCCTACTAGTGGCCTAAGTGCCTTTTCTCATTTTTTCATGAGAAAGTTATTGGCCTTGTAATAATATCTCTGCAGATGATCACTCAGCTTCTAGAACCTTGGAGATGTGGTGCTCTGTCTGGCCTTCATTTGTTATTATGAATGCTCACACTGAATCAGTATGCATGCCCTACGATCATCACAGGAGGTGTGATTCTACTTCTTTACCGTAGTTCCTAATGTGCTTATTGGCATTTCACTAATTATGGGTGAAATGTGAAGAAAGAGAAATCAGAAAGGAAGGCAGCATAATGCCCAAAAGGTTGCATATGAAGCTTATACTGTCAACCAATTAATTAAAATGTCATATTATAAGAAGAGTATTTAGTGCTAGGTGTCATATAATTCCTGTGTAATAAAAGTAGGAGTGTGGATTTTCCATAAACAATTTAAGAAGGAAAGGTGTTTCACTACTCAATCAAGAAGGATAAACTTCAGAGCAGAAGGTAAAAGAGAAACTCTGTAAGGTCAGGAACTTGCAGATTTTTAAACAGGCAATGTATTTATTGTAGTTAACCCTTGGTGTCCCTGGAGCACTGACTGCAGGCTCTCGTACAGACATAAGAATCTGTAGATATCCAAACTTCAGCATATAGATGTTTCTGTTGTTTGTATACAACCTGTTAGGATTTAACTCTTGGCTCGCACCCAGACAGAATACACCAAGCCAACATGGTTCCACATGGAGAGGTTTAATGAGAGAAGAAGAGTAGAAGAAGGGAGGAACAAAGGAGGCTGGCCATGAGCATGTGGAGGGAAGATGGGGGGATAGAGAGAAGGGACAGAGATGAGGGGAAGAGCAGGGAAGAAAACAAAGAGCAAGAGAGGGAGGAGTGAGAGGGAAAGGAGGGGGCAAGCAGCCCCTTATGTAGTGTCAGGCATGGCTGACTGTTGCCAGGCAACTGTGGGGTGGAGCATACCTGGCTATTCCCAGGTAGCTGTCAAGGTGGAGATTAGACAGAATCCCAACATTCCCATGTTTTGGTTTAATTAAAAAAAAAAAAAGAAAAATTGGAAAGGAAATGGTGGAGCAGGAATAGGATCATTGTGATCTCTGGCTACTTCCTGCTTGCTTTGGGGCAACATGTCTCTGGGGAACCTATTAAAATGGGTATGAGATGTTTGTCCAGTCTTAGAGTTGACTGTTTCCTTGTTGTCCAGGGTCTGCAGAACCGTCCGAGGATAGGTCAGAAGGAACAGGTACAATAGAAGTGTTTGTGTCTGTAAGAGGATATTAGACATCTGGAGGTGGCTTCTCTGGAGCTGTCCTGGGTGTAGTAAGTGCCTGGGCTTAAAACAGTGCTGGAACACACACACACACACACACACACACACACACACACACACACACACACACACACACATTATAGGTAGAGAATAAGATTAAGAGCATTTAGGAGAAAAGAAATTCTTTTTCTTATATGTACATTTGAAATCCAGAGGAATCCCTTTGGAGTAGGTAGTAAGTGGGAACTTCAGGCAGAGTGGAGTCTATTTGGTCCACGAGAGGTAGATCTGAGTGGGTTTCCTGTAGCTTATAAGTTTACAAAAGAGATAAATGAATTGACAACATGAACATTCTTTAAGAGCAAGGGAGAGGTGCAAGTGCATGCAGCAGGCGTGCACAGCTGGGACACTGGTGCACACAGCTGAGGCACTGCGTGCCGGTGGCAGTGTGAGCACAGCTGGAAAAGACAGTGTGAAAGCTGTTTTTCTCGAGGCTGTGGTGCGCTGAGCATAGGAACAAAATCCTGGACAGAAAGAGAGAGAGAGAGAGAGAGAGAGAGAGAGAGAGAGAGAGAGAGAGAGAGAGAGAGAGAGAGAGAGCGCAAGCGAGCTCACAGGTAGCCAGCAGAATATCTGGCAAGATGCAAGGGGTGTGGCCAGACTCGCTTTTCCTGCCATTTTGAATCAGGGACTGTAGTGGCAGGCAGAGAACAGAAGCCCCACTAGAGAGAGTGTGCGAAGAATAACGGTCATACACGCATGTGAGAGAGCAGATTTTCGGGCAGATACAAGGGACAGAGCCAGATCTGTTTTTCATGGGGCATGAACCAGTAGCTACAGCAACCAGGGAGGGAGGAGGGGGAGGCCTTCGATGGTGCTTCGATATATGTTTTTTTTTCCTTAGAGGTGAGTGCAGAGAAATTTATTGATGGTATTCAAGAGAGATATTATGGGGTCTGGAATGGAATTGTGAGGGAGATGCTCCGTGTTGGGGGCTGAGTTGGGATGGGGACTCCTCAGCAACTGAGGGCCTCTCTCTTGCTCTCAGTATCCTTGCTGGGCTGAGGTGGGTGGTCCAGGGTTTCTTACTCCTTGGAGGCCATGTAGGCCATGAGGTCCACCACCCTGTTGCTGTAGCCGTATTCATTGTCATACCAGGAAATGAGCTTTACAAAGTTGTCATTGAGAGCAATGCCAGCCCCAGCATCAAAGGTGGAAGAGTGGGAGTTGCTGTTGAAGTCGCAGGAGACAACCTGGTCCTCAGTGTAGCCCAGGATGTCCTTTAGTGGGCCCTCGGGTGCCTGCTTCACCACCTTCTTGATGTCATCATACTTGGCAGGTTTCTCCAGGCAGCATGTCAGATCCATAATGGATACATGGGGGGTAGGAACACGGAAGGCCATGCCAGTGAGCTTCCCGTTCAGCTCTGGGATGACCTTGCCCACAGCCTTGGCAGCACCAGTGGATGCAGGGATGATGTTCTGGGCTGCCCCACGCCCATCACGCCACAGCTTTCCAGAGGGGCCATCCACAGTCTTCTGAGGGGCAGTGATGGCATGGACTGTGGTCATGAGCCCTTCCACGATGCCAAAGTTGTCAGGGATGACCTTGGCCAGGGGGGCTAAGCAGTTGGTGGTGCAGGGTGTATTGCTGACAATCTTGAGGGAGTTGTCATATTTCTTGTGGTTCACACCCATCACAAACATGGGGGCATCGGCTGAAGGGGCGGAGATGAAGACCCTTTTGCCCCCACCCTTCAGGTGAGTCCCAGCCTTCTCCACAGTGGTGAAGACACCAGTAGACTCCACGACATACTCAGCACCAGCGTCACCCCATTTGATGTTAGCGGGATCTTGTTCCTGGAAGATGGTAATGGGCTTCCCATTGATGACAAGCTTCCCATTCTCAGCCTTGACTGTACCGTTGAGCTTGCCATGGGTAGAGTCATATTGGAATATGTAGACCATGTAGTTGAGGTTAATGAAGGGGTCGTTGATGGCAACAATGTCCACTTTGCCAGATGCAGAGCAGAAGGCAGCCCTGGTAACCAGGTTCCCAATACGGCAAAATCCATTCACACTGAGCTTCACCATCTTGTCTATGAGACAAGGCTGGCACTGCAGGAGAAGATGAGACTGTCTCTGGAACAGGGAGGAGCAGAGAGCCGAGATATTGTTTTCTGTTTAGTATAAATTAGACCAAAACATCCTAGGAAATAGGGACAGGCAGCGGAGACCGATAGACCCGTGGGTGACACTAGGAATTATTAATTGCCCCAACCAGTGCTGGGGCTACACTCAGAGCTGGTGCTCCTGAGCCAGAGAGCAGTTTATCCAGGCCTGGCCTTACATTAAACTGTCTCAACAAAAGAGAGAGGAAAAGTTTCACCCAAGGGAAAAGGTCCTAGAATGAGGGTCAGTGAAAGGATCCATCCCCAAGGGTAGTATGGTAGCTCCAAGTTCAAGAATGCTCTCCTGAGACCATGTGTATACCATGGAAACTCAAGCTCTGAGGAAAAGAAAGTGCCCAGAGGTTGAGTAGGTACCTTCCCCTCCAAGTGCTTGAAGAGGGCGCTCTCCTTGGCAGGCAGCTGCAAGCAGGGCATCATAGCATTTGGGAGGCCTGCTGGAATGGTTGAAGTCCTGAGTACCACAGCAGCCAGCAAGTTGGATGTCCTACATGGGGTAGAAGATGCAGCAGCTGCAATCGAATTTGGGTGGTGCACATGGAGGTGGCCGGACACGTGGCAGCGATCTTGGGTGGTGTTTGCAGAATCCGCATGTATCTCCAGTCGGTCCTCCTCACCACAGCCAGTGCAAGCTATAGAGAGAGTAACCACATCCTCGCCCTGGGCCCAGGGTAGACTGTGGGTGATGCGACAGGAGTGCATGGCCCCATCCCTCCCCACCACAGCACTGAAGCAGTGCTGGGCTGAAGGCACAAGATGGGAAAAGGCCTATTCACTGCCCTGTGGTCAGCGGTGGTGGGGTGCAAGGCCATGTAGGCATGGGGAGATCAATCACTGCAAACAAGCCACCAGTGTTGGTGCTTAAATCTTGGCCCACGCCCGGACAGAACACAGAAAGCCACCATGGTTCCATGTGGAGAGGTTTATTGAGAGAAGAAGAGTAGAAGGGAGGAACAAAGGAGGCGGGGCCATGAGCATGTGGAGGGAAAGGGGGATAGAGAGAAGGGACAGGGACAGGGGCAAGAGCAGGGAAGAACAAAGAGCAAGAGAGAGCAAGAGAGAGGAGTAAGAGGGAGAAGAGGGGGCAAGCAGCCCCTTGTAAGGCATGGCTGGCTGTTGCCAGGCAACTGTGGGGTGGAGCATACCTGGCTGTTCCCAGGTAGCTGTGGGGGTGGAGCTTAGACAGAATAATAACACAACCTACCCACATCCTTCTGAATACTTTAAATGAGCCCCAGATCGCAAGTGATACCAGATACAATACAGGCTGCTCTACAAGTATATGTGTGCTACTGTCCAAGAGATATACAAGGAATGCAGGACCGTTCCTAGTTAATACACATGTATCTCAGTTTCTGTGTTTAACTCATGGCTATTTGAATCTAAGGTGGTGGAACTCCTGGATACACAGAGTTGAATGTAGGTAGAATTTGTCCGTTTTGAAGAATTACGATCCTCCCTTCCAGGTATCAGCAAAGTGACCCGGGCCCACAACTTTGGCAGTAAAATAGTGGATAAAATCCTGGAGTTTCAGTGTGTAAGACTGGCATCTGCCTACAGTGTATGAGCTGTGGATCCTTCAGTAGACAAGGTGTAGTCATGCTGTCTTTGTAATATTCCTCTCATTTTGGAGTTAATGGGTGTTAGTGTGTTCATAGGATTACATATGTATTATGCATCTCTAGCCTTGTCAGTTCTCAATAACTACCAACCTTAATTGTATCACAATTGTATAGTAGCTTCTTCTATTCTGGATATTTCATATAAATGAAAAAAAAGTCTTCTAATTCTGTTTTTATTTATTTATTTAATTTGGATATTTATTGAAATAAACACTGATGTTCTCATATATATAGGTGTACACTAGAATAATACAAGTCATTTCTTCTGCCTAACCAAATTGTTCCTTTCCCCGAGGATTCTCCCCAGTGTCTTGTCACTCTTAGATTTTTTGAGATCAATTATCCTTTTATTCTACTAATGAGTGAATAATCCGGATTGTGTCTTTCTTTCCTCTGCCTTCTTTCTCTTACGAAAATGTTTCCAAGATTCATCTACTGTGTAACAAGTATCAACACAGTGGCAAAAGAATGAAGATTCTTTTTCTTTCTTGAAAAATACTGTAAATAGTAATACTTGAGTAATCCTGTAAATAGTCCACCTGTGTTCGTTCATCAGGTTATTGTCACTTTGGTCATTGTATCTTGCAGCCATTATTAATGTCGCTCCACCAAAATGCAAGTTTTTGTGTGGCTGTATGTTTCCTTTTTCTTGGTGGAATAATAGAACTCCTATGAAAAGATCTATTTGGTCATAGATAGGAAAGTTCCATGTTTAACTCCCCATGGGGCTTCCAGAACATTCTACAAACAGCTGCACAAAGTTAACATCCTACCTGCAAACTCTAAAAAGCCTTCATTTGCCAAAATCCTTGTTACTATTTTCATTGCCTTTTTCCTTAAAGCAGTAGCATTTCAGTGCAAATAAAATACCTATTAGCCTATTGCTACAATTTGAATTTTTAAACACCTGTGAGAGCATTTTCATTCACTTATTGCTCAGTGTATATTCAACTAATTTAAAACAGAAGCATTATTTAAAACTCACTATTTAATAAATGTGTTTTGACTGTTGCATATTCTGCATATTATGATTTATACGGTGTGTGATTTTCAAAACTACTCCATCATTCTGTGTTTGTCTTAAACTTTTTGATACCGTCCTTCAATATTTAACATGTTGCGGATTATATCAGATCATATTTTTCTCACGTCGCTGCATCTGTCTGCTTATTCTTTTATTCTCAGAAGTTTCCAGTGAATTATATTCTTACCTTCTCATGTTTTGGAATGGAAGTGGGGTGCAGGCTAAACTTTAGGAGCGATTGCATTGTGTGCAGCCACCTTACTTCCTTTTAGAGAAGATGATTTGTCAGCACTGGACAATTATTTTTTTGCTTCTTTCAGAGATCATGCAGTTTCAAACTCATTGGCATTTCTTGTCTTGTAACACTTAACTAAACATTTTATTTTTTGATGTCTTTGCCTTGGAATTATTTTCTTCATTTTATTTTACAAATTTATTATATACAGAAGAAAATCGATTTCTTAATACACATACCCTACCTTGTGACTGAACTTATTTAGTCTAATAATTTATTTTGCATGCAAATTCATAAATAATTTTCATAAATTGGTTCAGATAAGAATAGATTTATCAATTCTTCTTATCAATCTGGAGACATTTTATCTTGTTTTCTTGTCAAATTTCTTTGACTCTATTGTCCACCAAAATGGCAAGTGTTTAGAGAGGACATTTGTGTCTTACTCATGGTCTTCAGAAAAAAGGATTAAATCTTTTACCATGAAGTATGTAGTTTGAGCTGTGTTTTTTTTTCTAATTAGCCACTCCTTAATCACGGAAAGAAGTTGTTAATTCTTTTACTATGTGAAAACTAATTAACATATACATATACACTCACACACACACGCGCGCTTCTATATGTTACCACACTTACATACCATATGCTCTAATTAAACTTTATCTTTTTTAATCTAGAGACCATCTCCTCTTTTTTGGCCTCTAGGAATTACCATTCTAAAGGTGTTACCATTTTAGTAACAAATGCAAAATGCAGAATTTTGGTTATGTGTGTGTGTGTATGTACATGTATATATATATATATATATATATATATATATATATATGTATGTGTGTGTATATGTATATTAAAGCTCATATTACCCAAGATACAATTCACAGACCACGTGAAGCTCAAGAAGAAGGACAACTAAAGTGCAGATGCTTCAGTCCTTCTTAGAAGGGGGAACAAAAATATTATAGGATGAGATATGGAGACAAAGTTTGGAGCAGAGACTGAAGGATTGGCCATTCAGAGACTGTCCCACCTAAGGATCCAGCTCATATATAGCCACAAAACCCAGACAATAGTGATGATGCCAAGAAGAGCAAGCTGACAGGAGCCTGATACAGCTGTCTCCTGAGAGGCTCTGCCAGAGCATGACAAATACAAAGGTGAATGCTTGCAGCCAACCATTGAACTGAGAACGGGGTCCTCATTTGAAGAGTTAGAGAAAGGATTGAAGGAGCTGAAGGACTGTGTAACCCCATAAGAACAACAATACCAACCAACCAGAGCTCCCAGGGACTAAACCACCATCCAAAGTGTACATGTCTCCAGCTGCATATTTAGCAGAGGATGGCTTTGTTGGGCACCAATGAGAGAAGCCCTGGGTCCTACCAAGAATAGACCTCTCAATGTAGGGGAATGTCAGGGCAGGGAAACAAGAAAGGGTGAGTGGGTGGGTGGGGAAACACCCTCATAGAAGAAGGGGGAGGCGGAGGGGATAGGAGGTTTATGGACAGGAAACAGGGAAAGGGGATAACATTTGAAATGTAAGTTAAAAATATCCAATAAAAAGTATACCAATTCAGTGCCAAAAAATAAAAAATAAAATTACTTTAAAAAAAGGCCTGGTGGCACCCCCAGATTCAGTCAGTTTTGAGAACAGTCACATCACTAGCAATAAATCTTCAAGGGCAAAACCAAAATGTCCATTTTTCATAAAGATGAATGTGATTGTTGGGGGAAGGATGGTAATGGGGGGAGGGTGGGGAGGGGAACACCCATAGAGAAGGGGAGGGGAAGGGGTTAGGGGGATGTTGGCCTGGAAACTGGGAAGGGGAATTACAATCGAAATGTAAATAAGAAATAATCAATTTAATAAAGATGAAAAAAATTTAAAAAAGTTTTAATTAAAAAACATTTTTATGAGTAAAATATATAAATATTTAAATATTTAAATAATAATATTAATAATAATAATATTTAAATAGTGATTTTATGTTCACTAAAACAGTTTACATTTCTTATGTTGTGGTATTAAGATAATCTTCTCTATACTTCCTGGCCGATGCACACATGCATTTTGCTATTACTCCAGTGTTTTGTATTCCTGAAAGAAAGACACACGTACACAGCCTTGTATTTTAAATATCTTAAACAGCTCAATGGCTAGGCCCCTCCTTGACTCCAACTGGCTAACATACACTCCCCTCTGATATTACTGAGTTATTACTGAGTTAATACTAGGTCTATATTTTATCTTTGCTACCCTGGGCTTTGCTGTGTAGCCCTCCCGGGGCTGCTTTCCCCCTGTACCTACATGTTGTCTGTTTCTTCCTCCTGTACCTTTCTGGCGAGGTCCATCTCCTAAGCCCTCCTCATGGAGTAATCCCCTATTCCTTCTTCTTCAGTTGCTTCCCAGAAATCTTAAAAGTTCTGCCTCTGTTTCCCTGCCCAGCCATTGGCCTCAGTAACTTTGTTGACCAGTCAAAAAACAACTGAGGACAGGCTTCCTTTAAGCCTACATGCAGGACACTATATTACATTTTTGGATAACATAATTATCATGAGAAAAGATTAAGAAGGTTTTAAAAAATGTGTATATGTGTTTTATCTGAACATATGTATGTTCATTTATGCGTGTGCCTGGTGCCCACACACAGAAATCAGAAGGGGTTGTCAGATCCTCTGCAACTAGAGCCATGGAAGGTTGTGACCCAACAAAATGGTACTAGAAACCAAACCTAGGTAGGTGTGTGTTTGTGTGTGTGTGTGTGTGTGTGTGTGTGTGTGTGTGTGTGTGTGTTTGTGTGTTAGTGTGTGTGTTTTTGTGTGTGTTTGTGTTAGTGTGTGTTTTTGTGTGTGTTTGTGTGTTAGTGTGTGTTTTTGTGTGTGTGTGCATGTAACCATTTTGTTGTGCTTTATTTTACTGATGATCTCTGAATTTTACCAAGTAAAATTAACCTTTCAACTAGCGGTTAAAGGAACTTAATAAATGGATGAAAATATGGAAAACCTTTGGAAATAAGGCTTTTGAAACCAGTGAATTTTTGTTCTCTCTAATCTTCTGGTTGATATCCCCTGGTAGTTGATGGCTATTCATTTCAGGCTACTATGCAGCTGGAGAGAGAAGGATGGAAATAGAACAAACTCAATGTTCTTACCAAGATTCAGCCATTTTTTTATTCAATAAAGCCTCTCAGAATGATGCTTTGGTTAATTGCCAACGTTCTAAAAATAAAAGTTATTCTGGCAAAGTTTTGACTCTTTTAAATGCTGTTATAAAGGAGAACATCCTTAGAAATTTTTAGCATACAATCTTGCTGACTTTACATAAGTTTTTACCAAAAATAGATACTTCATTCAGGGGAATCACTGTGTACTTAGTGCAATCATGCCTGAATTGTGACCTGTTTTGTGTATGATTTGCTAATCTATCAATGAATGATATTAAGAAAGTCTCCGAGGGTCTATCAGGTTACAACAGTCTTCCAGATCTTTGATCCTTTGGGTGTCATTGTCTCAGCCTACTTGATAAGGTTGCGATCAGACAACACAGAAAGAACTAAAAACATGACAACAAACACACTCATCCAATTTTTGATCCCCTATAAAAGGAGAAGAAAGGGAAGACAAAGAGAAATTTTTCAAAACAATTGTGTTTGATGCCAGTCAGATGCTCCAAGAAAAGATGGTGGACAAAAGAAGACCTTCCAGAGACTCTGTCAAGGAGGAGCATTGGTGTTATAAATCAGTTACTACATTCTGAGGAAAAGAAAAAGGGCATCAGGGATGAAGAGGGAGGCAACACTGCCCAGCTCATTCTGTTTACACAGTATTTTCCTACGGCCAAATTCAGAGGAAGGTGCAATGTAAATGGAAAGCTATAAACTGATATCCTTGATCAACGTAGACTGAAAATGTATTTGCATAGCAAGCTCACCATGTGTGAAAATCTTATCTTCCATGTTGAAGTTTGTGCTTTTCAAAGGATGACTTCTTAGGTAGATCAGTGTGTAACATAACACACAAATGCATCAAGAACTGAAGTCACACATGCATTCTGAAAGACACAGGACAAAGAGTTTGACAAATCTAACACAATCCTAAGGTCAGAAATGCTCTGGAGCATAGGAACCAAAGGAACATTACTCGAACATACTGGAAACCTGCAGTTAAGGTTATACTGATTGAATAAAGTCTGACAGTGTCCCTTCTAAAGTTAGAAAAGTTTGGATCAACTCTCACGGATGTTAATACAGTACTCAATTTCTTAGCTAGAACATTGGGATATGAGCCAAAATAAAAGAGTTATAAGTAGGAAACAAAATGCCAAAATATACCACCTTGCAGATAATAGATACTAAAGATACTATACTTAGGAAACTGTGGGTTGGTACCACTGGGAGGCCTGTTCTTTTCTGAAATGAAATGGAGGAGCAGTGAGTCTGGGAGAGGCAGGACCAGGCTGTGTGTGTGTGCATGTGTGTGTGTGTGTGTGAAGTTGAAGGAGTAGAGGGAGTGAGAGGCTGCAGTTGGAATGTATTGTATGAGAGAAGAATTAACAATAAGAAAAAATGGATTAAAAAAAATCTACAAAACACTCATTTGCCTGCTCTGGGAACTCTTTTTTCTTCTATAGGGTTGCCTTGTCCAGAATCAATTTTAAGCCTTTTGTCTTGTCTTATGTATCTTGTTTTGTTGTGTTTCCTGTTGTCTCTTAGAAGCCTGCTCTGAAGAGAGGGGAAGTTGATCCGGGAGAGAGGGGAGGATGGGGAGAAGCTGAAAGGGGTGGAGAGAAAGGAAATATTGTATGAGTGAAGTCTCTAGTTTTAAAGTAAATAAGTAATAAATAAATAAATAATATTAAGAACCTAAAAAATGCACTGGAAAATTCTATGGTCTGATAAATTCTTCCACCAAATGTGCAGAACACAATATCAATACATTAAAACATAGTTTTCCTACATATGTGTAATGAACATACTAAGCAAGAATTCAGAAAAACAACCATAATCAGAATATTCTCAGTTATAATCTGAATAAAATCTAACAAAGGGGGCAAAAGTTTTCTATACTGAAAACGTTAGCACATATAACAATAATAAACCTATTAAGGAAGATCTTGGAAGGTGAAAAGCCTTTCCATCCTAATCAGAAAGAAATATCTAAAGTACTGAGTATATCTTAGAGATTTGCCTCAAAAATACTATGCATAGGCTGCAGTGATGGCTTAGCAGTTAGCAGGACTGGCTGCTCTTTCAGTGAACCCAAGTTCGAGTCCCAACACCCACCTGGTGACTCCCAACCATCTGTAACAGTAGTCCCAAGGAATCCAATGCCCTCGATGGCTCCTTTGCACAGGGTATATAGACACAAACACAGGGAAAACACCCAGAAATACACATAAAATAAATGAAATTTAAAAACGCGAAACATGAAAGTACTTCATGGTGCTTTATACAACTCCTGGGAATACCTGAAGATATACAATAATGATACTTGGACAGTCATGCTTACTGCTCACTGTGAAGCCAAATTCTGCATTCAGTTCAAGTGTCCATCAACAGATAAAAGAGTAAAGAAAATGTAGTAGATACACATAGTGACATATTGTTCATCTCTAATGAAGGACAACATTATGTTGTCTGGAGGAAATAGAGGTCCCCATTTTGCATAAAGTAAGTCAGACTCAGAAACACATGTAACACACGTTATTAACAGAAGAGCGGCTGTGTGGGAAGAGAAAGGGAGTCAGTGACAGGGAGACAGCAAACCGGAGTAACAGAAGGTGAATGTGAAAAAAAGTACATTATTAGTCACATACATGAAAATATCATTATAACTTTCATATAATATATATATATTTCAAATAAAAGACAACTTAGATAAGGTGTGACTTCAAATTAGTCTTCTTGTTTCCTTACTAATCTCATAGAACAAAGAATGATTGGGAAAGAGCTGGGGCTGGATCAGGGGTGGTAAAGGATGTGTAATCATTTGCAAATCAGCCTTCGGGCAAGTCAGTGCCATTGTTCGGTTTGCTAGGGGAATTCTTTGGGCTAATTGGATATTTTCCTAGGAGATTATTATTTTTATCAGATGTCACTCCCAAAATGATGACATTCGAGACTTGGTTTGCTGCCCTCCTTAATATTTAAACTAAAGCCATAAACAGTGCTGTTTTGCATTTTAATCTTACTCTGTAGTGAAGACTGAAAGCTGTTTTGATCTTCAGTGATCCTTGGGAGGTCAGAGATGAAGGTTATTTTCATTCCGGTTTCTAATGGACCTCTCTTCATCAACCCTTAGTGCCGAGTGCTCAAACCTCTACTTTAAATTCCTGGTGTCTGCTGGCGAAACGCAGAAGGCTCTCCTCAAGAGTACAGGGTCCAGTAAGTGTAGGGGATCTGTCTGCTGCTGTACACTTTCTTTGGACACATTAGCCCTGGTAGTCTTTCAACCTTTATTTGTGTTTGGAATCTACATCATTACTGTTCAGTGTCCTGGTTCCCCCAATTTTCACATGTACAATTGCACTACTGTTTAACCTTGCTCCATAGTTAGTGAAAAAGTCTTTCTAGAGCATGCCAACTTCTTTATGTATTTCAACAATTTTGAGTGTGAACACACACACACACACACACACACACACACAGAGACAGAGAGACAGAGAGACAGACAGAGAGACAGACAGAGAGACAGAAACAGAGACAGAAGAGATTCATTAGACTTTGAGTAACTAAACTGAAAACAAAGTATATAATAAAAAATACAAAATACTTACTGCTAAGCCAACAGGAATAGAATGGATATACTGCTTAGTTTTCCTTATTTCTCCAGTTGCTATGAAATTCTTATGTTCTCTCACTATTTTCATAGGTGTTAAAAATTTGGGGGTGTAATTTCACCTTATGTTTATCACCTGATAAAAATCAAAAGAATTTTACAAGGGTTATTATCATTCTTAATTTTATTAGTAACAGTTGGCCACAAACCTCCGTATAATATTAAAAAGTTAACTGTAAAATCAGGTGCTAATGATTCATTTCATCTAAGCTTCTGTTGAACAACGCCCAATGAACCTTTCCACAAGACTTTGGTTTCCAGAAATCTCTTGATCATGACAGACCCCCAAAGCAGCTTAGCATCAGAACCACTGTGCCCTCTAGGGTTATGGGAAGAAGTTTTAGCTATTTTACCTATTGGTTTTTATAAAGGTGGTTGGTAATAATCTCAGCACGTGGGAGACCAAAACAGAAGGATCATGAATTTGAAGCCCATCTAGACTCCATAGTAATCTCCAGTTCAACCCGGGCAACTTAGTGAGACCATGTCTCAAAAAACCAACCAACCAACCAACCAACCAACCAACCAACCAACCAATCAACCAACCAACCAACAACAACAAAACACAGTCACAAGCTGGAAATACACCTCAGTGGCAGAGAGTGGTCAAGTATGTACAAAGCTCTGGTCTTAATTATCAGTGCTGCAAATGAAAACAGAGTCACCAATGTCCTCTCCATTGGGGATGAAATCATAGGCCTTTCTCTCCCCATAACCCTCACTAACTGCAAATTCTTAAGTTATAAAATGTTATCTGAGATTCAAAATGTCCTACCTCCCTGAAACTAGCTAGATTCACAGATGAATAAGTCCTGTTTTGCTAAGTAGCTGACAGTCAAACATCTCATGTTAAATTATTCTAACTTCCTTCTCTTGGATGTTCAGAGATAAACCGGTGCCATTTTGAAACATTTTGATCATCAGCCTTGGAGCATCTGCATATAGCAATCACCTGAGTAAATGTCAATTTCCCTCTAGTGTTATCCTGTCTCTAGCTTTACTTGATGTTCAATGAAACTATAACAATTAATAAACTCCTTAGACTATTCTTAGTAATGTGCTCACTCCAGCTGATAATTTCCTTACCAACAAAACAGTGCAGTTTTTCTGCTCTCCTCTCTACTTTCACTTCTGGCCTGCCTGCTGGGATAGCATAAACAGACACACAGACAGACAGAAATACACCACACACACACACACACACACACACACACACACACACACACACACACACACAAATGCACACATACAAATGCATGCACATGCACATACATGCACACACATGCATTTTGTGTCCTTGGTCATTTCTTTAAATGGGGAACTATTCTTCATCCAGCTACATATTTAAAATCAGGAAAATGTATAGCTTATCTATGCCTTCAAAATGCACAATCTAAGAGTTTTGTGAATTGAGAGCTCGGGGATAACCCTGATTGGTAGTGGCAGCAATGTGTGTTAAAACTGGTGGTCATCTGTCTAGCCAGGATCATAAAGTATCAGAGAGATTTAGATTCTGCAGTTACTTCTGTGGGCATCTCCCAATGATTTAAACACTTCTCATTTCACATAACCTTTTAAAGTTAATACAATCTCTCCATACCATTATTTTGATGACTAGTGTAACACAGAGTCAATGCAGATTCTCATTAAATAATCCCTGCTCTCACCTGCATGTGCCAACCACAGCATGAGACACATGATACACAGCAGTCTTTTTTTTTTTTTTTTTTTTTTGGTTCTTTTTTTCGGAGCTGGGGACCGAACCCAGGGCCTTCCCAGGGCCTTGCGCTTCCTAGGTAAGCGCTCTACCACTGAGCTAAATCCCCAGCCCCGATACACAGCAGTCTTTAATCGTGCAGTGACCTGCTCTAAGGTATCTGCTTGTTGTCTCTGATGATTGATCCACATAATACATAAAAGTTTGGACAGAGTACACAATAGAAGAAACAGACTATGCAATACCTGAAATCCTTTAAAATTACAGACAATTTCCAGAGGAAGTGGGCAGTGAAGAGGAAATTATAACCCAAGTGCAGATATTAGTGTTCTATTAGAAAAGGCCAAACAGTAAGGACTATACTGGGGGCATCAGCTATTGTGGGCAAGATTTCAGGGGATGGCACCAAAGCTGTCTTTCCTCAGGTTTCTCTGAATGGTTTCGCAGGATATCTGCCTGGCTGTAGGCATAATGCAAGCCAGGGGAGAATTATGGAAAATTATCTGTTTGCTTTTTCCCATGGAGAAACACATGGAGTGTTATGAAAGTTTCCCTCTAAATCTAAGAAAGCGGAACACGCGTTTCTAGAAAACACAGGTGAGATGCAGCCAAAGAGTTATTTATACAAACAAGAAATCACATCAGCTCTTTCTGAAAGCAACTGCATTATGCTGCCTTTCTTAGGAATAATGAGGCTTGAGACAAAGATGTTTTTCCTCGGTTATGGGAAAGCATTTCAGAGAGGCAGCATCAGGAGCTTTTCTATAGTGGTAGATGCTCTCATTGTGGCTTGAAGTAGGAGTGTGAGATGACACGGAAGTGGCCCCGTAGGAGGCAGTCTGTGCTCTGGAGGAGGAAGACCACCTGAGCATTCTACCTTTGTTTCAAAGATATCAGGAAGGTGTTTCCTCAGATGTTTCAGTGTTTGCCTGGAGGAACTTGCTTAGTCAGCAATCAAGGCAAATCTCCACCAACCAGTCCTCCGTTCTGATATATTGAGAATATAGGGATTTTAATATGGTAGGGTATTGGTGTGATGATGCAATAAAATGAGTTATATACCAATCCTAGGGAAGAATGCCAGCTGCAAAAAGGCAAAAACTAATACAGCACCGACTAAGCACGCAGCAGTGACAAATCTGAATGCAAGGAATAAACTGCAGTTGGTTCCTGAAGGCTGCACTTGTTTGAATTTGGTGGGAAAGAATGATTCTCTCCTCCACTTCCCTGACCTACTGCTTCTGCTTTGTGCCCACACTGTAATCTAACTGCGTGTGGTTGCAAAGCTTCCTCCCTATGGAGGATGGACAATGCTACCCTTAATGGGACTATAGTCCACTTTCGCTTGCTTCCTTAGTAGAGCTTCCTGAGGGTAGTTTATCTACCTCAATGCAGCTATGATTCTTCTGAGTCTCACTTCTCTTTATTAGAAGTCAAAGGGCTCAGTATTTGTGCTCGGAACATAGCCCCTGGTAAACAGATGGACTTAAAGAAAAAAAAAGTCCAAAATTTTAACCTGTTTAGAGATTTAGAGATTGTCCTATCACAACTCCATCTGAAGTGCACCATCAATTTTTCCCTCGGTGCGTCATTCAAAACTACCAAGTCTATATCCACTGTAGTTACTATTAAATTGGTGATATTATATTTGTGATAGCAATTACCTGACATTCCACATACTTGAGACTTTGGATAATATTATAATCCTTTGCAACTAGGATATGGTTACACTGGAATTCCTCTCCTTTCTCCATTTGTTCTGGATCACTCACTTAGTTATTGTTCATTTTCTTCATGGTATGTTGCAGTGGAAGAGGTCTTGAATCCTGGATGTTGTGAAGACAGTGCTCTCCAGATTTTCTGTTGCCCTTCTGGGTTGATCTTATACTTTGAGTTAATACGGAGCCCAAAGAAACAGGTGATGTGACTTGAAAGACACGGAGAAAAGAGCATATTTCTTTCTTCAAAAGACTTTTACAATTTCTGCAGAACTCCTCTATTTCCAGTCTTAGTAATAGTAATAGTAACAGTAATACTAATAGTAATAGTAATACTAATAGAAATAATAATACTAATAGTAATAGTAATACTAATAGAAATAGTAATACTAATAGTAATAGCAATACTAATAAGAACAGTAATACTAATAGTAATACTAAATATTCATGTTTACTCAGAAACAAGACCTTAAGTGGAAGCCATGAAAAAGGTAGACTTTAGCAATTATAAAATATTTATACTGTCCGATATGCCCAGGTTATCACACTGACTCTAAACTTGATTCCAGGGAGGAACATGGAGAATACCATAGTTTTGTGAGACATACTGGCTTCTAAGTGACTGCCCTATTAATTGAGCTCACAGTACATAAAGACAGTCCTCGATCTGAGTGGTATGAATGTGAAGTTCCCAGGACTTTAAAAAGGGTGATGGTAAACTAGCTAGAAATACTTACTCAAGAGTCTTCTATAATCACACCAAGCAAGTTTGATCTTGGTAGACCCAAACTATAGTTCTCATTATTTCTTGCTATTCTATTTTATTTTGTTGCTTACTGTCAACCATACTTCCTACATTGTAAACCAGGTGAAAGGAGGGTCCTGTGTTCTATTGTATCCTCTAAGCCTCATATCTGGTTCAGGATGAGTGAGCCAAGTATGCAGAAAAGTAACAAAAGCAACACTTTTCTCTAAAGCGAACTCTTATAAAGTTAAATGTATCATTCCCAGGCTGCCAGAGCTTCTCCAAGTAGAGACTACCTTCTTCAAAACTCTGATGGATGACATATTGGATGTGTCTGGCCAATAAGGTTACTTCCAACTTTGCAGTTTTGATTGAGGATTTTTAATAAGTTTCTCATCATTAAAAATTATATTATAAAGATAGAAAGTAAATGGCTTGGCAGCTAATTGAACTTGGGGTTTGGGAGTAAAGTTTTAGAGATGGCCTCATGTTTCTCAGGAAAGTAACTGGTGGTGGTGCTTCAAAGACACCATAGCTAAGAGTCTCCTTAGTGATATGATTTTCAAGAATTAAGTAGAAGCCCCATTTCATACTTGAGAAAAAAACGAGACATCATTTTTTCTCATTACCAGATTATTACCAGAGGCAGAGCTCTAACTTGAAATTGTGTCTTAATGTGAACCAACTGCCGTGTTTGGTGTCAGTAAGGTGTGAGGGATTAGAACCAGGATGCTCCTTACCAGGTAAGTGTCATAGTTACAGGTCTCACTGCTGAGATGAAATAGCTGGCTAAAGTAACTTCAGGAAGGAAGGCTTGTTTCTTGCCCACAGCCTGGGAACACAGTTCCTATGGGAAGGTAGGTCTGGTGGCAGAATGTTGGCAGCAGCTACTCACATTGCAACCACATGCTCAGCTATCTTTTTCCATTTTTTTCAGAACTAGACATCACCCCGTGGACTACAGTTTGAGTGATCTTTCTTCCTCAATTAGCCAAAACTAGAAAATCACCGATAGACAGCTTGGAGCTTCTAAGTCATGCCTGTTAAAGGAATCCTGTCTATTCTTTAGCAGCGAGAGGGTCCAGCCCTTGACTGCATCATGGACAGTGGTTCCCCACGCTTACCACCTGCTACCAGAAAGCCTTACAATCCAGTTTTACAGTGAGGACAGTTACATCTGCTAAACTTCTCTGGATGGTCTGTTACCACCTGATCCTTAATAGAAAACCATCAAAGCAATGGGCCCTGCTGCCCTGCTCCCTCTGGAGATTCTTCCTTGTAAGAGCAGCTGATACACAGTGACTGGTGTTCCAGGAAAATAGGAACTCAATAGGGAACCAGGAACAAGCTTTTAAATCGAAGTAGAAGGGGGGAAGGAGAGGGAATTTGGAACGAGAAGTGAAGAAGGCTTTGGGAAACAATGAAGAGAAGGTGGATACTGTCCAATTGTGGTTTCAGGAAGAGCTCGTTTCCCCACAAAAGCGTTGCAGCACCTCTCTTTGTGTTTTGGATTTATTCCATCGGGGGAGGAAGAAGGCAAAGAACACAGAATCCTGGAGGTGGGATTTGAGAGGGATGATGATGAACTAAGTGTGGAAAAGAAATCTTTCTCAAGTGTCAACAGCATCACCTACTATAATGTGGAAATGCTTTTATTTTACTGCATGAGAAAGGCAAGGAGCAGATGCCTGGCAGCCTACAGAAGGTTAAGACGTTTTTACTTATGTCTTGCATTAGAAAGCCAAAAGAGGATGGATTTAGTGTTTTGTTGTTGCTTGGTTTTGTTTGTTTGCTTGTTTTGTTTTTCCCTATTGCAACTCTGGAAGGCATCATTCAGCACTGCTGCATTAGGGCATGCTTTGTGAAATTAAAAACCAAGGATTTTCCTATGGATTAGGTCTCAGCGTTAGAGCTGAAAGAGATGACAGCCACATTACTGCCATCAAAAAATAATTTATTAATCATGCCTCTGCAAAGAACTGTGGTACGCACACAATTCCACCAGGGCTTCCTGTTTGAATGTATTCTCTGCACTCTGCCACCTCCTCAGAGTAGCATTCCCTTTTGCTTTTAACCTGTGAATAAAATGGATACCTAGGAAACTTCATCTTTCTGGAGTGCATCCCAGTACTGGAGGATGCTGTCTGCATTCTCGGACGGTGCTGGGAGGTGCATGATAAAGAAGATGCCATTCTCAACCTCCCATTCTTACACAGCACTTGTAAGAAAATTAAATGAAAAACAAAAAACCAAAAACAAAAAACACCTCCCCTTTCGTTTCCACTTCAGCATAGGGTAGTGTGGGAAGCATCATCGCTTTACACCAGCAGCGTATGTATATCTGTTAGCACCTGCTCTTGCCCCTTTCCTGTCTGTGCCACCTGGTCCTCAGGGAGGTACCACAGCACAGCTTACTGAAATTGGAGATACTCTGATCTCCCTCTACCAAAGGGAAGAAACCAGCTACGAAATTTAAGAGACTAGGTAGCATCTTTTCTCATTTTTGCCTCTCGCCTTGTTTCCGAGAGGTGCCTATATTTAAAGATGATACTTTTTAAAAGGTGAGTTAATGGCTTAGAGATCTGATCATGGAAAGGTCCTCTGCTTCAGCAGCATCTCTCAGTAACTCCAAAAGCAAAGGTGGTTCTCTGTCCAACCGCACCGCGGCGGGGCAGGGGAGCTCAGAGGTGCCCTCCCACTTAACACGCCCGTGCGGCATTCTCCCCGCAGCTTCTGTGTCTGACCCAGCAGGATCCACACCAGAAACCTGCACACAGCAGATCCAGAGCTCCTGGTGCCACACATCTCCAACGGGGTCCGCTTGGATCATTTATTTATCCAGCGCGCAGTAAGACAGCACCATTAGGTGTTGGTGGGAGGCGCTACTCTGTCCGAATCCCACCCCGTCCGCGGCGACTCCGCACACAAACACACAGACACCCGAAGCCGAGTGGTTGAGTGCAAGAAACTGCTTGGTGCAGCGGTCACGCCGTCCAGGACCCCCGTGGCTCTCTCCCATTTTGGCTAGCCCGGGTCGACCCGGCAGCGGCACCAGGCTTGTTTGGTATCCTCTGCGTGCCGATCGGGGTGCGTCCCGAGTACCCCGCTCCGGGGCGGCGGCGTAGCTCTCTGGAGTTTGACTCACGGGAGGCGGCGGCAGTGGCGGCGCAGAGCCGCGGGCGGCGGGAGCGAGGCGAGCCCGGCCGCTCGCCCTCCGCTCTGCGCTAGGATTGGTTTCTCCCGGAGAGCGTTCACCGAGGGTTGGCTGCGGGCCGGCTGAAGAACAGGTGCACCTCAGCGCCCGGGCTCGCCGAGCAACCACCGTAGATCGTGGCGTGCGGGGCTGGGAGAGGGGCTGCTAAGGTGGCCCCCTGTGTCGGAATGCGGCTTGTCAGCGCCCGGCATCCAGCGGCTGCCCGCTCGGGCCCCTGAGAGTGACGTGAGGATTTGAGGTGGGGGCAGCGGCCGTGCGGCCGGGCGCCCCAGGGAGCGGGCCGGGCGCGGCGCACCGAGGATGCCGGCGAGGCTGGAGCGCACACAGGCGGCGGGCAGCATCAGCACCAGTGGCGGCATCAGCATCAGCATCAGCATTAGCATCAGCGGCAGCAGCAGCAGCAGCCCGGCCGGCAGCGGAGGACCCCGGCGGGCAGGAGGCACCTAGGCGGGCTGCGGACTCGCCCTGCCTCTCCCTAACCGGTCGGCGGCGCCGGGGCCGGTCTCGCCCCTCTACCGAGCGCCTCGCCGCCCCCTCCCCGGCCCGCGTCCCCTCCCCCGTCCTCTCCTCCCCGCCTGCCGCCCGCCTCTCGGGGGGAGGGGCGTGGGGGCAGGGAGCCGATTTGCATGCGGCCGCCGCGGCCGCTGCCTGAGCCGGAGCCCGCCGCCGCCGGAGCCCGCGCCCGCGCCCGCGCCCGGCCCGCGCGGCCCCATGCCTCTGGCGCGGCCCTCGGGGGGGCGAAGGTGAAGATCGGCTCCTAGGATGAGTGAAGGGGCGGCCGGTGCCTCGCCACCTGGTGCCGCTTCGGCAGCCGCCGCCTCAGCCGAGGAGGGCACCGCGGCGGCTGCGGCGGCGGCGGCGGCGGCGGCGGGCGGGGGCCCGGACGGCGGCGGAGAAGGGGCGGCCGAACCCCCCCGGGAGTTACGCTGTAGCGACTGCATCGTGTGGAACCGGCAGCAGACGTGGTTGTGCGTGGTGCCTCTGTTCATCGGCTTCATCGGCCTGGGGCTCAGCCTCATGCTGCTTAAATGGATCGTTGTAGGCTCCGTCAAGGAGTACGTGCCCACGGACTTGGTGGACTCCAAGGGAATGGGCCAGGACCCCTTCTTCCTCTCCAAGCCCAGCTCGTTCCCCAAGGCTATGGAAACCACCACCACAACTACTTCTACCACGTCCCCCGCCACCCCCTCTACCGGCGGCGCTGCTTCTTCCAGGACGCCTAACCGGATTAGCACCCGCTTGACCACCATCACGCGGGCACCCACCCGCTTCCCTGGGCACCGGGTGCCCATCCGGGCTAGCCCGCGCTCTACGACCGCACGGAACACTGCTGCCCCTCCGACGGTCCTGTCCACCACGTCCCCTTTCTTCAGTAGCAGCACGCCAGGCTCCCGACCCCCGATGCCAGGAGCCCCCAGTACGCAGGCGATGCCTTCCTGGCCCACTGCAGCGTATGCTACCTCCTCCTATCTCCACGACTCCACTCCCTCCTGGACCCTATCACCCTTTCAGGATGCTGCCGCCGCCTCTTCCTCCTCACCCTCTTCCACCTCCTCCACCACCACCACCACCCCAGAAACTAGCACCAGCCCCAAATTTCGTAAGTAGACGTCTGCCTCAGCCGTGATTCAGTGCCTAGTTTCTTTCTGCTCTCTGGCTTTCCTTTCTCCTGGTTGTCACTTCCCCGTGCCCGGTTTGGGGCAGAGTGTGAGGCTATGATTAAAACTAGCCTCAAGGGGGCCAAAGGTGTGGGTCTACACTGGGTCTCTGTGTGGAGTAGGGGTGTAATGCAAATCAAGGATATATCTAAGCCAAGGCTCCTACTTCGGTGGGTCTCTCTCGAATGAGAATAGACTCCTAACTCCAATCAAAGGGTTAAGGCCAGTGCAAAGCCTCACTGCAGACTTGAGAGCAAGGAGCCCAGGTTGTGTTCCCCTTATGGCCTGGGGAGAGATAGTGCACCCAACCCTCTCCGCCTTCCTGTGAGAAGCTTTTCTAAGCACAGCCAAAACTGGCCTATGAAAAACCACAAAGGGAAGTTATGACCGGTGTAGAGGGTGAAGACTGGATGCAGGTATTTTGGTAGTGATGTCCTCAGGATATAGCTGGCTACCATTCCAGCTTCCCTGGCCAGGCAATGACTAAGAAGGATTAATTAGAAGCTATTCAGAGAGGGAGGGGAATGAGGTGCTCCCAGAAGGACCCCTCCCCTCAACCTGTCCCTGGCCATTGCCAGGTGTGGAAATTGGTGGAAATTGCTTCTGTCTCCACTGGAGTGAGTTAACTGCGAGGAAATGCGAAGGGACGCTGCAGAGCTGCGGCCCCCAGGGTCCTGGAGAAGTAGGAGGGTTTTTTTCTTCCCTTTTTTTCCAGCTATGCCAAGCATTTGCTTTTGTTCCTTTTCCAGAGGGGTGAGGGGTGTAAACCTGATCTCCTCTTCCTCCTAGCTGGAAAAGGATGAACAGACTGGGACCCGGTTTAGTACAACGTCCAAGCTCTTTGTAACCTGTCACCCTTTGAACATTGCATTTTTAACCTGGCTCAGTCCGTGCCAGTAGTGGCCAGTGTACCCCTAAATATGGTCACTTTCTCTTTGGAACTGCAAGCTTTCTGTTTTTATCCACGTTGCAGGTAACTAATTGACCTCTACCCCACCATCTCCCCTTAGTGAACAGAAATTGCAGGGACCTTCCGTTTGTGCCTGAGGAGCAGGATGGGAGAAGACATTTACAACCTGTGAAGGTTATTCAGGACAAGCCCCCAGTGTGCCAGTTCAAGTTCCAAGCAAAGCTACTCACAAACAGACGAACAAACAAACCAGAAAGCAAAGCAAAGAAACAGTCTGGATATGTTGCCTCCGTGGTGTATTTGGATTCATGTTTTGAGCTATAACATCTGGGCAAAAGAGTGTTCCTCCTTATCTGCCCAGTGCTGGTAGAAATCACATGGTGGTTTTCAATTGTGTTAATTTTTTGTTTCCCTGACCCATGAGCTTACTTTGGGTGTTGCTTAACCTTTGCGACTTTCTTTTTATTTACTGTACTTGTGAGTAAGGAGTGGGGGACAAAGACTTTTGCTTTTACCCTGCTTTAGAAAATTGCGTCTAGACCCTGATGGTCAGTGGGAGACAGAAAGGCAGACAAGGAAGGTTCCTGCCACAAACGAGAATGGCAGTAGAGCCCAGCACTGTGCATCTTCTCTCTGCTTTGCTGGGCACGGTTTCTGGGAGCCCGTTTTTCCAAAGAGGAAGGGTGCTGGGGTCTCCTTTCAACAAACCTAGCTTGAGTGATGTGAAGGGATAAAGGGCGGTGCATGTAAGCACATTCATTGGGCTGAGACAGGTTCCTGTCTATGTCCAAGACCTCAGGATATTCATATCTGTACTGTAGCAGTTGAGGTGAGTAATGGATTGTAGATTTACTTCCCATCCCGGGGCTGTGGGGAACACATTGGGGCATTTCCCTGTCCTTTCTACATTGATTTCTTTACCCTCCATTCTGAGGCAGTCTTTAAAGAAGAGCCTGAGGTAATTATTTCTGCCCCTCCATGATCTTGCTCTACATTCAGTAGAAGGGAAGAGATGGCAGTCTGTTTAATAAGTCATGATTATTGACAGGACTCTCAGCCTCAAGGAAGAGAGGTGGGAAATCAGCCCAGGGTCTTGGTGCTTGCACAAACATGCAGGCAGTTTCTGTTTGTTTTGTAACTAAGGTCCAGCTCTTTCTCTGTTTGAACTCCTTAAAACAGAGCTGAGTAAAGAGTTAACCATGCAAACAGACAGAGTTAGCAGTCAGTGATCTAGTTTACCTGCGCCAAAACATTTTAATGAAAAGAATAGAAAACTGTAGTTTCCATTAAAGGTGAGTTGAAATAGGTAGGCTGTATGGTAATTCAAAAGATAAACAGGGTTTATTTTTATGTAAGATTTTCAGCTGATTAAGAAGAATGGAGATGCTTCATGTGTGGGATTGTCAGTTCTGCTATAGTACACTGTATTATGCCCCAAGTAGCTCTCATTCAAATTGTTCACTTGTTTTGATTGTGGCATTAAGTTCCCAGATGAGAAGTTTCTTTGTGCACACCACCTATTTCTACACTTTAGGGGGTTTGCTTTCCCCTTTGTTTCTGTTCACCCACTACTGTTCAAAATAAAGGCAGTTAAAGACGATCTCCCGTTTTTGTGAAACTAACCCACATATTCTTTAATGACCAGGGTCTAGGCTTCTTGAATAGAACATTGAAAAAGGTGACAGAAGAAATACATTTGTGTTCATCTGTGGCAGTGTCATGGCTGCTATCTCTTAGAAATCAAAGCTCTTTGAGTAGAAGCTTGTTCCCTGAGAAAGGTAACAACTGGCCATTGGATAACATTTTGCAAAAATAAATATATTTTATTACTCATATTGCTTGCTATGTGAAGGGCTATTTTTGATGACTGATGACTGTTATCTGTTTTCTGAGGTTTTGGGGGAAAAGTAAGACTGGACTTATATACCAAGCAAGAAAGTTCTGCATTTGACTCATTTCTGTCTTCAACCCTTGAGCCACAGGGTGTACCAAAACATTCTCGTGTTCCTGAAACTTCTTGCCTTTTCAGTGACCCAGAGCTGGCCTTTCTGACAGCCTTTTTGAAAACAAATAAGCACTTGAACACATTGCTGCTGTAAGATCAGTTGAATATGACTCTCCGGAAACTTTTTGTAGCCATGGCATAGGTTAAATAACATCTTTGAGACAAAGAATACTACGCACTACAGATAGAGAGCAGTGGTTTTGTTCAGTGTACCAACACTTTCCCTTTGGCAACAGTTGGAATTCTTTCTTCTGATTTCAAACATATATATACAGAAGTGCCAGTGCAAACGGATTGTTCTGGAGTCTTGGAATCCTTTTACTTAGCTGAAAGCACTGTGAACAGGGGAAGCATCATCATTATCAACAACAAATCAAGCCAATGGTTAAGTTCAAAGCCAAGTGCTGCTGATAATGGGGTGTTCTTGCAGTCATCTCTGAATGGTTCTATACTGAAGTCTCATGAGCGTGATCACAAGGATTGAGTAGTACACTCGGGAAGGAGTTGGAAGATGAAATGTCCTGTTGATGCTTGGATGTGGCATGGAGCTTGTGTAAATTTACTCTTCTAGCTAAATAGAGTTTTATAGTATCATATCACTTGTGATTTTAAAGAGAGTCATTGCCGAAGTCTATTGTTCTCCTGTTTTGCTTTTCAACATCTTCACTCCTTGAGTAAGAGTGCTCTGTTGCTTGGTGCGCAACTTGAGGCATAATTGATTTAAACACAGTTAAGCCCAGCACCTTATGTTCTGTCTACATGAGTCAAGGTGTTAAGAGGAATCCCAACAGAGAAGGTTCTGACCTCACTCATGCATAGTGGTCAACATGAGAGGATTCAGAGCTCAAGATCAATGTTGCCTATGAAGTACAGTTGAATTTATTTCTCCTGGGAACTTGCATTGCAAGCTGAGAATTTTTTTTATTTTCTTTGCCATTATTGCAGGATTATGTAGCCGTTCTTTAGCAGGTGATATTGTGAGTTTTGAAATGCGCATACCTGATTTTGTGGCCCTTACCAAAAACCAAACAACAGTACCAATAGCCTGGGGATAGGCATAGCTGTTAGAAATTGCTTTGTGGACTCTCTTGAATTTAATCTACCTTCATGGAAAGCAATGTTTTATGCATCCTTCCCTAGTCTTGATGAACTGTCATAAGGGACTGGAGATAATTTTGCTTGAAAAGAGTGACTCATGGACTTTGTTTGTGAGTACAGAACCTATATTTTGTGCTGTTTCTCAGAGGAAGGAAATAAAACAAAACCAACATCAACAGCAAGCAAGCTAGCTGTAGTCTTCTCTCTGTTACAGAAGAACTCAAGTTCTTCAGCATGACTGTGAGCCACAGAGAAGCCCTGGTACATATTTGAAATCATTGCTGGCCCCAAAGATCCAACATGTGTAGGAAGACGTTGCCCCTTCCTGCCATTCCTAGTTCTGGTTGTACCACAATGAAAAGAAAAATGGTGTTTGACTTATTCCTTTTATAGAAATTCTTTTCTCAAATTCTCATATCTAGAGCCAAAGCCTATCACGATATTCTATCAGGGAAGCTGAAATGAAAGATGAAAATTGGCCCCGAAATATATAAAAGCAAAGGGCAAGGCATAAATGTAAGTCTTTAAAATGCAATTGAATCCCTTCTGAGTAGAACTGAAATTCATTTCAGTCTTCAGACTTGTGTGGTGGGTAGGAACAGCACCATGTTGCCTTGAAAAATAGCACTGGCCTGATACATTCTACTTATCCTTACCTGGGAGCAACTCTATAGACATCTGTGCCCAAGTAAAAGCAAAGGGGGAAGGGCCAAACATATAGGATGCTTATCTATGGCAGACAGCAGGTTTGCATAAGCTTTCTCTACTCACTCAGCTGTCAATGAAAGTGGTAACATGTACTTAGCTTGACTTTCCATTTCCCTAATACTACAGAAGTTTTCATTCATTTGTACACCCCCCGCTCTTTACTGTACTAATTAATGGTTATGACTGGCTAGTTCTAACAGGCCTTTAACTTTGTGTTTATTCTTTAGATCTTTATTTCTTTGATTATGGTATAGACAGTACCTATTGAAGGAAATTATCTTAAATATTTCCATATAAATCCTTGTCATTTTAGATCTTTCTTTCTTTCTTTCTTTCTTCCTTTCTTTCTTCCTTTCTTTCTTCCTTTCTTTCTTCCTTTCTTTCGTGTGTGTGTGTGTGTGTGTGTGTGTGTGTGTGTGTGTGTGTGTGTGTGTGTTTGGGGTACGTTGTGGGTTTTTTAAAAATACTTTTGTGATTGATGTTTTGTACATTTGTATAAAAATTTAAATGAATTCTAACTTAGGCATATTTAACTTTCTTAACTGATCTAGTAAGTTAAAGCATATATTTCCTTATATAATTGAATAATTACTTGTTTTATTGGTTTATAAACAATTATCTAATATTGATTGGATATTACTGAAAATTTATTTTTCTCCATTAAATTAGCTTATATGACATTAATTTGATTGCATTTATTGGATTCAACAGTACAATCATGTAATTTAATATTTTATATTCTTTCATATTATATTTTCATAGCTCATGTGATACACATACATCATATGATCTTTTATAGTCACTTTAAACATTTATCAGGAAACCTTACATGTTTTTGAGTGTTTTAAAAAGTTTATAGAAGTCACTGTTTATAAGGTAAATAACTATAAAGGGGTGGTGGCACATGACTTTAACTACAACACTCAGGAGACAGGATTCTCTGTGAGTTTGGATCTGTGTATATTGGAAGTCACTGTGATCAACAGGGAGAGCTTCATTCCAGCCAGGACTACAGAGGAAGGCCATGTCTCACAAAGAAAAAGCAGACACAAGCCACTGCAGCTACAGCAGAAACAGGAGGAGGAGAAGGAAGGAAGGAAGGAAGGAAGGAAGGAAGGAAGGAAGGAAGGAGACAATTAAACATTACATACTCATTCTTCCCAGATCTTGTTTTGGATATATAATTTATTCTTAAATATGCATCCATTTATTTATGAATAGCATGTGTTCCCAGTCTACTACCAATTAGTGGATTCTGTTTTAAAGTATTAATGAAGAAGTTGGCTGGAGTGATAGGTACTTGGGATCTTACTCTCTTGAGGTCATGAGGAACATGAGTTCAAAGCTAATCTGAACTTTATTGCAAGATCTGGTCTAAAACATAAATATAAAATAAGACAAAAGGGGGTATTAGTGAAGGAATTTACAGGCACATGATTTCCACAGACACTGTCGTGTGTTCTCTGGGAATCTTTCCTAGCTTTATTCTCTGCCCATCTAATTTAAGGTAATTTCTTTCCTTTAAAAAAAATAACCTCACCTTTTGGAGTTTCTTCAAAACATTCAACTGCAATTTAATTGAAAGGACAATTATCTTTCATTTCCACAATTATGTATCCTTGGCTCACATAATATTTAGCTAAATTGCATAATTGTCATAACATTGGCATAAAGAAGTTTGTTACCTCTACCATGTTGGTTAGGGATTAATTCACTCGGCAGCTGTGGACTCACTGGACAGCATGAGACTGACCTCTCTGCTGAGCCCACTCTATGTGCTTCTCAGGAGGTGAAGAGGGAAGGTGGCGGGAGCCAGCTAGCTAAAGCGAATTCTATGAAAAAATTGACTGTTTCAGAAGGTGACAGTCAGAAAAAAAAATGAGCAGTTGCTATATTTACTAGGAACAAAGGATTGTTCCACCAAACAGCCACGGTGACAAAAATGACAGTCGCAGACACGCATCTCTGCACCTTATACTAAGGAACTGCACAGCATAAAACACTGATTCATCCTCTCACAGCCTTAAGTTCCTCTCATGGCATCTTGAGCATGATGCTCATAGACTTAACGCTACACACTCGCGTAAAATGCCCTGCTGCTCTTGTGGCAGGCTAGACTAGTTATTTCATGCAGGGCACATTAGTCGGCTCACGGAGTGGACACACTGGACCTTGTTAGCTGTCTGAAGTCTCTCCGCGCTATGTCGTGATACAAAGCATGCCCAGCACAGGAAGCGGTGGAAGGACGCAAACCCGACTCAGTTGCGAATGCCCAGACACAGGAGCCCACCATATCTCCTCCATTGCCTGTTAGGTTCTTATTTACGTAGACATGAACTTAACACAGCTATTTGGGAGAAACTGAGGGAGATTGTAGAATGACCTGCAAGCCTAAAGCCCCAAATGGCCTAGAGACCAGCAGACAGGATGCCCAGGGAATATCCGGAATTCCTTTTGCACCATTCCTACACAGTCTGATTATCAGCAGGTTTGGGAGGTCTGCATTGAATTCTGTTCGCATCCTGGCAATTTTCATAAATGAGCTTCTGGGGGACTCAACGGGTTTGTTTCCTCTACGAAAGACCTCTTTTACATATGGGATTTTACTTTGGAGAACCTTAATAATACTTTTAAAGCATCTACTATGAAGTCTGCCTGTTAGAAACCCGCTCCTGAAGTTTTGCTGCTCTTAATAGTTTGAGCTGGGCCACTCACTCTTCATAAACCACAGGCTACTTTTCCCAGGCATAAAAAGGGTCAGTTGGAAATTATCGTGCAGAACTGAATTCTGGATTAAGTTTAGTTACAGAACTTTAGCGGTGTCCATGGTCATGGTAAAGATTTTTCTTCGTTGCTGTTTCTAGAAGTGATAACACACCTCAAACTGTGCTACAGGTGCATATATATATTTAAATATATATATAAAATATATATATTTAAAAGCATCTGTACAATTTCCTTAGTATGAATATGCCAGAGTTGTGAGAGTACCAATATCTCATTCTAATACTTTAACATCAATTGTTAAACAGACAGGTCTGATTCTCATAATACCTTCCCAAGACTACACACAGCCTAAAATATAATCACCCATGTGCATTACCATAAACTAATAATTCTCCCAAAGATAAAACTACAATATCACCATCGTTTGCAGTCAGATTTAATTTAGTGCTATACGATGTTTTACTTAGAGGTGTGGGAGTGTTGTTCACAGGATTCCAATTACATATGTGAAAGAACTTTGAGACTTAGGTAACGATGGAAGTGAGACTGTCCATGGGGAATCTTGCTGTGAGCCAAGAGAGTTTGTCTTACCTTCCCATTCTTTATCTGACTTATTATTGAATGATAGACTCAAATATTCTTAGTGCAATCATGCAGGTGATGAAGTGGCTAAAAGTTCTCAGATGAAATGCCTGAAGCTTTACAGATTTAAAGCTATGTTTAATATTTAGTAACCAAATTCAAAGGAACCATTTAAGTCTTAGTGGGTATTTCCAGATTATTAAATGAGTTTTGGTGGCGATCAGAAACAGAGAATGAGTGTTTGATAAAGAAATGATGAGAAACCTGGAAGTGCCTGAGTCCAGTGATACAAAGTGACCACTACAAACCATGCAGAAGATCAGGGAGGAATTTTGATGAGACATGATATTCACCAGAAACAGACCCCACTCATTTCTTTTTTTCTTATTAGTGTATTGAGATCTTTTTATTTATATATCAAAAGAATATTCTAATAGGTAATTCGAAATATTATTGAAATGGTTAATTATGCAAACATAAAAATATGAAATATTTGAGGATACAGCTCAGTGGTAGAATATTTATAGAGTGCTTGAATAGTATGTATAAGGGCCTGGTTTAATACACACACACACACACACACACACACACACACACAGAGAGAGAGAGAGAGAGAGAGAGAGAGAGAGAGAGAGAGAGAGATACACATGCATAAAAATGGAAATTATTAAATTAGTAAATTTATATTATAAATGATTTGATATTATAAAATTTAATAGCCATTCTGAAAACTATGACTAGTGTAATGTTAGGAAACTTTACTATGAAAACCTAAGATGACATGAGTAAAATGACCAAATCTTGTAGACAAAGAAATGACAGATCTGTCGTGCAGAAGAGGGGGCAGAGTCAATAGGCAAGTTCTCCCTTTACCAAATGAGCAGTGTGTAGCACTATTAAGTGTATCAGCTTCCAAAAATGTTTAGGTTGGGTTGTTCTTGTAATAATTGACAGGTAGATTAAATATTTTAAAAACCAGTGAATTGATTGTAGTTTATATTGAAGGTAGGTAGATTTTATTGGAACTATTCTATGTAGGTTAAAATCTTTTTAAAATGCCCATGGAAGAAGTGAGCAGGCTAAAAGTAGAATATATTTATATTTGCTTAAAAAATCAGCATCTGTTTTATCTCTATAAATGTATATCTATATGCATATTTATGTATATATGGTGAATAATTTTTCAAAAGGAATATAGCAGGTACTTGGTTAAAGAAAAGACTTGAACGCTATCAAATATTTGACATTTCTGTTTCATGTTAAGTAATATATATATATATATACATGTGTATGTATGTATATATATATATATATATATGGTTAAGTAAAGGCAACATTAGAAAATGAATTTTTATTTACAAAATGGTGATGTTATGAAGACATTAGATTGGGTTTTTAATCATTTTAGTGATGTTAGGACACGTCTATTACTTAATATTCATCTATTCATCTGTAGTAGAAAATTAAATAAGATGCCAATTGCATAATCTTTATAGATTTAAAAATAAGTGTAATATTTAGTTACGAATCCAATGTATTAGTTTTATTATAAGTGTTAGTGGTTATTTCTGGATTATTAAACGAGACTCAACTTATTGCACTTTTTTGCAATATTTTCTATAGTTTAGTTAATGGTGTGTGTTATTTCTGTAATCACAAGCACTTAAGCTGTTTAAGAAGTAAGGAACAATCTTCCTGAATTAGTTATTAATTTTTTCTTTTTTATACCTGTGCTTCACATGGTGTTTTAAGCATGAAACCGTTGACTGAGTTGAGGCTCTGCTGAGAAATATATTTTCCTTTGCTGCTGCCTTCTTGGAAGCTCTGTGTTTGTTTAACCTAGGTTTGACCTTTTAGGGGAAGAGACGAGTATGGACATTTAGTGAATCGTTAGTGACATTGCCATCTGCAGATGTTGGCATGTTGTTAGTATTATTTTTATGGATGGAAGTACCCAATAGAATCCTGTAAGTCACGTGTCTGTTACCCTCACACTTGGTGTGGATTGAGGGTGAGAGAAATGTGAAGAGACAGTGGGTCATGTTGGGTTGTGGCAGACTCACAGCAGATGGAGTAAGTGTATGAGTGGAAGGACTAATACAGGAATTTACTAAGGACTGCTAACTGCTCCCAGAATCAAGTGACCAGACAGCCAAATTGCAGACAGACATACTACATGGACCAGGAGAAAGTAGTGAATTAGGGACAAATCATAAGCTGTGTTCATAGATAAGTTATGTCCCACAGAAAAGCTCACAGTCGCAATGAGGAACAGAAAGAGATGGAATGCAAATGTTTTACAGTGTATATAATTTACTATGAAAAGTCAGGATTTCTATTAGCTTTGGGAAGTGAGGAACTTAGCCCCACTGTTAACATTTTGCATATTATTTTGGACACTGGTTACAGAAGATGCTTAATTTGATAAAATGTATTCATATGTATCTTCTTGGCTTTTACACTTTTTAAATAAATCAGCACAAATTTCAAAGGTAAAGGATATTTTGTTTGTTTAGAATATTTATGTGGCTTTTTACCAATTTGTGCTACCAGGGTGGTGGATTAAGCTTATGTGTTTCCCCATTTGTAGAGCTTGGACCATAACTACAGTTCCATAGAGTCTATAAGATGCAAAGACAATCTTCCTGGCTTTCATTTTCAAGATCTGCGCTGAGGAGATAATCTGTGCAGTTAGCTTCACCCCTTTCCTATTTAAACCTTTCTGAATGGATATTTTGTATTATGTCAAAATTGCCTTTACTTATATCAGGGGTGCTTCTGAAAGTGTTATAATTTCCTATATATATATTCCTAAAAGCATTTTTGTTCATTGATGTTGCCTGTATCCCAGTCCTGCAAATAGAGGTGTATAATACAAACATATTCTAGTTCCTATCCCATTGCATGGGCCAGCTCAGTTAGGAAACGGTTTACTTGATTCACACTTCCAGGTCATGAGCCATCGTTGAGTGAAGTCAGAGCCAGAACTCAACCAGGAGCTTGAACTCATGGCAGAACGAGGTTTACTGGCTTGTTGTCTGGCGTTTACACAGCTAGCTTTTTTGAATAAGCCAGGGCAACTCTCTCGTGACAATACAGTCTAGTCCACAGGGTACTGTACCTTCTCACACCAATTATAAATCAAGAAAATCTGTTTCTGTGGCCATAGACCAGTCTTATCAAGGCAGTTCTTCCATGGTGAGTTTAGGTGGGATCAAGTTAAAAATAAAAAAAATGGCATGCATAAGGAAGCCAATTCATTAATTACATTTGTGGTTTTGTTGAGCAGAATGTATATATGAGAGATGACATAATCTCATGTTTCCAACATGAAAGTATATCAGGCCATTTCAGGAGTGATTCATTGGTGCTAACAAGAAAAAATGATTCATTTGCTAAGAGGAATTGCCTTTGGCAGAGAAATTCAGAAGTGAGGGTCCGGGAAGACATTGGTCATTAATGATGGCAGAGACAGTACCTGCAGTGTAGAAACGGTGCCTCTTTCTGGCAGCAACCAGCAGCCAAGAGAGCCAGCAACAATGATGGATCTAGTTGTCCTCCATAGGTTCTTCATGGTGAGCAAAGTGGCTGACATACTGATTTTAGGTGTTGGTATGTAAATGTACAGATGCGCTCCTCTCATTTATATAAGAACTCTCCAGAAAGCCACACACTAACTTTACACTGCACAGACTCCATCATCTTCCCTCTCTTAGTCCTACCCATGTGACGATTCCAGCCGTTAAACCAAAACCAGCATTCTTTTTGAATAATTTGCATCATCAGCATTTGATCCTCAGAGGTGCTGAGTGTATGTATGCCAGTCAATTCATCCAGGAGGCCTTGCCTCTTGGAAGTCAGAACACAGTCATGGGTTAATTTCGGTCACTCCATCAGGGGCTTCCTCTTGCTACTTCTCCCAGTATCTCCACTTGCAAAGTTTTAGATATCTGTGGACTGTTATTTTTGGGTTAAGTCTAGAGATGTATTGATGTGACTCTGGATAAACGGAACATCCTTGAAACACAGCAATTCTACTGCTTCACGCAGCACTTTGAAAACAGCAGTGCAGTGAAGTCATGCTTAGTAATTTGCAGCAAGCTAGCCTTGGGAAAATCTTTAGAATGTCCTGTCTGTGGAGACCTGGCACCTGTGGAAAATACCCCAGGTACTGTCACTTTCTTGCTTCACACCTAGCTGTGGCCTCCTTAGTTCCTCTCTACCATCAGAATCCTCTCTAAGGAGAGGGGAAATTGCTTCCCACTCCTCCAGAGGTATGAGTGTGAGTGTGAATTAGCAGTGATAGCCAAAAGGATTTTTTTCTATCTATTCCACGGATCAGATAGCTTTTACCAATGGCAGAATTTATAGTATACCAGTTGACATGTACTCATGTTATTTGCTTGGGTATTTTTTAGCTCATTTTATTAACATAGATAAAGGGAAATCTTATCTATCTAAAGTTGTGCATGCCATTGCATATTTAAGCAGATAAGAGCTGGTTTGGAAAGAAAGGCAGGGAGCTAGATTCATGTTTTAGTAGAATGCATACTGAGTCTGTCTCTTCTCCACCCTTCTGTGGTACCACACCAAGGCCCATCTTTCATTGTGAACAACTCTTGAGTAATTTATGATAAATAATGAAATGCTCTTTCTTGCCATGGTCTCCAAATGGCTGAGTGTTGTAAAAGTCTGAGTAGTGCTATTATGTCTAAATGACTAGATAACACACAAATGTTAACCTCGAAGAGAAGAGGTTAATGACCGGGATGCTTATGCAGCGGCGTTGCCAGCTTGTTCCAACAAGGCTTTCTGTGTACAACATACAGGAATGACAGGTGCCTAACTCATTGTTTTCAACAAGGAAAGCTTGAAGCCTTTCTGCTATTTGGATTGGCAGGAAGCATCCGAGGTTTGAGCAAGGGAGGCAGATCACTGAATGAACGGACATTCACTAGGTTCCCACGATATATACATTTTGTTTGGGCATTTTTTACTGAAACAAGTCTTGAAGAACACCTAGAGTAATGTTGTATTAGAATTCAGCTCTGCGTATACCTGACTTTTTTCAAAGTTAACTTTTATTATGTTTCTATTGTGTCTCATTCTCATTTCCAGAATGGAGCCAATTCAAAGATGCAGTGTGCACCTTTCTCCTCCCTGATTCTCTTTCATGCAATTGAAGACGTTCACAGTGAATGCCCGCCCTTGTCATCGTGGCTGCCATAACCTGCCTGTATTGCTAAGGGTTAGGATATGGACACTTTAATTGCTCACTACAGACTGTCTTTATGCGCTGCACTCCCACTGTGAAAATTGAATTAAATTGCTGGCCCATGGGCTCTTTATGCTGAAAGGACAATCTCTTACATTCAAACCTTTGGAAAGGTCATTTCTGGTTACTGAGACTTCTAAACTCAAAAACTACCGAATTTTAGCACTGAATTTTCTCACATTTCTCCAGAATTTTCACTTTGCCAAAAACAATATCTTGTTCCCCCAGTAGGAGAGCTTCCATTCCCAACACACAAGCTCTAAGGTATGAAATGAATTGCTTTAAAATAGATCACATTTTCAGGGGAGAGCTCTGGCTGAATCCTCTCAATTTCATTTTACTTCTGTATTGAGACGTCCACTTTAATCTTCAATTATCGGTCGCATGCAATCAAGTGAACCCCTTGACCTCCACCCAAGAGAGGTGTTTTCATGCCAAGAGAGTGGGGTGGTTGGAATATTTTTTTGACTTCAGGTCAAGAAGGATTGCTATCATTTATTAGACAAGAGAGATTCAAAGAAGAAATGTGATTCCTTAAAAGTACTGTATGTCTCTGCTTCCTGATCACGTGCCTTCTCAAAGATTTGGGAAGCAGCTAAGGAGCAGTGTATTCTTCACAGCAAGACCAGTTTTGGGTATCTGAGAATGGGCTCAGAGGCAGAAATGCTAACAATGCAGATGCATACCTCCATCTCCACTTGGTTTTCTACCACCTTCTCTGAAACCACAAGCCATACTTTTTGCTGAACTTGGGGAAATCATGTTAGCAGGTCCAGGATTTTCTCAGAGTTTGGTAGGAGGGTAGAGGATTTCTCTTAGGGAAACATACCCCTTCTTCCCAGAGAGCTGGCATTCATCACATCTGTATTCTTCTTCACTTCTGAGATATATAAGTGCACATTGGAAGGAGAAAAGCAATTAAAGCACAGAGGGAAGGCTGACCTGCGCAGGTGACAATAGTCTCACCTCTTCTACTTGGTTGAGAATCAGGATAAATTGATCGGTTTCTGTGTTTTCAGGGTCTGCTAGAAATGAAGTTGTTGGACAACTTGTTCCCCGAGTCTCTGTGGCAGACAGTCCAAAAGCTGAGTTTCTAAGTCTGAAATTAAAATTCTTATGGTATTGTTGCATTTCCGAGTCTATCTGTTCTCTTTCCCAAGCTTTCCTTCTACCTTCCCTCCTCTTCTGCCTGTGTTCAAGTGTTTTTGTTTCTTGTATATTTATTCTGTCAATCAAATACGTGTTGTTCATCATTTAATGATGTCCATGTTTTGATATTTCCCATGGATAAATATTGATTACATTTTTAAAGTCACATAAAATTTACTTGTTTAAAACTGTAAAAGAATTTCTCCTTACACAACAGGCTTTCATGCTCACCCATACACAGAATAAGTTTGTGATACTTACACCATGTACATGTGTGTGTGAGAGAGACAAAGACAGAGAAAGACAGGGATGGCAGAAAAAGAAAGAGAGATATGATCATAAAAATCCGAGCATGAACAGGAGACCTGGAGAAATTATTGTCCAAAACAACTTGGTGTAATTGGCAGTATAAGTTTATCTAATCCTAGATACAGTACTCTCACATCCACCTAATTCAGTAGAAATTTCTCGTTGCTGAATGTCTCGTGTTAGAAAAAGAACAGAAATAGCCTTGTCCGAGACACTGTGTCTTTTTGGGTTTGTGGGAGTCATGCCTTTCCTTTTAAACCTAGCTCTTAGGCGTGGCAGCAAGAACCTTTACTCACTGAATCTTTTCATTGGTTCCTAATCCAAATTATTATCAGAGTATCAGGCACAACTGTTCCTCAAGTTCTTGGGTGTAAATGTTGCCTATCATCTGCAACACAACAAAATCTTTCAAGAAAGTTTCAAAAAGATCTTAAGTGTATTCTGCAATGAGAGTCTAGTGACAGATAAGAGGGATCCCTGCTGTCTCTCCCTTTGGGTGATGATATTGTGCTGTTCTATCCTTCTGGGCTCATGCCTTAGCATTATCTAAGACTCCATTGTAGCCTAGATTGTTGTAGGCACAGGTGAGCCTAGAAGTATTAACACTGCCCTGTGTAATTCAGTGAGGCAGGATTTTACCTTTAACCCAGAAGGAATTCCATGGACCAAAGGCTGTGTCAGCAGGAAAAGGCTAACAGGCAGCTGTTCTTAACTAAGTGAGCTCTGTAATGGTCCTCTCAGGTTGCCAGCACAAAATGCCTCAAACTGGATGACCTAGACAGTAAACATTCATTTTCTGTATTTCAGAGGTTATAAATATATGGATTTTGGAGGCTGGGTAGCTTTTATTTCTGATCTGTTTCTCTTTGGCTTGCTGTATCCCCAAATGGTCTTTTTCTCTGTGCATGCTTTGGTTGTCTTTGTGTGTCTAAACTCCTCTTCTTGGAAGAACATCTGTGTGACTGAACTAGGCTCTACATTAGACAATTCACTTCAGTTTGCTAACCTCTTGTCCTCTCCCCAAACAGCATCTGCAATTTGAAGTATAGAACTTGGGCATATGAGTGAGAAAATACAATTCAGTCTGTAACAGTGGCTCGAACTCACAGAAGCACACCAATCAAAAGCAATTTCATGTAGTGTGCAAACCTTAAATTGCAGCTTTGTCTGTGAGCAGACCCTTCCCCATATTCCTAAGATAAGTACAGTTCTCTATTCTCTTCGTGTTCTGCCTTCATTGTTTCTCCTCTGAGATGTGGACATGCAACAAGGGAACAAGTTCAGCTTCCAAGAAGTATGGCCTGGCTGCTCTGTGTCTGAGCCGGTGACAGTCTCTGCCTCCGGCAACCACAGTCTAATGCTATTCGAACTAATAAGTACCATGGAAACCCAGTGTGATCCAGGGAGGGTGGAGAGGTGGGTGAACATCAAATCACCAAGTGACACTGGCTGTTCAAATGTCACTTGATAAAAATAGAATTGTGTGAGAGAGCAGGGCCATGCCAGCCTTTCAGAGTTCCCGAGTGTGGCATCTGCATTTCCTTGCTTGCATCTGTCTCCATGACAAGCAAGGAAAGTCCATGTTTTCATTACTGGTATTTTAATTCCATATATATATTGTTTACATCATTTTCCACGAATATCTGATGTTTCTAATATGCTCTTGCCACAGGTTGCATTATTTTCTCTTCAAGCTTGGGGGGTATAGCTTTGGTACAAATGTTACATACTATTAAAAATATGAATTGATATGCGACACTACATGTAAATAAATACAATCAGATACTGAAATCGATATAAGGCTGTACATTCTGATTCAGTGCAAGCATTTTCTATGTGCTTCCAAAGTCAGCTGCACAAAATGAACCCTTCACAATTAAATCCAGGTAACAGTTTTTCAGGATTTTTTTCTTATTTTTTTATTGTGGATTTTCATTTCCTTGATTGTATTCTACGCCTTGATGTTATTATCAACTAGTTGGGTTGAAAAATCAGCTACTAACCTTGGAATCCATGAACAATGATTTTTTTATTTGATTATAACTTCCTTGTCATGATGTGAATGTAGACAGACTGTGTATAAATGAGCACATTAAAGGACTCACATGTGAACCATCAAGAAGAGACAGCTCGATCCAGGGTCTTTCATGAGATGCTGGTGTTGTTTGCTTTCACCTCTATTGAACCATATTTCCTGATTTGTAGAGATGGCTGTTATATATTCCATAGGTATTGAAGGATTTTTATAAAATATGAGGTAGTACAGGTTAATAACCTAGATACTGGAATCCAAAGGGTGTTGGACTGTACAGGAACTAGAAAAAGCTGAACCAATTCCAGAAGTTATTAATTTGCATCATGGGCTCCTAAAATTTAAATTTAAGAATTAAAGTCTTAAATGTTAAAGGCTATGTGTAGAAACTGCTGTTTTAAACAAGTTCATGCTAGAAATATTGTTGAAAGGGAGAGAATGATGCTGTGAAAATTTAAATCTTACAGTGACATTGAATAGAAAAAAAAAGTTTATTTCCAGGCATCAGGGCCTAAATTTCTCAGCCTTTGTGGAAGGCGGGGAGAAAGACTCAGGCAGTATGCCCTTTCTGTGTGATTGCCCTTGAAGTATGGTATGCACAGTTTGATACAGAACTCGGTGTCAATTTCTGATGTATCAATTTCTGACATAGTGAAAACAGCACAAGAGGGAAAAGCCTCCAAAGACTGAAGGACTATCTCTATCATTTTCTTGACATCCTATAAAATGCAGCTCCTCTTCAGAATGATTGTTCTTAAGAGGTGATTTTTACTGCTGAGTATAGAGTACTTTTTTCCTCTTTTTTTGCAGTGTGTGTATCTCCCAAAGTGTATCTTGATAGATTTGGCAAACTATTAAGCCAGATTTCATATGCTGGAATGGAAAGAAAGATGATTTATCATGTCAGTGAGAGCTAAAATTTATCTCATGGACTCTCTCTGTTTCCCTCTTTTTCATAGTTGAAAAAAATCGGAGTAGGGGATTTAATCTTTTAGAGATTAAAACTTAGAACTTTGTCTTCTTTTGTGTATATTGAAACCCTGTGAGACAAACACTGTTTATCACGACTTAAGACAATATGAATCTATTTGGATGAGTTTATGGCAGAAGCAAGCATTCCTCATCCCTCTTCCCCATAACCTGTGTCAGGAGACTTCATTCTGAGCAATTTGTTAAGTACTTCCTACATCCCAAGAGCAGGCTTAGGCTTTCAGGAGAAGGGGTGCAGTAACAATGAAGACCGACTTAGGAGCTCCTTCATAGAGCTTACTTGCTAGTGAAGAAGTCAGGTGTCAACGAGAAAAATCATTTTATCCATTAAGAAATGCTGACATTGATTAAAGGTTAAAATGTTTGAATATGTGCAAGCATGAAAAGCTCTCCCTGAGAGCTTAACTGAGTTCCAGATGACGAGAGACAGCTAGATATGGTGGTACCTTAGACACAGAGGCACAAGGACAAGAAAAAGAAATCCAAGGGCTTAAGTGTTCAGGAGAGAGCTGTTAAAGTAGTTGCAGTGTGATCATGAAGACTTCAGTTTGCGTCCCTAAAATCTTTATAGAAAGAGAGCAAGGCACTGTATTTTTCTGTAATATCAATGCTGGGAGGGAGAGTCATGAATTTCAGGTTCAGCGAGAGATTGCCTCAAAAATAAGGTGGCGAACAGTCACAGAAGTTGGTCCTCATTGGCCTCTGGCCTCCATAGACATGGATACATGTAAGAGAAGACCTGTATGCATACACTGAAAGGGATGTGCATACTCACATACATGTGCAAGGATTAAAAGGCCCAGAGAGATAAAACGATAGCTAGTGTTTCTCAGTGTGATTAACAGGCCCAAGAGTGGTGGAAAGTGCAGTAGAAGTCAGATGAAGCACGCCTCAGAGTGAACTTTTATTTGGTTTGTGTTTTACTGGGAAGCAACAAAGGATTATGTAGGAAAGGGCTCTGGTGCTGTGTGCAACACATTCTCATGGCCGTGAGGTGAGAACATCACTCTCAGGACCTCTCTGGACATCCTGCCAAAGTGAGGACCTGTAATAGGAATGATGATTTATTAGACTGAAGATGACCTAAGGGCCACGAAGAAATCTTACATGTGAAGAGAGGCAGGATCCAGGCTATGTCATAAATTTTTGTCCTGAATTAGAGTAGGGGAAATGGTGTCACCATTAACCAAGGCAAAAGGGCTGTGATCTGTAGGTTTTTGAGAGGAGGGATAAAAGGGTTGTCTAACTACATACCCAGTGCTCTTCCTGCGTACTAGGAGACCAAGAGGACATTATAAGAAAGTAATTATATGCAATATAGAATTCATAAACAAAACTGTTAAAAGGAGTATTGGCACAGGGAGATTCTCTTCAATACTCAACACTAGTACTGGAAAGACATACCTTTCACAGCCCACAGGAGCAGGATGCTGAGGGTGTTACCAAACTGCATGCATTCTGAATAACATGAGAAGAGAACACATACCCTAAAACACAGATCTAACCAAGGAGCTAGCTTGGGAGGTTGGGGAGTGGCAGGAATGTGTAGTTCCCGCAAGTTCTTTAGCTCATTGTACTGAGTAGCCAGGATGGTGGGCAGATGAGTGTAAAGAGAAGAAGGGATAAAATCTAAGGACGAGTGACAGTCATCACAGAGCATGGCACATCTCTCATCATTTGAAAAGGAAAAAAAATGATTGGCATCCAAGTGTAGCTGTTGCTAGAAGGATAGGATCATCTGTCCCGAAATGGTATCAACTCCAGGGGACCAAAGCCAGCCAGACTATTTATTCTGCATCTATTACGTGACAGAGGAAGACTGAGGACTTGCTCCTCAAGTGGGAAGGAGAGAGTAGCACTGCAGAATATTCCTGCAGATTAGACAGTTCTTCAACTGGAGAGCAGACTGGCAAACCAACTGTCTGGCTCGGAGACCTCCCCAGGTCGAGAGTTGGCAGAATGAACTAACTGGACTAAATAATTTATGGAAAATTCAAGCTCCCTATTTCTCACAAGTGAGTGATCATTTTCTATGATAGCCAGCATTGGTAAAGACGTTTTTGTGCAAGGGTATTGTTCAGAAAAAAAATCTGTTTTCTAACATGAGGTTTCTACCCTATATGCAGAACAATTCAGTTCTTAAAAACCATAGCCCAAGGGAATGCTTATTTTATAATGAAGTATGAAAGGAGGCTTCAAATTGCATGGACCATACCGATAACTGTAATGGATACTTTCAGATAAAATATGGTGGGATTGTGGCCAACTCTAATTCTTTTTGATATTCGAACTTAAATTTGACTTTTTTTCTCATTTCAATTTTTCTTAGGTTTTTATACAGTTCAGGTCCTTGTGATTTTAGTATGATGAGTTAAAATGTCAGTTGCAAAGAGCTTGATTAATAAATTCGTAACATTAGTAAAGTTTAATTGTAGGTTTTATTATCTGATTCTCTGTACTTTGAAAGAGACTGACTGCCTCTTAGAGATGTTATATGAATTGAGAAACAGGTGATGAGGCTTAGTATCCTTGGTTTGTATTAGAATTTCCCCATCATCATTTATATGAATTGAGAAACAGGTGATGAGGCTTAGTATCCTTGGTTTGTATTAGAATTTCCCCATCATCACTTACTGTTCTCTGAAATCCTAACAATGCATGTCTATGACAGTCCTACTCTTCATCCAATTTTTCATCAGTTTAAGTATAAAAATCAACACAATAGGTGTGGGTCTAGACACCTGTGTCATTCGCTATACACTGTCATCACATAATGACAAATAGTGCTTGGACACCTGGTGTGATGATCATAATCTATCCTTGATCCAAGCCAAAAGGACAGGAGAGGTGGCTATGCCGGTTTCTTTGAAACCGATAAGTCCGAGGGTGAACACCATTTCATCAACAAGTGAGGGGACATGTTCCGGAAGCAGCAGCAAAACGTTCTACATTAATTAAAGGAGCGGAATCAACGGGAAAGATAGTATGTTCTGGTGTGTGCTAGCTGCTTTTCAATGAGATTGTGGTATCTGAAGCTGTTGCCTCCATCCTGAGACCATGAATCTTCAAGACAGAGAAGATGAGCCTGTTCCCTGATGATTCTATGGAGTTGGCAAAGGAATCAGAAAAATTTAACACTAGGTTTCTTCTGAAGAAAAAGAAAAAAATGGGAAGAGACATGCCATGTATCTATTAATTTTAAACATTTATGAAATCATTTCTTAACATAGTTCTTCCTATAGATGTCTATCGAAATTTTCAAAATGATTTCACTTAATGCCCATGTAGATAACACACTTCTAAGTTCCTTCAGAACTTAAAGCAAATGACTTTGTGAGTCACCGTGGATCCTATAGAAACACACTGTGAGGTATAGGTTTGTAAAACTCAATGTTCATTGTTGATGTCATCAGCTCTCTCAAACGTGCCAACAAGTCCATTTCTGATCAGGTGAAATTGTCAGGTGGACTCCAATTACCACTGTCATGGAATGTTTATTTAGATGAATTTCTGTAAAATGTTCAAGATGTAAATCTTGATAGCATACAGATGCTTAATTTACATTAGACGTCCGTATGTTTGTATAATGTATTTGGCCTCATTAAGCAGATCTGGCTGCCATGATCGGTAGGTTCCTTGGATAAATTTGAGAAAGTGCTGTGTAAACAAGGAGATGTGCAGGAGGTCCGCTGAAGCTCAGACATATTTCAGTTAGATATGGTGGTAAGTTTGTGGTAATGGAAAGGGAAGGTTGAACGCAGCTCTGGTGTAAGGTTAAAACCTTCAGATTTACAAGTTTTTTTTTTAATTCATTTTAGTGTGTATTAGTCAGTGATGAGATGAACAGTGAACCCATACAACATAGATGAGAATGAAATGTTTAGTGAGTCTCCCTGGAATCTTGTAGTGCCAAGACTCTGGATGATAAAATCTGAGGGTTGTGTGTCGTGTGTGTGTGTGTGTGTGTGTGTGTGTGTGTGTGTGTATACATATACATATACATATACATATACACATACATATATATATATATATATGTATATATATATGAATAAGTGTAAAGAAAAGAAAGGTACAGGGTTAGGATTATAATGTGGATCACGTCAGATGCCTTTTCATCTTTGCTGCTAGAGTCTAGGACAGGAGCTGGGAGATTATACTGAATGTTACCTCTCTACTGTTGGACATCAGATAGATAAGACACAGTTCTGTAGCAAACACCTCTCTGAGTTTCCACTACGGAGGAAAGAGAAAAGGTGACAAGCACCAACTGGAATCTGTCCATCATTCGAGACAGAGGATAGTAGCTGTGCGTTCTTTCAATATGTTTTATGTTTGTTGAAGTGTCAACATCAGGAAGAAAGTTTTAAATGACTGTTTGCTATATCCAGGTAATAATGAATGTTCAGGTAAGATTATTGGACATGGGAGCAGGGGCGTTTAAAATATTGTGCAATTTTTCTAGAAATATTGTAAATCCTGCTTAGTTGGCACATGTTGAGCAACTGTTTTCACTCCGGCTTCATAATAATTATCTCTGTTTCTCTGTCTCTATCTCTCTGCCCCCACACCCTCTCTCTGTGGTTATCTACTTTGTAGAAATGGTCGATTCACTTCTATAGTGAAGCTAGGGTTCAGATACCTACAAGTATAGCTCCAATCTAAGTGGGCTTTCAATACTTGAATTGCGTTCTACATATTTTGAGAAATGTTTCCTGATCTCTATGAGATTGATGTCATAGGATACCTTGGTATTTTCCTTTCCTTATTCAAATGCCAGCTGAAGCCCCACGATGAAGATTTCTTTTCCAAAGGATAGGCAGTAAGGACTTTTTTTGAAGCTGGATATAGAGGTAAAAGAGGTGAAGGTTTCATGGACAGGGCTGACTATAACCCCTGTAATTCATATGATGAAACCTCACCCCAAACTGGGGAAAGAAGGAGTTTGAGCCATTGGATGTAAATGTATCATGAAAGGAGAACCCTCACAGTGAAATTTGCTTCCTCAGAAGAAGAAACACAAGAAGGCTTGCTTCCTCTCAGCTTTTGACTATATGAGAATAAAAGAAGCAGACAGCTATCCACAGACAGGACACAGATCCACTCCAGGTGATTGATCTTAGACTTTACCAGCTCCTGGAACTCTGAGACACAAATGTTTACCAGTTATACTATCTTGTCTGTGAGATACAATTCTTTTTGTAGCAGCTCGCAGTAAGAATCCCAGCTTGCTCACTGAGTGCTTGATTGAAGGTAAGATAAAAAGTTGATAGGTGACCCTGGATGTAGAGAACACTACTCAGGTGATTATAGCCACCATGTCTGTCTTGCTGTAAAATCTTTGGTACTGTAGTTGATTCTAACATCTATATTTCTAAAGGAATTCGATCAGAATAATGCCAGTGTAACTATATAACTGTAAGCATCTTCTAAATGCTAGTCATAATATACTGAGCGCCTCTGACGGTTCCTGATACAGCCCAGTACGGTGGATGATCTTGTTTTCTCCATTTCTCTGGAAGGACCATGGACAGCGAGTAGCTAAGTAGATTGGCCAGTGTGTTTCCACTGATGATAAAGAAAAGCCTAATTTCTAACCAGATCACAGTTTAAATGTCTCTTTCTCATTGCTCTCTTGAACTGTTCGCTTACATTAAAAAATAGCCTCAAAGATATTTGACCTACATACTCTATAGCACACAGGAAGTGGATTGGCTTATTTAAAAAAAGAAAAAAATAACATACTTTTGGTTTCTCTTTGTGTTTTTTTTTTTTTTACAGACTCAGCACCCCTGCTCTCCAGGCATGTGTTTACCACCTGCCATGCAGGTGCAAGGCATGTAATTATATCTTAAAATCATTCCCAGATATGCTAGGAACAGCGATAGGACCAGCTGTGTTTCTCATAAAAGATTAGGCACAAGTCATGTCTCTGCTTTTCCTCTATACTAACTCATGAGTGCCCAAGCACTGGGTTAACATGATAAAGAAAAACAAATTAAATAAACTGGTGTAAACACAGTTCAGCAGACTTCCAGAAGGGAGAAAAATGTTACATGGAGATATCCATTGTAGCCAAATTGCTGTCATTAGGATTTCTGTTTGGATAGTAGTGGTTAATATTAGTTGAAAGATAAAAGTGTGCTGAGAACCTGTATATCATGGGCAAGAGGGCATGGCTTCCAACACTTCAGTAAACCCATCTGGATAGCTTCAGCCACCAGGGCTTGGTTGCCTCATTAGCTGTCTCTAAAGGCCTTGCTAAAGGAGTACAAATCATTGTTGTTTCAGTGCAACGGTGCAGAGGGAAGGAAAGCAAACATGTTCAACTGCTTTGTGTGGTCCATGTTAAAATCTAAAGATGAGTGCAAAATGATTCCAAGATTTCAACAAAAAACTGAACCTCTCTCTAAATAGTCACGTTAGAGATAAGTGATACCCAGGAGATGCCAAACGGGAAAAATGAGCTATTACTCATCCTTGAGACTCCAGGATGCATCTTCATAATTATGGCCACATGGTTGGCCATGCATTTGCATCCCCCAGGACTCTAAATTGGAGAGGAATCTGGTGGGCTCCCAGTGTAGTCACCCTTTCTTGTTTAAAAATACGGATAGTATGCTTGACTTCAGTGACAAGACAGCTCACTGTCTCCTTAGACCTTCCCTCCGGTACTCAGACAATCCTCAGTATTTTAAAAGCTTACATTCTTAATCCAATCCCAACCTCAGTGAATGTTTATTTCTCCATTACTTGGAGCCAAGAGGGGCCCTGGCAGCCATGCTAGATCTTTTTCTCTCTAACGCAAACGAGCAACTTCATCTAATTTATCTTCATGAAGGCTGGTAGTTCTGTTCTGTTGCTGTATCTTGGTTGCTGTTTGAGGGAATGGAGTGGTGCAGTCCTGGCTTTCATGCCTCCCTTATAAACAGCTGTGTTTTTGCAGACTCATCTTTGCAGAGCCCAAATTTTCTCATCTGTAAGATCATCATGTGTCATTGTATCCACCTAAGAAGTTTGTTGTATAAACAAAGAAAAGTGCTTTATCCTAAAGCTCAACATCTTGAATATCTACTACTAAAAAGTTTGTAGCTCCCTTTACTGTCCAAGATGCTCTTGATTTTTAAGTTTAGTACCAAGAGTAGGTGTCCAGAGCAGGGTCACTGCTGACTGTATCCTACAGAGTTCTCCTTGCTCCACTCAGCTTCCTATCACTCATGAATTTACCATCATTCACCATGGCTTACTTTCATCAAAGGAGAACATTAATTCAGCCTGATTAGTTCCTTAGGAATGCACATCATTCTTAAGTGATCGTAGGCTTTATTTCTTATTCATTCACAAACCAATTTTCACTTTTCCTTAGGTCAGTGTGCTCTGTCATCCTCTCCTCTTGCAAGTCATCTGTCTTCTGAGCTCTCGCAGACATTCCAGGGTTCTCATTTCTCTAGATCCGTGAAGCATGCTGTTATTGCAAAGCCTCTGGGGAGACAGATGTGCTCCCTCTGGGACCATAGAGCTGAGTTTAGACAGTTGAGGTGTGAAAAGCTCTTTCATCAGCCCATTCTTTCCACACTTGAGAATCATACAAGAATTTTAAAACAAAGTTGATTTCTCACATCCGCTATTGTAACGTAAGTAGCCTGAGCAGAAGATAGAACAATGTCTTTGTGCAGTTCAACGGACTATCACTCAGAAACTTTGTATGCCCTTATACTTTGATCATGAATTTCAGTTCCTTCTGGAAGTTAAGTGTTATTCCCCCCTGTTTTGTTGGCAGTTGTGTTGTTACTATTGTTGCTTTCTCTCTCTACTTCTTTTCTTTCACTTCCTCCTTTCTTCTTTGCATACATATGATCATGGAAGTGTACACAAGTGTTTATTTATGTATGTTTATGTAGGTGTATGTCAATCCCTAATTTCTTTCTCAGCCTGTTTATCCTTTGGGTATAGGAAGACTACTGATTTGTTTTGAGTTAATTTTATATCCAGCCACTTTGATGAAGTTGTCAACTGTAGGAGTTCTCTGGTGGAACTTTGGGGGTTACTTAACTATACTATCATATCTGCAAATAGTGATATTTTGACTTCTCACATGATTTATGGCTAGATTGTTACATTGTATGGATTCTGCTTTGCGCTGCACTATAATTATTTGTGATTGCCTAATTGGTATTTATCTTTCTGGAAGTTTAAACCTTTTGAGTCTTTTTTTAATTTATTGGAGGATGAAGAATTTTAATATTTTCATAGTTTGTGTTTTATAACTTGAGGAGTGTATCAGGTTTGTTTTTCCGTCCTTCTTGATCAGGTTGATTTGTCTTGAAACAGCACTCTTTCTTAGGCATGCTCTGTCTTTTCACTACTCAAGCAGTAATGTGTCAATAAGCTTTTATAATGTACCTGTATTTTAAGGTTGTTGGAAAAATGTAGGTGGGCCTTCCAATAGCTCAGCCACAATAGAGCATTGTGAAAACTCCAGGGTACTGCTGGCTGTTTTTCAGTGAGTGTGGCCTACCTGTTGTTACCATGATCATCATCGGAAAACAGCATTTAATTTCCAAACACAAATCTTTCTTTCCTGCCACATGCAGCCAAATGCTCATTCTCCTTATGTTTGATCTCAGACTAAATGACAATTGTCATTTTGATGATGAAAATTTACTGCTTTATCTAACTGATACTGCTCAGGGTAGTGTGTTAACCAGGACAGTGAGCAAAAGGCCACTTCTAAGAATGTAGAATTTGAGGAAAGTTCCAGAAAGCCTGGAAAGTGTCTTCATCAAATGTGTTCTTGACGGGTGAGAGTATATGCTTAGAACTTGACTAGGCAATGGATATAACTTAGAAATGGTGATTTGGGTTGCAATGAGGTACATGGGTGAATGAAAGATAGGGATAGCAAGAACTAGCTCAGGGGATGGGTTACAACCAAAAAGTCTGAATATGAAACATGAGAATGGGTTGGAAACTCCTAGAGAGGGGCAACATTGATTTGGAAGCAGGAATGGGAACAAAAATTGAGTGGCTTTCATGCTGGATTTCGTAAAAAAAAATGCTTTTCACATGGATTAGGGTGGGGCAGAAGAGTAGGTATGAGTGCTCTACTTTGACATACACTGTTAAAAGTGGCATTCATGGCAAAGATTCCCATGGAAGAGGCAGGTTCAAGGGGAGTAAGCACTGAACAAATGTTTTTGAGTAGAGAGAGTTTGGTTTGGGGTTTAACTTGCATACGTTGTGCTACAAGATGGAGACTAATGACACAGGAGAGTTAGAGCTGGAATCTGAATTCTGATTTTGATACTCATTCAAGTTTAGGTGTTGTTATTTTAAGTTACAATGGGATATGTGACATCATTTGAAGAGTTTTCTAGCTTACAGTTGTCCTCTGTTTCACATCCAACATTTTCTTACTGAGATTATGTTTTAAATACATTAGTTTCTCTTTCTTGGTCTCCTTCTGAACCTTCCCATATATCTTTGCTTTTCTCTTTCAAACTCATGGCCTCTTATTTTTAAATAATTGTTGATATATATATATAACTGATCTTAGCAGTAATCAAAAGTTCTCAAATTGGACTTAAGAGCACCTCCCCCAAACACTGCCATCAACAAGAGAGAAATCATGCCTACTTCTGGAAACCTAGTCCAACTAACAAGGATTAGTGAAATTATAGATCTTAGAAGAAACAAATCTACACCTATCTCTTTACTAAACCATCGTAACCACAAGCACATTCTAATTGTTTATTTTATAAATACAGATAATTATATTTAAAATAATTGTTTAATTGTTGTTGGTAGAGCATGCTTTAGAATGCAGAGGTTGCCTTTAATTTGATGCAGAGGTTGCCTTTAATATGATGAAGCTTAGATATTTGATGTACTCATTATTAATATACTAACCATTGTTCTCACAAGACCAAATTGCTTTCCTATTAATGCATGACAAGAATTCTGTATCATATCAGTTTGGAAGTGACCTGCAAATTACTTTGTTTGTGAGAGTACAGAGCTACTGTTCAGGATGTGCTGTATGCTACTTACTTATCCTGTTACTGTCACAGAATGCCTGAAAAATGTAAATTAGAATGAGAGATTCATTTTGGTTCACAATTTCTGGAGATCTGTTCCCCTGCTGCAGGGAAGTCAGGGTATAAAGAGCAGAAGTCAGTTGGCTACATTGTATCCCCAGAGAACAATCAGAGAGCAGTGGATACTGAACACTGTGATTTGCTTGTTTTGTCCTTTTTATTCAGACCAGGACTTTGGCCAAGGACTCTGCCCACATTTGAGTGGGTCTTGGGATGGCAATATTTGGTTGTCAACTTGACTATATCCAAAATGAAGTATAGCCAGAATTGGGGGGCAAAATGTAAGAGATTTTCTGTTTAGTTTTAACAGGTTGAATCCATCTCTAGTCTGGACCTTTGAGGTAAAAACGCACACACCTTCGATCCAGCTCAGGAGGCAGGAAAACATATGCCATGAATCCTGATCTTAGTGCTCAAAGATACAGGCCTTTAAGTCAGATCTTGAGGTGAGAAGACATACCTTTAATATGGGCCATACCTTCTGCTGGAAGCTATATAAGGCTAGAGAAGAAGGAAGCCTCTGCTCTTTGCAAGTTTACACTTGCCTTGCTAGCACACCCATTCCTCACTAGCAGTAGAGCCCATATCTGGATTCCAGCATATACAGAAGACCAGGAGAGACATCCAGCCTTGTGGGACTGACCAACTATTAATTTCAAGGACTTTCCATTTACAGCTAGCTGTTGTTGGGTTAGCTGAAATGCAGCCTGTAAGTCATTTCAATAAACACACACACACACACACACACACACACACACACACACACACACACACACACAGGTCTTTATACCCCAGTTAACCTAGTATAGATAATCCCTCATTGGTATGTATAGTTTTCTGCCATGGTGATTCCAAGGCCCTGTCAATTGGCAGTCATTATTAACCATCACCATCCTTTTAGCATCCTTCTATATATCTCTACCAGCAGATAACTCTTTCTTAGATGTTGTCACTTGGTTACTTGGTTACTCTTTCATTTTACCTTAGCCTAGTCAGTACCTTTTCCTTGGAAGGCTATTAAAACCAACCACTCCCACTTCTGTGGCAAGCAGTATTAAAGAACTGATCAACATAACAAAAAGTCTGCATTCTCATTTTGATCTTACTAGATGGAGATTAACTGACTTCATTAAAGTTTCTGTACACTTTTAGAAGATGGGTATTTACTTGCTGTGTTTCAACTCCTTACCCAGATTTTTGTGTTGAAGAACATACAATAGGTTGTAGCAGAAATGCTTTTTGTTCACTGATACAAATTTGGCTGCAAACTCCTGAGTGTTGTTGGCACATGAGCTACTATTCTGCAAGGAAGATAGATTGGCCTATTGGCAACATCTTAAACACTCCTGGAGAAATGAAGGAGGATGAAGTTAGTGGTAGCTCGGCAAAGACTGCGTGGCTCTTTATCTAAAAAGGTGCATGGAATTCATGATTATAAATTGTGTTCCTAGAAATAATATTTAAATATACGGTCCTCAAGTAGTACAGAGATAAACATGGTAAAGAATATCTACCTATTTATTTATCTATCTATCCGTCTGTCTGTCTGTCTATCACCTATCTACATTTTACCTATCTATCTTCAACACACACACACACACACACACACACACACACACACACACACACACACATAGAGAGAGAGAGAGAGAGAGAGAGAGAGACTTCTAAAAGTACAAATTCAGTATCGTTTTCCCTTCTTTGAGTTTGGTGTCTCTCCACTGTATCTTGGTCAGACCTGGAACTCTTGATTTGCCTTCCTCTTGGTTTGCTATTCTATGGCTTAGTTTTGGTTGTGTTGTAATTTTTAAAATAAAATGCTACATGTATGCTGTAACACTGTTTATGGATCTGAAGTTAGATCTCTTTCCCATTACTTTAAAACCCATGTTGAATGAATGACCTTTGCACCTTTGTGCACTAGGAAATGCTTATTCGGACATTTCTAAAAATATCTAAACCCCTACCTAGCAAGTGAATGATCATTTATTTTTCCTCCTACAGAGCTTTTTCAATTAACATTTTTAAGGTCAAAATATACACTGGGATCCTGCAAGGGGACATTTGGTGGTGGTGGCATGTGATAATCTGTGAATTATTGACTGCTCTTTACTTCATAAACTATGCTTCTTCTCCTACTAGACAACAAGTAAAATATGGGGCTCCTGTTCCCCAACTTTAGCTTCCAACAGTCAGCAAGGACAAAGCTCCCAAGGCAGGAGATTTTCAGAGAAAAGCAAAACTATCCAGCTTATTTGAACAGTGATAATGGTATTGTTCTTGAAGACTAAAGTCACAAGTACTTAGCAATATTCAATGAAAACATACCACAGGAAATCAAATCACAATTAGGTTATAAAGAAAAGAAACACGCATAAGTGATGACCTGGTGAAAGTGCAGAACACTGCTCTTCATGGCTTTACTTTATTTTATTTTTTATTTATTCTCTCATACATTATATCCCAACTCCATTTTTCTCAGTTCTCTTCTTCCGGTCTCCCACAAGTGTACCTCAGATCTCTTCCTCTGTTTACCTTCAGAAAAGCACAGGTCTCATAGGAATATCAACCAAACCTGGTTTAACAAGTTATAGTAAGATTAGGTACATGCCTTCATATTTTAGTGCTAAGAATTTTTGTTCTTTCAAATGGAAATTAAAAATCCTATTGCAGCCGTTTGGGAGCATGGGGCTGTAGCTCTCACTGGACATGGATATCATACAATTTACTGCCCTGTACAAGGGAATGGCTGAGAACGAGTTACTTTGCTAAGGTTTTTAAACTTTGTACTTGTTCCTAAAACTTTCAAATAAAACCAAGTCAGGCAGTGGAGTTTATCCTTTGAATGTATCAACATTTGTATCAGCAGATATTATTTCCAGAAAAAGTACTTTTATTTAGTTACCAATATTATGATAGTCACGTCTGTCCCATCAATTTAGTTCATGCCAAATGCTTCATCTGTGACTCGTATTACTGTGTCTTTATAAAAAAAAAAAAGAGAAGGTATTTTGGCATTTGGCCAAATCACTGCTAATTGTGTCAATTAGCCAACAGGAGAATTCATTTACTTTTGAGCAAACAGTACATGACATTTTCAGCTAAAGCATGAGTGTAGAGTGAAGTGTGCTATTGCAGAATCACAGCAGGTCACCCTCAGCCAACTCTGTCCCCTACTTTCTTCCAGCTTTACCAGTCCCTGTAGAGTTTTCCTTTTCTACTAGCTCTTGGCCAAAGGGTGCTTTCTACTACCTAGGAAATACAGACTCCTGCTGCAGGACCCAAGGAATGTCTAGTTCGCATTCCTGTACTGTTTCTCAATCAAGGTGGCAGCTCGCCCTTGTCCTACTGTGACTTGTCACTGTTCAGTGAGACTATCAAGACAGACAAATCTTCCTGTGCAGTTTATTCTAAGTTCCCTTCTTTATGACACTGTGCTTTCCACCAACAACCTTCCCTATTCACCAAACAAAACAAAACAAAACAAAAAAAAAAACCCCCACAAAAACAAGAACACAAATCCCTCCATTTCTATAATGTGCAAACCTGAATTACTTCGGAAACTGAATATTGGAAGAACATAAGCAAGGACAACATCTACCCAAGGAACAAACATTTCCTTGTTAAAATAGATCATAAAGCCTTGTTGCAGATTTGGCATTATGCTTAAGAAATGTACTCTATGCTATAGTAGGAACAAATGAGAGTTACCAAAAATTATAAAGTAAAGGCAAGCAGAAAGAAAAAAATTCAAATTTATATTTACTAAGAAACACATTGGCTATTAATATTTTCGAAGTCATGTTTTTCAGAAATATTGTTTTTCTTATTTTCTTTATTGTTTCCTCTGTATTTTATTCAGGCTTTTGGATGAGGACATATGATGGGCAGACTTGGAGAGACACGTATAGTTTTGCACATGGAACATTATTCCTACTGATCACTGTGAAACGATTTCATTTGTTCATGTTATGAATGGTGGGTCTAAGCAAAAAAGAATATTCTATGGGTGATGTCTAGTGATGTCTTCTTTTTGAAGAAGAGGTTGAGTTTTCTTTTTAGGCTAAGAGAGGGGAAGGCCACTTGCAAGAAAAGCTGAAGGCAAGAGCTAGGGCATCTTGTAGAAAGAGAGCTGAAGTCCCCCTGTGTATGTAAGAACCATAGAGCTGAAGCTAAAGGAAGATAGGCTGGTGCGAACCAGATCTTCAGCTCCCCCTTTTGGCTAGCTGAGCTCATTTAATTTGATGTATTGTGTCACTCCACCCCTGGTCAATATTCTAAAGACTGTTGAATGTGGTACAAAGAGGCTGGCAATGGAGTGAGATTAATCTGATGTGTAAACTTAGGCCAGCTAATTAATGTCCTAACACTTAATTTCCAAATCTTTAAAGTGAAGATGATTGTTCTTGCTACCAGAGAGGAAGGTCAGATAATATGTAGAAAGCAATGTAGAAGACGACACCATCTTCAATCAGTTTTATGGTTGAATTTATTCAAGATACATTGATGGAATAACCAAGGGCTTTCTTTAGAAAGGTTATTTAGCAGAGGCTGTTACAGAGCTTCAAATAACAAGCAGAGGAAGCTGCAGTTTTCTTTCTCCCCATCTTTGGAATAATGAGCTAAGGTGCCATTGATTGGTACCCTCATGCAAAGCCAGATGCTATTAAAGTCCCTAGTATTTATGATCTTAAAGTCAGAGCTGGGGCTTTTCTTGTTGTTTTACATCCAGTCTTGCTTAGTAACTTCTTCTCAGCATCCAAAGTAAAGAGGGTCAGCAAATCCACGTAGAATGTCTGATTAGTTATCAAAGCCACTGTGACACCCAATCTTTGCTCCTCTAGGACAGACACCACACTCACGCCAAGGCAAGTACAATGGACATGTACTTTAGAAGACGTTTAGATTGTGTTATCACTTTTAAGAAAGGAGATTCAAAATAGGTTAGATTTGATGATTCCATTAAACATAGCACATGTGGGGAGCATTTGTATCTACTGTGATGGCAGTCAACTGTAGACTCTCCAGGATGGCCTCTGTAGGGACTGGCTTCTACTGTAACATGCTAGCTCTCTAATGTCACCTGTATGTGAATTTCCGTAGTTACCGACATATTAATGATATTTTTTTCTGATTTATGGATAAAGGACTGTAACTATTTTTATATATATTTTCATAAATGACATGTAATGAAAACACTTTTAGATACCTAAAATTATGTTTTAAGTTGTTTTTGCACTCGTTTTCCTCCAGCCTTACATTTTTGTTTAACATTTCCATTCGCATAGATCATGCCCTTGTGTTCCATCAGGAATTTTAATCATAAGCTTAATGCAAATAAGGAAACCTCAGTGGATACAGACACTGCTCTAAAGCATGCAGATTGCTTTCTAGAGACTTGAATTTCACTCTTTGGTTATTCACTAGGTAACAGAATGAAGGGAATGGTGCCTCCCTTAAGCAATTTGTAGGTTATCTTGCGATTTAAACTAAGTATTCAAAGTAAACTCTTAGCACAAACACCCATCCCTGAACTTTATTATGATTCTTTATTGTTATATCCTGTGAAAGCCCCAGCTTTGTTTTTACTGAAGGTCTTGTGGGCAAGTGTCTTACACTGGAGTAATTTATATTTTATTAAAACAGTTTCATCCTCATTAATGGACTATACCCTTTGAAAATTAGCTAATAAAATTTATGATTTTTTTGTGCCAACATTGGGATATGTTGTCCAACTTTTCCATAAAGTGGTCTTTTCATATGTTAAGTGTTAATCAGACCTGGGAATGTTTGCTTTTGTATTCTTCAATGCAAAGGGCCCATTCTCTACTAAATGGGTTTGATACTCAGTGTTGAATATTGTACCTCTCTGTCAGGGCTGCTTCTGGCTTGGAAAGAGTCTAGGTTCTATAAGCTACCAAGTGGTGGCTTTCTTCCTGGACATGCGAAGGACTCACGTAGGTGCTCTGCATAATTAGAGTAGGTTTTACTTTTTAAGGTTCTTGTTGGCACTCAACCCACTTTCACACAGGTCTTTGTTATATATTTCCACAATGAAGCTAAAACATCAAGTAATATACCCAGTTATCTCTTGTGTTTGGCTGAGGAGTTATTCATTTGTTTTCTGCTCTCTTTTCTTCCTTCATTTCATCCCTTCCTCCCCCTGTCTCTCTCTCTCCCTCCCTCTTTCCTTCTTGTTTTCTAGTTCCCCTGAATTGTACCCCTGCTCTGCATTATTGAACATGGAGTGTTTATTGATCACCCCATGAATAGACAGAGGACAATAGCAAGACAGCTTCCTGCTGGGATCAACACTTAGGGAACCTGGAGCTATCCAGAACTTCCTGGGAGCTCCTGGGTATCTTCCCAGTGAGAATCCAGTTTCAGTCTCTGATGACACAGGGAAGCCTCATGATAATTCCTTTAGTTGTTGTTCTTGGTTTATTTTCTTCCTTCTCTCCTCCCAGTCCCTCCCCTATCTCCCTCCTGCCCCACTCACACAATCTTTCTGTTCAGAAAAGGGTAGGCCTGCTATGGATAGCAACCAAATACAGCTTATCAAGTTGCAGTAAAACTAAGTACATCTCCTTATATTAAGGTTCAATATGGCGATCCAGTAGTAGGAAGAAGATTCCAAAATCAGGCAAAAGAGTCAGAGGCAGCCCTTGCTCCCATTTTTAGGAGTCCCATGAGAAGACCAACCTACACAACTTGATCACATATATGCAGAAAGACTAAGTCATTTTCTTGTAGGAATCAGGAAACATTAAAGTTTCAAGGATATGCATATTTCTCTTCTCCTAGGAATGCGAGTTTTGTCTGTCTAGCAAGATGTGTAATTCTTCACTAGTTGACTATGAGCCATATGAAACTTACATGGCCATATTTCATATGTGTGTGTGTGTGTGTGTGTGTGTGTGTGTGTGTGTGTTATAATTACTCAAAGCACCTATATTAACGTCACACACATCACTTTAATATGTAATTGATGTATAAGTATGATTAGAGTATTTTAGGTTTTCTGAGTTCTCAGTATTCATTCTTGCTTTAATTTTGATTTGGAGTTTTTGTGAAATGCTCTCTTGCCTCTGTCCTAGCAGTGATTGACAGTAGAAGTCTAATATACTTTTTACTAGTTTGTCCCATAATAGAAATGATTGTTTCTTTTCTCCTCAATAAATATAGAGTGGACATCTAACATTTTCATCATTTTCCATGTTTCAGCTAGGTGGCCGTATAGGTTGAAATTTGATTCAAAGCAAGAAATTTAGTATTAAATATCATACAGGAAATGACTTTTAAAATAACTCTGTATCATACAAACACCTGGATATGAATTTTCACATTAGAGGTAGAGCTTTGAGCGCATTCAACTTAAAATGTCAGGCTTGGTGGACTATAAGCATTGACATAGTGGGGCTCTAAGTAACATCAAGAAGAGTTGACAATCACCCCATAAGAGCAACGGAGTCTAGGAGTAGATGAGTGAATTAAGGTACTTCTGCAAGACAGTGTGCCATTTAGATGTCAGGTACAGGAAAAATGGCTATGAACCAATACTATGGTGTGGGGGGCAGGTGCTCGATAGAGGCTTTGATTTGTATTTAGGCACATCATTCTTGAGAATCTCCTTACTTTCTTGAGCACCTGGGGAAATATAACAATTATTGATTTTTGCTGAGTAGTGTTGCCTCATGGATTTCAGTGTTCTGGTACATATTCAAATTCAATCTTCATAAAAATTCTCAAAGTAGAGACTGTGGACATCTTCATTCAATAGATGATGTAATTTGAAATGTAGTATGATTTTTGGATGCTGGAACAGGCTGATATTTTCTAAAGGAACTTAAGACTTAGGCACAATTCTGGCCCATTCTAAAACTTATATTTTTAGTTCATACTGCTTTTCTAATTAGATAATATAATGGCTAAAAGTATAAATAACCAACCACAGATTGTAAACATATCCTGGCTAATGAAGAAGCTTGCTAATATGTTGTCTGATTTTTGCCAGGTTAGATTGAAATTAAATTATTAAGTACACTTAAATCATTTAACTTCTTCAAGAACCAATTCAGATCCACTTTGCATTAAGAGTTTCCTACTTCAAGACCCTCATTTGTAATTCATATCTCCTTCCCCTGATCTCCCCAAACAGTTTACACATTTCATGGTGCATAATAACCTTCTCCTCTGATTATCACTATGGAGGAACACATTTTATCTGCCTTTTCCCCACAACCACTTTTGAGTTTTCAAAACAATTGAGCTGCTGTAAGATCTATTTCTGTGTGTCATACAAAAGCTGAAGGGTTAGATGGATATTTAGGGGAATGATGGATGGCATAAGAAAAGAAAATAACTCTCGTGCCATTCCAAATAAGAGATCCATTTGTATTAATTATTTTGACAATAGATTTTGAGTAAACCCTTTGATTATGAGGACGCCATGCACAACTATTCGAGAGGGACGAATGACATGGACATGATCATTTGCTTGAAGTGGTAAGTGTCCCTGCTCCCTGTGCACAGGCTTACCATCTACCGTGTGCAGTTTACCTACGATGTCACAGAAGTAGCTTCATGCATTTTTAGAAAGCATCTTTTGGGAGCACTGGACATTGTAGAAGCCAGCTGTATGAGTTTTGGAGATGAAAATATGTTTCCATAACGAATGTTTAGGAGACAGGGGCTTATTTTTAAAACATGTGTTTTGGGGTAAATTTGAGAGTGATGGATACTGAGTTCAAAGAAAAATATCGGTTGATGTTGAAATCGAACTTTGCACTGTAATATCTGTGTCTTTTGCCATCTGGCTACACGTGCCTTTGCATTTGCGGTATTCAGAGTACTTCTTGATAGTTAAGTCACAGTGTAGAGCTTTCCAGCAGTTGATGTGGAGGACTGTGGCCATTCAGCCTCTGCTGCTGTTTCAACTCTGCTGCTATTGTTATTCCATTGCATTTCCCTTCCTGAAGGCAGAGAAGATGCTAATCAAATTTTTTTTTACAGTATTTTGGATTCCTCAAGTCAGGCACACTATCATCAATTTTGGATTACATGTGTAAGACATATAAGACATTAACTCTTGTCTGTCCTGCTTTCTGGATTTTTCTGCCCGTAAATGGTTTTTCCCAGGATTTGTCTTAGCAGTGAACGATGATGTATGCATGTACCCCATCTTAATCCCAACAGTCCTTCTAATATTAGTATGTATCTTTTCTTTTTTATTTCGTTAGGACATCATTTAAAAGGCATAGGCAGGCATTATAAGCAAGCAGGAACTGCTGGGAGAGTTGTATCCTTTGATTTTGCTAGTAAAGTGCTATTAATTTTCCATTGAGTTTTTCCTGCTGCAAATTGTTTCATTGATCTTATCCATAACTCTGGATTTCTTTTTCTTTACTGTAATGACCATGGTCAGTGAATGCAATCATTGCATTTCGCCCATCCTAGAGGTTTGGAATGCATGTGGTCTTAGCAACCCATGGTCCTTTGATTCATTTCATCCTATTAACTACTATTACCTGATTACTGATTCACATATATTCTACTTTGGTTCAATTATACTACAAAGCCCTCCTCTTCCAATTGTTGTTTTGAGGGGGCAGTAAATGGGAAAGAAAACCAAAAACACAAATTAATTCTTCATCAAAGAAGCATCTGTTGCATCACTGTTGGAATCAACTGAGGAATTAAATTATCTGGAAAGAACTTAGCCCCAAACTTCAAGTGCAGAGCACTTTCTTGGAAATATTATGTGCCTTAAGGATAAAGAGAAGTGTGTCTTTGGGTAGAGGGTAAAACAGAGGCATCCAGATTGTACATGTGAACATCCAGCTGTTGCACCAACATTTATTGAAGAGGCTGCTCTTCCTTTTAACTATGCTTATAGCACTTTCGTTCACAGTACATTCACTATAAAGATATAGATTTATTTCTGCTTCTTTTCAACCGGTCAGTATGCTGCCTCTGTCAGTATCAAGCTGGTGTAGCTACCGTTGCCCTTGAATGTGTATAATGTTAGTGCTGGCTTTTGTATTTTAGTCTGAGAATGCTTTGGCAATTTCTGGATGTTTTGTACTATATGTTTTGTGAACTACATGATTTGTTTTTTTCCCTACATTTATAAAGGCATCTTTGGTATTTTCTTTTTATATGATTGGGAATATGAGATTTTAAAAACAAGATAACATAATTCAAGCTAACTTTACTGACAGTGAATAAATAAAATTAATCTACCCCAGAATGGCATGTTTAACAATAAAAACTATTTAAATGACTATAACACATAATAATTCCCGAAAGCATGAACAAGATTTTTTTAAGAGCACGCAGAAGTTCTGCAATTGATCAGTTTTACTAGTGTGTATTCTCCAGAGGAGTTAGGGCAACAGAATTGACAGGCTGAAAGGGTAGCCACACAGTGGAACACTACACCTGCCTAGGACCCCCAGGTTCCACTGTGACAGAGTAGGCTTTGTGCATAGGAAGTACAAGCATAAGGCTGAGTAAGTTATCTCCACAGCTCAGTTTACTGAAATCTGCCACCCCTCCCCCCCCCACACCTTGCCACCATTCACCCTTATCTATGGATGAACCTTCTTCTCACAATACCTTGGACCAATCACTTCCTACACACACAAGTTGTGATCTGCATGCATGCTATACATGGAATGGTGTTCTGCTTCAGAAATTCTGGGATCATTCAACCTTATTAAAAGGAGAGTCTGCTCACTATTTGCTGTGTTGCCTGTGGCCAATGACTATATGATTGTAATGGTGTTTGTGTGCCAGCTTGCTCTGTGACCTGTCTCCAGTTGTTGCTGTGCTGTCTGTGCCACCACTAGAGTAGCATCTGCATCTCCAACTGAAAAGTGGAAGGGCTTGAATAATTAAGCTGTCCTCCTGCAGAATGTCTCACTCTTGAAAACTGAAAGAATATCTTAGCACAACTATAAATGGCTTCTCTAATGCTTGGAATGTGTGAATTTGGAAAAGCAGAGACTCCATCAGTAGAACTGCTAGTAAAGATCAAGTTTGACCAATGGGCATGAGGGCTTACTAATCCATAACTGGGGTGAGGCATTCTAAGTACACGTAGAACACTACTTGGCTTATCTTAACCTCTAGGGTCTCTGTGTTCAAGGGTCAGATGAATTGCAAAGGCATATGTGGCATGATAGGATTGCTTCCACACAACTTTACACATGCTGAACAAATCACTCTGTTGGTGTTCCTGCAAGTTGAGTTGTACAGCTCATTTTCTATAATAGATACAAGTTAAACCACCACCACCACCACCACCATCACCACCACCACCACAACCACCACTACCAACTGTGGTTTCTCTCCAAACCAAGCTTCCCACCAAAGTAGAAATAAAAAAATCTACCATTGTTAATATGCACTGTAAGGGGTGGTCAATTGTAGCCCTTGTTGGCATTTCCCTATTTTCATAACAAGATACATGAATATTGTATATTACTTCTGCAACCTTGAAGTTGTCTTTTAAACATGCATCAAAGATGAAACCTTCTGGTTGGGACATCCTAGTTCTGACACTGGTGGCACAGCCTCTCCCAGTCTTTTGGCTGCAATATGCACCCACAGTGTGTTCCCTGCACTGACCTGGCTCTCTCACAGGGCAGGGTGGGTAAGGGAGAGAAGGGAATGTCTTTGGTATGTCCATGAGAATTTCATGGCGTCTATAAGTCCTTTTGGGCAGCACAGACATTTTAACAGTGCTTATGTTTCTAGTCCATGACTGTGAGCAGCCTTCCTGTTTCACTGAGTCCTCCTAATTTCATTAGTGCTTTGTTATTTTCAATGTAGACATCTCTAACTCCCTTGGTAAATTTGTTCCTAGATTGTTTCTTTGCCATTGCGGATGAGATTACTTCCATGACTTCTATCTCTGTGTTTGTTATTGATGTATAAGAATGATTACTCTCCCCATACAAAAAATTACTCAAGTGGACCAAAAGCATATATGTAATACCAGAACCGAGGTCATTAGTAAATGAAATCATATGATAAACCGTTTAAGTCATCAGTATAGAGAATATTTTTTATATAAGATAACAAAAGCATGAATAGCAAAAGCAAAGGTAAGTAATCATACACAGCAGAAAAGAGTCAACAGAATACAAGATGGAGGACTTATTTTACTTCAAATTATTAACCTGACAAATGATTCCCATTTGTAATATATAAAGAACAAAATAGCATCAACGAAATCAAGATAATCCAGCCAAAACTGGGCAAGTGCTATGAGGAGACATTCCTTGTAAGAAGGTATTCAGCAGGTCAATGCAGTTATGAAAAGAAAACGTTCAGTTTTATTAGTCTTCTGCAATGTAAAAATGCAAATTTAAACCACAAAGAGATATCGCCTCACCTCCGTTAGAATAGCTGTTACCAAAAAGACAAGAAAAATAACTGAAGCAGACAAGGATGCAGAGAAAAAGGAACTCTTGCACATCATTGCTGAGAATGTCGATTAGTATAGCTATTATAAGATCATTAGAGAAGTTCTTTTATGAAGTAAAAATAGAACTACCTGAGCCAGCTATCCCATATGTGAATCTTCAGCAAGAGGTAATGAAATCAGGATAATCAGAAAGATATCCCTGTTCCCAGGTTTGCTGCTGTATTATACACAATTCACTATTCCTATAACTGGGATACTGCAACTAGGTCCATTCATGGATGACTGAGTGAAAAAGTGTGATATAAACTGAATATAATATTGCTGATATGTAGAAAAAATAGTATACTATAACTTTCAACAGAATGGATGAAACTGGGATACACTATGCTAAGTTAGAGACAGAAAGACAAAGTACACATTATTCTATGTTATTTGAGGATGCTAAAATGTTTATATAGAATAGTGATTACTAGAACTTAGAAAGTGTCAGGGAGAGGAGGAAAGAGGGAGTTTGATAATGAGGACCCAAACAGAAGGAATTCAGTGTTGTTTTGTTTAGCTTAGTGGAGGAGCTATGATTCACCATGATATATTCAATATTCAATGGGAAGCTATAGAGGAACACAAAGCTTCCAAACATAAAATAATGAAAAGAATATGGAAAGGTTAATTACTCCTTCACAACACAGCGAATATGGATACTCAAACATCACAGTGTTTTTGTAAATGTGTACAGTTACTACATATTAGTCTATACTTATAAAAAGTATTTATTTAGAAATGTTATACATTATATGTGTGTGTTAAATTAACTATGTACCATATATTAGGAATTAATAGTGGATGGATATTTTCATCATCATCACCACCATTGAATTTCATATTGCTTTGGATGATTTATATCTTGTTTCAAATAAAGAAAATGCATTATATAAATTTGTGTGTTTATGTATATTATGGGTAAGATATTTAAGAAAAGATAATCTTAAATTATACAAACTTTGCAAATTTTTGAAATATTTCAACTGTGTTCTTCCAAATTGAGGCAAGGTGTGATGAGATGTTGAAGAGATTTAAGACATCAAAACCATGACCATCAAAAGGCTGACGAGCTAGTCCACAAAAGGACTCTGGTTCAAGGTAAATTTTGAGAGTTGAGTTAGGCAAAGATAGCAGTAAGTAGAGTGGAGGCTGCAGACCAGAAGAGCCTGCCTTGATTCTTTTCCATTCTGGAAAGGATTTCTTAAAGGTTTTTATTATTTACTAGTTCCCTTTTCACATCCATTACCCCCTCCAAAGATACTAATATGTGAAAATTAAATAATAGTGAATTATTATTTTAAGGCAATCCTCTAGGCAGAGTAAACAGCAGACAGAATAAACAAAATAAACAGTATTTGTTATGTTAGAGTTCAGCTATTGCCTTATGGCCTAAGGTATGTGGGCATCCTTAAGGAAGGAACATTTGGCTTCAGTTTTAGAGGTAGGCAGGGAATATCCTGGGGAAAGGCAGCTCTTTATGAAAGATATTGTCTTGATTGTGCTGCCATGAGCTACATTAGAGTAGCTCACTCTTACAGTTTTTTTCTGCTTATCCCCCACACCTTGCAACTGAAAACATCAAAGGGCACACTCAATGAAGTGGATTCTGTTCCTGTAGCATTGATTTTATCCAATCCTGGATCTGACAACCTAAGCTCAGATTTCTCAACCTACATCTTACTTTCCAGTCTTATTCTACCTAACCTTGGATCAGAGCCACTCCAGCTTTACCAAAAGGATTACCTATCTTTAAAAGTGGTATATGGCATTATCTTGCTGTAGACCTTGACTTTTGTAACCTTTCTTCCCAAATAGCAATTGCTTCTTTAATTTGGAATTTTTTGAGATAGGCTTAAGTAAATTCAAAGTGTCTGTATTAATTCCAAGCTAAGTGTGCTAACAACCATATTATTTTATATATTCTTTCAATTTTAATGCACTATGTGTAATATTAAATATCAGCATGTGGCATTTTACAAAATAGAGTATTATTCATAATGTGCTTTATTTAATTCATAGTTTATAAAAATCTCTCCTTGTCATGTGCATATTTCAATAGCAATTATTTGATGTTTGCATGAACAGAAATTTGTTCTATTCAAAGCCTTGCCTCATTTCTGTATTTGTTCTTCTAATGTCTTATAGACAGATCCATGTATAATGGATTATCTCTAAACCTTTATATATAAAACTTTAAGAACAATTTCTTCTATAAAATTTTTTGGGCTTATTATATGTAGAGAAATAGCCACTGACTATGTATTTAAATTGACCTGAGCACATTGATACCTTATGTCAGAAGAGAATGTTTGAGTTCGCCAATTCCTAAGCTCTCAATGCTTATTTAGGGCCAATCCTTTCTGCAATAACAGACAGTAAGCGATTGATTGCCTTATTCCTTCGATGAAGGGGAAATGGAGTTCCATTATACCAATACTCTAATTTCCACTAACCAAATTACCCAATTAGCTCCAGTTTCCATATGTTTAACTATTTATTTATTTATTTATTTATTTATTTATTTATTTATTTATTTATTTATATTTTCTTACTTGTGTTTTACCAGTTCATATTGTCCTGTGTTGCTTTGAAGTTATTTGGCTTTACTGTCTGATTAGAGGTAGATTTCTGTACATATGGATAATAGCATCTTCATCTCTGCTGGAAATACCATAGGGCTCTGGTTCATGTTCTCTGGAATTAAGAGTTTTCTCCCTTATAAAATATCTTATTAGTTCTTATAGATTTGTGACTTGCTAAGAAAAGCCTTTCTCATCCCAACTAATGTTCATGTGCATGAATAAATATATAATCCTTTTGGATCCACATTTATGATTTATTTTTGTTACTGTAATTTTATATTTAAGTATTAATGCTTTCCAATGTATTTCTTATAAAAATGTAGGATTTAGTGTATAATTTTGATTGTTATCATAATTTGGTTTGCCGTATTTTCTATTTATTCAGTATTAGTGATTGGATGGTTATCTATTAATGTTGATTTAATACGACCACAGATCACTTGTAAGAGAACTCCAATGAGAGATTACCTACACCACAGGGGCTCAGAGAATTATCTTAGTTAATAGATGTTGGAAGACAAGTCCACTGTGGGTGGTGCCATTACTTAGAAGAGCTTAAAGGGTGTTAAGAATTGTAGGCAAACTCATACGAACAAGAAGGTAAATCAGCATCCACGAATGCATTCACTCTGTCTGTTCATGGCGATGACTATGAAGTGACTAGCTCTTTCAAGGCCCTGCTACCTTGACTTCCCTGAAATTGTAGACTATAAGCTGGAGTTATCTTGGCATATGATAATGTTTGTACTTCTTTTTTTTTTTTTTCCGGAGCTGGGGACCGAACCCAGGGCCTTGCGCTTGCTAGGCAAGCGCTCTACCACTGAGCTAAATCCCCAACCCCCGTGTTTGTACTTCTTTTAACTAAAGTTCTTCGTATTTGTGAAAATTCTGTACATTTCCCTCACATAAATCATATTATGTATAACATGTATGCTCCTTATTTTACTTACCTAATTGCTAATTTAGAATCCATAGTGATTGGCAATTACCTACATTTTTAAAAACAAAAATTCCTTTTGATAATATTTTATGCTATTCCATGCTTGTTTAATATTTAATGTTTCAAATTTTATATTTATACTCACAAGGTAAAGCCAATGTTACTCCTATATTTTCAGTCTTTGAAAAGGTCAGATTAGGTAACAATTAACACTGATTTTTTTTAATATAAACTGGAAACATTCTTTCTTTTCTTTGTTCTTGAGTAACAATTTAGATTTACCTATAAGCTCTTTATCTTTAGAAAGGTAATTCTTAAAATCTTGGTCTGGAAGACTTAGCTTTATTTCAGAAAGGATTGCACATGTTAAGGGCTTGCTTGAAAATGTTCTCTTGTATGACATGGATGGAGAGACGGTAAAATGATCTGAAACTTAGCAGGTGGAGTAGTTGATTCTATAGCATGGCACATGATTTAATAATTTACCTAGTGATGAAAACGCTTGTTAAATGAGTCTTGGTTGCCCGTTCATTTGCCGTTTCCTCTTCCTCTGTTTCTTTGTATAAATTATGTTTTGCCATGACAAATCTGACGTTTAGTATGTCTTACATATTCACTCATTAAATTTCTCATGTATCATATGGCACATTCCAATTATATCCCTTAATTATACTAGACGATTGACTTTTAGAGATCATCATTAGAAATCATGCTTTTGACCATACTATGTGTTCTTTCCTGTTTGTCCACTCTCTCCAGGGACAATAGCATATTTTATCTCTCTATCCTGGGTGACAGGATCCTGAAAACACTTCGTTTCTCCAGGATACCTCCCGAATGTATCTTTCTTTAAGACTTCCTCTAACTCTTCTTTGTCCCTATATCATATCCTTCTCTGTCAGGTTACTTTTGGTTCAGACGGTGACATTATATTTATGGCACCATGTTAGGTTTGTATATTTGCAAACCCACTTTCCTATTTTCCTCAGCTGCAATGTAAGCAGAGCCCCTAACACACAGAGCCCTAAGGAGAATATTTATAGGGTGGGTATGCTGTCAAAGGAGCTGCATGCCCAGCAGTTGCATTGCATGTCTCAATTCCCAAGTAGAAGTGCTAATTATTGTGGAATGGATGCTGAATGAGTGGAGAATGATATACTTCCAGTAAAGCCTGTTGGACTCCAGTATGATTTATAGAGAGAAGTAGTAGGAAGTCATTTAGGGTCATATCATCCATTGGGATGTGAGTGGGAGTAAGGAGAGCAGGCTGTGGGTATAGCACACAGAAGGCATGGGTCTTGGTGATGTGGATAGAATAAAGCTATCGTTCTTCAGCAGTTACATCATCATTGTAAATATGTCGTAACTCACCTTAAAAAAAAGAAATAGCTGTTTTAAGATAATAGATACTATTTTGGCATTATATTCAAACCACTTCACCATCAAATATTTTGCTGTTATTTTTTAATGATAAGATACATAATCATTCAGAACATAGTGGTCTGAGTTCCAAAGCTACATAGCAGATATTTTCCAGCTAGGCTAGGATTGTTCTCTTTTCTTCCTGAGGTGAGCTATTTGTGGCCTCCTTGTACTACTAAATGCTTTGAAAGATACCTTCTGGGATCTTGCTACTTCTCTTGATTTTTTGAAACAGGGTCTTTCTATGTAGCCATGGCTGTCCTAGAACTCCCTATGTAGAGTAGGCTAGCCTCAAACTCAAAGAGATTTTCCTGTTTCTGTCTCTTGAGTGCTGGGATTGAAGGCGTGTTTCATTATGTTCAGCTATTTATAACTTTAGTTCCCTATTGCAGGGAGTGCTTTGAGTCGTGGAGGCATCAGAAATATTCCCTTCAATGGTCTTGGTTTAGATAGCATGGGGATGAGTTATGAAAATATTTCATCATTGTTTTGTGAGACATAATGTTTGCCTTTGAGACATAATTCCAAGTTCATTGTCTGAGTTAAGTATCTAAACATTTTACTATTTTTAAAGCTGTTCAGATTTTCTGTAATTATTTATTAGAATCACAGGCAGAGCCAACTGTCAGTCAAGGAAGGTGGCCAGAGTGCATAAGATAGGCAAAGTTATTTACCAAAATTTATTTCATACTGTTATGTAGTACATATGTGTTGAGTTTGACCAATGATGAAGCTAATGACATTTATATATTTCATGAAAGGCATCATAAGTCTAAAGGTGGTAAAGGTGTTTTAAAGTTTATATGGTTTCATTTTTCTCCTATGTTCTATGGATTTGGTTCTTGGTTTTTAAAGATGTTTATCATTTAGATACTCTTAATATCTCCTTTGAGATATTGACCTCCTTTAGATCTCTACCCCCCCGCAAGCAGTTGCACTTAGTTAATTTTATCACTACTTGTTTTGGTCAATATCAAAATGATTTAAGAGTTATGGAAGAGGATTAGCATTGTCTTGAATATTATCCTGTCATACAGGGTAGAGAGTCAAGAGTGAAACATTGTGCAAAGGGATAAAGAAACAAGGATGGAAAGCAAGTTCATCTAGTTCAACTATCTTTATTAGGCATAGAATAATATTAAATATGGGAATCCTATTCAGAAATTGGAATTATTATCAGAAACGTTTACTAGTAAGAGTACATTTTGTTTTTTCAGGCCTGAAAATACCATGTTATCGGGATAAACTCTAAATAGTTAGAGACTTATATTTGATTCTGAATAATTGACTCCAATATCATATTCCAGTGAAAATATTAAGAGCTGATCATGCAAATATGAAGTGCAAATTATAATTATCCGTATTGGTCTTTTCCAGAGAGAAGCACTTTCTCTTGTCATTTCACAAGCAAGTGTAATGGAAAAGTACCTTCTGTATTTGAATTAGCTGGGTAATTCTTGACTTTGGTCAAGCCTTTAAACTGGTGGGAATTTTAATGGATATTAATTAGTGTGAAAGCTTTTTATTCTTGGAGGGACCTTTCTTTTTGTAAAAAGAGAAATCTATCTTGATTGACAGATAGATCCCTCTGTTTCATGTTTTATTGTTTTTGAAGAAAGGGGCTTTGATTTCCTGCCAGGGCAGCTTTCATAAAAGGACCTGGCATGCTGAGCCCTGATTAAACATCAGGGAAAGGTGATGGTTCTTTTATGTAGCTCTCTCCTGAATGGTGAGGAAGCCAAAATTACAGTGACTGTCAGAGAGGTGTCTGCAGAGGGATCATAGTCAGCTGGAGAAAAAATTGACACAGCGAAGGCAGCAGGAAGATTGGGGTACAAATACTGTTCTTTTTAATTTATAATTTTATGAATATTTAAAGAACATTTATGAAAGCAAGGTTTAGACCACTGCTTTAAAACACAGAATATCATATTCTTTCCTATATTGCTAGCGAGTATTGATCTGCATAACTGAAGTGTTTTTTATAAAATATGTTTTTACTTTCATTAAAGGATTCTACTAATTTTAACAGACATGAGATATTTATAAAATACAGCAAGTACACAATTAAGCATCTCATTTGGTATTAGTTTTATTGTTTGGTTTCAGGTTTGTCTGCAAGGCCTTCCGATTCACTAGCCATATCTTCCAGGATTAACCATGAAATTAAATTCCTAATTAGACAAAATAAAACTGGCCTCAAAGTATATGACATGTGGGATCCTGAAAGTTGCAAAGGCTCAAGTTTAACCATTCCATGTAGCCAGGCTCTGCCTCCTAACAACATGTGTCCAAGGATGAGATTTTACTCTTTGGTTTAGGGATCAGACATACTACCTGCCAATGGGACAATGAGAAGAGACAGCCCACATACTCTGGGTCTTGAAACACTGATGGAGAAACCATATTGTAGTGTAATGTCCCCGAATAAAACTAATTGAAGGCAATGTCATTGATGCCTGGGTCATTGCTCATACCTTTTGACAAAAAAAGAAATAAATAAAATCTTGGAGAATTTGAGGCTAGGAACAGTTCTTTTTATGGAGTATGGAGAACAAAATCTTTTATGGGCTTTTCACCTTCACCCAAAACATAAGCCATGAGGTAGATTAAGAATTTCTTTGAAATAGAGTGACCATTTATTCATTTGTTTCACTTGTATTCTTGGAGTGAACTGTTAGTCTTCTGTCTGCTGCACTTTCAGATTTCACATACAGGAGATTGATCAGAGTCAGAGGCTTCATATCTGAAGATTTAAAGATACATTTGTTTAAATTAACGCACCCTAACTGGAAATAAATAAATTGTTGCTATTAATGTATTTAGTATGACTATTTAATGTGAATATTTACTGTTCTGATTACCATACAGGCTAAACATAAGATATTTTTGATTACTGATCTCATGATGAGAAATAGCATAGTTTAGAATATTTAGAAATGATTTAGTTTTGTATAGTAGTCATTACTGAATGTATGCATTTTCATTAAATGACTTTGCTTTAGTGTAACTTTACTGAAAAATGATCAGGAAACACAGCTTTTCACCCATTATTCCCTCTCTATCACTTTCAATCTCAGGAGCCAGAACCCTGTCTCTATCACTATACAAATCTATAATATTGGATTTTTTGTGACATGCACACTTCTCAGCCTTGCTTGTTTCTCTTACCAAGGTGTTTTTCAGGTCCTCCTGGCCTTTTCATGACATAATTTCATTGATTTCAATGATATACAATATTTCGTTAGCTGGATATATTACAAATTTTAAAAGCAGAAAGCTTGGGTCATTAAAATTTTAGGTAGTTTTACATATAAATAAGGCATACAAGTTCACAGGCATGATTGCATGGGTTCATAATTCTTAAGTCATCCGAGTAACATCAGAAAGCAAAAAATGCTGTTTTAGTTGGTAATAACGTGTTTAATATGTGTGACAAATTACTTTTTAAAGGGGCGTTTAGTATTCACACTAGCAAATATGGTCGATCAATCACTCACCAGCTTAGAGTGATTAAGTGTTTGTGATTTTGATTATTAATTTAATGTGTGTGTCTCTCTCTTTCTCTCTCTCTCTCTCTCTCTCTCCTTCTCTCTCTCTTTCTCAGTGTGTGTGTGTGTGTGTGTGTGTGTGTGTGTGTGTGTGTGTGTGTGTGTTTTTGTCTGCCTGTGATTTAATGTATGTGTGTGTGGCTTGCATGCAAAGATGAGTGTATGAGAGAGTGAATGAACTTTGTGTAGTTGTGTGCTTTTTACATTTCATCTATAGTACCGTCATCACGGGACATATTATTTTATTGCATATTTACATGTGCAGCATATAGTCCACTTAGAGGCCATAGGACTCAGTTTCCTGCAGTTGCAGATAGAGACAGTGGTAAGCCCTCGGATGGGTATGGCAAAGTGGACCTACAACCTCAGCAAGAGCAACAAGTACTCCTAGGAGCCTGAACATGTTGTCTGCCTTGGACTGACCTTTTGACTGTTTCGTTCACTATATCCCTGGTTTCCAGAAATATTCCAGGGATATTGTGGCATGTGACATAGTAAGCACTCAGTAAGTACCTGTGAGTGAGTCATATGAAGGATTAAGAATCTTTCAGGTGGAATGACACACTTGCTAATGGTGTATATAGCACAGGAGGGCGCGACCATTGCTTTTTCTTATGGTCTTGCTTTCTGCGGTTGTAATCCTGTGTGGTCAGCCATACTTCAAAACTGACACCTGGAATGTTTCAGAAACAATTCATGTCTTAAATTATGTACTCCCTCAACTTGGTGGCATCTCTAACAACTTGGGATTTGAAACTTCCCTTTGGCCTGCTCAAGGCATAAATTCTGTTTGCTTCTTCGCTCTGTGAAGCCCCTCTTGCTATCATAAATACTTCTGTGCTGTCAGGGTTCTATATTCCAAGCTCATCTTATTTCAGAACAGCCCCGATGTTCAAAGTGGTGATACAGGCAAGCAAGGGATTCTATAAAAACAAACAAACAAACAAACAAACAAACAAACAAACTGTGAACTCTTCCTGTTAAGGGAAGAGGTGAAAGTTCTCAATAAGAAAAAGAAATCTTAGGCTATTTGCTGAGATCTGTGGTACGAAGGAGCCATCTATCAATAAGAGGGGAAAATGTTCTGGCTTTCCTGTTGGATCTCTAATTGCAACATGGTGTTTAGTGCCTATGTTCAAAATGGGAGAAACATAAAGCATTGTCCCAGGAAATCTTGAGCATCATTGAACACTTGAGCTATGAATTCCCCTAAGTTCTCCTAAGCTATTTACTCAAATACAGTAAATAATGGGTACCAAGAAGGCTCCAAACAGCTTTACTATTCACAGCAATTTCTGTGTCAATTCATGCATTTCATCCCTTAATGCAGGTGTTGTACTCCTTTTTCTCCATCACAAGCTGTACACTACTGTGGGATATTTTAAGGAAGCCCGCAGTTAGATAACATTTTATTACAGTGTTTAAGTGATCCACTCTGTTATTAGTTAATACTTCGCTGTATATTTTGTCTACTGATCTTTATCACTGGCATACACATTTAGAACCAAAGTAAATAGAGAATTCAGAGCCATCCATTTCAGTAGGCATCTAGTGGGGTCCGGAGTGCTATCACCAAAGATAAGGGGTCACACTGTGAATCTTCACTATTGACCTCAATATAAGCTCCAGTGTACTTGTCTTCACTTAGCCATTTAATAGAGTAAATTCTCCCTTGGTAATTTGTAAAAGAAATGACCTATTATTTAACATCTACAGTCTAGTAACTCCTAGAGCATTTTTATTTAACCTTGACTGCAAGTTACACTGGTTGGGATATTTTCACAGAATACTCTCACTGTAGGGATCTGAGTTAAATCTTTCCCTTCTCAAACCCTTTCCTACTCACTCCTGAGTTATCCTGGTGATTCAACATCCACTACTAATCCCATCTAATTTGAGTGTCAGCCAGCTTCAGTATTAAGTTTATTTGTGAAATATGAAAGCAAAGCATCTGAGAGAAAAAATAGTTATCTTAATATAGATGCAAGGTTCAGAGTCATGGCTCCGTGGGTAAGGACATAAACTGTGCAAGCTTGAGGAACTCATGATCCTAATGCTGGAGTTTGGAAAGTTATTCTTTGGACTTGCTGACTTCTAACCAATAAACAGAAAGGTCAGGTACAGTGGGAAACCTATCTTAAGGAAACAAGGTGGATAGTGAAAGAGAAGGATACTTACTTTTCTCCTCTGATTGATTATATATATATATATATATATATATATATATATATATATATATATATATATATGTGTGTGTGTGTGTGTGTGTGTGTGTGTGTGTGTGTGTGTGTGTATGCATACTTGCACACATACATGTGCACACAGGGATACATTACAAACATCTGCTCAATAGATAGAAATTTATCAAGTCTGGCTTCTGTCATTTGAAAACTAAAATAACATGAAGCAAATAGATACTAAATCCTCTTTCCCCCTCCTTTACTACTCTACCTCAGAGGCCTACAGAGGCTTATAAAAAATGAATGCAAAAAAGGTATAATCAGGAGTATACTCCTCTATCCACAGGATAGAGAGATCAGGTCATGTAGCAGCCATTTCCTTTTCTGAAAATCAGTTTGGATTTGACATTTAAAACCCATGGCAGGGTATGGTAGAGTGGACTTGTACTCCCAACCCAGGAGCTTGTGGAAGGACAGTTGCCGTGGGTTCAAGACAAACCTCATCTACATAGACATACCCTGTCTCAAAATAGAAAGAAACGATCATATACATTGATTTAACATTTTATATCAAGTAACTAGTTGAAGTACCGTTTTTGTTTTTATTTTTATCTTTTTAGCATTAAATGTTCTTCAGTGGAGGGACAATGAGTAGGCATAGGGCACAATCTTGATGAAGATTATTAAATTAGCTCCATACAATTTAAAACAAGTACATTTAAACACAAAGAAGTGAGCTATAAACATCATTCCAAAACAAAACAATACTTTTGACTTTTGTAAATTTTATAAAAATCACACTTTTTATTTATTTCATATACAACATTTAAAATCCTGCCCCCACCTTTTTGCAACTGTGGTTTTTAATGGTTTGGAAATTTTTGGAGAACATTTCTGAAAATTGGTTAGCCAGGACACAGGAAGAGAAATACATTTATGGGATGAAGGAAAAATTTTGATTTTTTTAATTAACCAAGTAAGGGACAATGTTTAAAATGTAAACTGTTTTTGCTAATCTAAGTGTTCGTGTGATGACATTCATGAACACTTTAGCCATCTCTGGCTGATGTCCTAGGAAATATTAGGTTTGTGTACATACACCTTGTAACCTATCTCCTCCCCTCACCCATATTTATACAATCTCCACAGAACGACCCTGAAAGATAGAAGAATCTTCCCAGATGGACCCGGACGGAGGAATTCAATCATGACACTCTTTTTAGCGACATATTGGATAGCTGAGGGGCCAACACATCAATATTGATATACAGGGAGGGAGTTGCACAAAATGCTTGGAACCAACTTTTCTGACATCATGCTCATCAGTTTACACGGTCTTCCTGGGCTCCAGAGCCCACATTCCTTTCATTAGATGGAAGATGCATCTTCTCTCAGCCACATGATGAGGTTATTGTTGACTTTTCATCAGGACGGGAAGCGGGTCTGTTCGAGTGCTGACTCTGATGTGACTCATAATGGTCTGCAATAATGCATACACTTCAAGTTAAAGGGCATGGTCCTCAGGCTCTTTACTTTAGACCAAGTAAACACAAATCTGTAGATATGCACCATGCGCCACAATTCACTAGAATGACACAGAATTCAGGGAAAACAGCACACACATGATTACAATTTTATTAGAGAAGTTACAAAGCTGACCATCCAGGAGTGCAGACAGCCTGAGACCGCAGGACAGACTGCCACCTCTGCATACCTCTGCTCACATCCCTGGTCCAAGGGGAAATTGCACAGTGCCTCTAGACACAGGGATATAGGAACAGAAGTTACAATTAAGTAGCAGCTGAATGATGAAGCACAGGTAACAAGTTTGGGATGTTCCCACACACAGAGCTTCCTGCCCTTTGCTTGTTCAGTGCAGGTATGACAGCTACCTTACTCATCAGTATATTTCCCAAGTCAATGTTAACTACTGACCTCTTGATTGCTTTTAATCACAAGTCTGCCACTTCATATTAAGTAGTTTCAAGAATTGTATTCACCAAGGTTCATATCCTGTTTGGTGTTTCTGTTGCCCCTCTTTGACCCAAGGAATCATTTCATCTTAGTATGCACTCATTTGATTCAAAGGCTCTAGGAAAAACAAAGCTATCCCCATCATTAAGAATAGTCAATCTTTTTTCTCTGTTTTAATCTTTGCCTCTCTCTTCCCTGACTGAAGGAACACCCATTCAGAGTCTGCCCCACATGTGGCCCATGCATATACAGTCATCAAATTAGACAAGATGGATGAAGCAAAGAAGTGCAGATCGACAGGAGCCGGATGTAGATCGCTCCTGAGAGACACAGCCAGAATACAGCAAATACAGAGGCGAATACCAGCAGCAAACCACTGAACTGAGAATAGGACCCCCGTTGAAGGAATCAGAGAAAGAACCAGAAGAGCTTGAAGGGGCTCGAGACCCCATATGTACAACAATGTCAAGCAACCAGAGCTTCCAGGGACTAAGCCACTACCTAAAGACTATACATGGACTGACCCTGGACTCTGACCTCATAGGTAGCAATGAATATCCTAGTAAGAGCACCAGTGGAAGGGGAAGCCCTGGACTCTGACCTCATAGGTAGCAATGAATATCCTAGTAAGAGCACCAGTGGAAGGGGAAGCCCTGGGTCCTGCTAAGACTGAACCCCCAGTGAACTAGACTGTTGGGGGGAGGGGGACAAGGGGGGGAGGGTGGGGAGGGGAACACCGATAAGAAAGGGGAGGGGGGAGGGGGATGTTTGCCTGGAAACTGGGAAAGGGAATAACACTCGAAATGTATATAAGAAATACTCAAGTTAATAATAATAATAAAAAAAGAATAGTCAAGAATTTAGGCTGTATTTTCCAAGAAGCAAGGTGATATAATTTTATTATCATGTTTACAAAATAGAGTTTCCCCAAACCAGACTAGGATGTCAGAGATGCCATACCTCTACAGTACCCATATTTGAGAGCAATGTCCCCTTTTGGGACTGTGGTCCTTTTCCTGTATGATAATTAAGCTTCAGTATTCTAACTCCTCTCCCCTATCCTGCCTTGACAGAGTTACTTCTAACATATGTGCTATCTTACTCTTTTCATTCCTCAAATTCTGAAAACCTAAGCAAAGCTCTACACAGTAACATGAAATTCAATCAGTTACCTTTTCACAATAAATTTTCTTTTATTTTTTCATCTTTATTAACTTGGGTATTTCTTATTTACATTTCAATTGTTATTCCCTTAACCCCTCCCTGTCCCCTTCTCTATGGGTGTTCCCCTCTCCATCTTTCCCCCATTACCGCCCTCCCCCCAACAATGATGTTCACTGGGGGTTCACTCTTGGCAGGACCAAGGGCTTCCCCTTCCACTGGTGCTCTTAATAGGCTATTCATTGCTACCTATGAGGTTGGAGCCCAGGGTCAGTCCATGTGTAGTCTTTGGGTAGTGGCTTAGTCCGTGGAAACTCTGGTTGCTTGGAATTGTTGTTCATATGGGGTCTCGAGCCCCTTCAAGCTCTTTCAGTTCTTTCTAAGATTCCTTTAAATGGGGTACCGTTCTCAGTTCAGTGGTTTGCTGCTAGCATTCGCTTCTGTATTTGCTGTATTCTGGCTGTGTCACTCAGGAGAGATCTACATCCAGTTCCTGTCAGCCTGCACTTCTTTGCTTCATCCATCTTATCTAGTTTGGTGGCTGTATATGTATGGGCCACATGTGGGGCAGGCTCTGAATGGGTGTTCCTTTTGCCTCTGTTCTAAACTTTGCCTCCTTATTCCCTGCCAAGGGTATTCTTGTTCCCCTTTTAAAGAAGGAGTGAAGCATTCACATTTTGGCCATCCCTCTTGAGTTTCATGTGTTCTGTGCATCTAGGGCAATTCAAGCATTTGGGCTAATAGCTACTTACCATGTGTGTTTTTCTGTGATTGGGTTACCTCACTCAGGATGATATTTTCCAGTTCCATTCATTTGCCTATGAATTTCATAAAGTCATTGTTTTTGTTAGCTGAGTAATATTCTATTGTGTAGATTGTGTAGATGTACCACATTTTCTGTATCCATTCCTCTGTTGAAGGGCATCTGGGTTCTTTCCAGCTTCTGGCTATTATAAATAAGGCTGCTATGAATATAGTGGAGCATTCACAATAAATTTAATTGCCGATATCATCAGGAAATCAGGAAAATTTCAGTGGATATCATCTATTTCTAGAAGTGATAAAAGAATCCATCAACTCTTTTAGCAGACAAGGACAAAAGCTTTTGCCCATGAGTACTTAAGACAGAACAGGCATGTTTCGGTTTATGATGTTCTTGTCTTGCAACCATGAGAACTTAAGTTTGATATCCACAAGCCATATGTAAAACATAATGAATAACATTGGACAAAAACAAAGCAAACAAGCAACCAAGCAAGCAAGCAATCTAGCAACCAACCAGTAACAACCAAAATTAGGAAAAGATAAAAGAAAGTAAGGTTTTTGGTATGTGTTTGGAATCCCAGAGCTGAAGATAAAGAATATCCCTGCAGGACCAGCCTGCTTGGCAAGAACTCAGAGACCTTGTTTTTAAACACGAAGGGGCTGGTGCCTAAGGAATGACTTCCTCAGCTGGCCTTTTCTTCTATATCCACGTCCATTCATATGCATTCTAGTAGAGCTAAACCAATCTCTATGCCTCTTTGAAATACTCGAGGACCAGTTGTGATGATACATTTGAAATTGAAGTAAATCTGGCCTGGTAAATTGTATCAAAATGGTAATAAGTTTTTATTTTCTCACGCATTTTTCCTGTAATGCTGGCTATGCTTTGACAGTATTTCTTGAGCGTTTCAGCAACCAAAGCAAACTTATTTTGGGAAAGCATTTAATCATTTCTCAAAATGGGTTGACTTGATCAAATTAACAATATTGAATGCAGAGAGTTTCTGGTGACTTCATATCACTCTCTAAAGGCCCGAGTCAACTGAGGATGGTGTTGCATTTCTAATCCTTGTTCCACTTATCAAGTGTTAGGGTTACAAGTGTGCACCACCATTCCTGACTCATGAGGTTCTAGGAATCAAACCAAGGGCCCTTTGCATGGTAGATAACTATGTACAACTGAACCCCATTCCCAATCCAAGTTTCTAAGAAGCCTGTATAGAGACTTACAGTAGCCTATATGTTGCATCCCACAACAGGATTTTATTTTATTTAATCATAGAAATTTTCCACCGCAGCTCTGGAAAGTAGGTAATTAAGCGCCAATTTTCTACATCAGAAAATCTAAGTTAAGCAGAAGCCCCACTCATTATTAACTAGGTGCCAGGTAGTAAATACACAATTCAGTGATTTTGAGCAAAGTTCTTCACAGTGCCATATGGGTAATTGTTCTCAAGGTTCTCATATACTTCCTCTCACTTCTTCATTCTCAGTTTTTATCCGTTTGCAGAGTTGTTTTCTCATTATAAGGACTGGAGTATGTGCTTAGCTGGTTATTAAATTTAAGTTAACTATTTGGTCTATTCATTCAATGTACGTTTAACAAGTAGGTCCTACTTTTGTTACCCAAGAGGCTGGCATTCACAAATGACACTCATCCTTTGTTAACTCAATAAACACTGAATCACAGTGTTAACCAATATCACACGCTAAAAGCTGTGAAAATGACTACAGACAAGCAGGGCTTTTCTAAAGCTTCTAGTACAGGAGAAGAAAGGATGTCTTTAAGGGGGACAGCGTTTGAAATGTAAATACATAAAATAACCAATAACAAAATCAAAATTTGAAATGATTTATTTGAAACGTTGTTTGAGACAATTTATTCTTCCCGTTATTACTATTTCTATCCACTGTCCCATCAAATCTGCATTCTCAATGGTCATGGCGAGGATATTCTAAATTCAAAAGTTGCTGCATCATCGGCAGGATTTGCCACAACTAATACCCAGGTTCAATGACAGTGATCCAGCTTCAGCAGGTACTGTAATTGCAGATTATACCCTTCATAGTTTCCTCTTTGTGTGAATAGTAAGTGTATGAAATCTTGAGTCAACATTTCCCTTTCTGTTGCATAAACAGTGCTGAAAGCTTAATGATCAGCTGGAGAAGAGGCGTAATGAGTAGCTGCTGCATTGTTCATTACACACCGTGGTGCTCCTTTTCTTCACCACCATTTCATCCGTGCTTGTAGTTTGCATTTCCCTCTAGTCTGTCATTCTCCTAGAGCATCGGACACTCCCCTTGAGGTAATTGCTGTGACACACATAGAGCTTCTCTCACACAACAATGGAAACGTCTCTCCTTCTCCTGGAGCTCACTTTATTGGAGAGAATGTACTTTTGAGGACTGCAAATCTGCAGAAAATGACTCATACAGAGGGCCTGCCACAGACAGTGATTTCTTTGGATGGATGTGGCCTTCTGTATAATCAAGGAATGTGTTGTTTTAAGGTGAACTGAGAGTAACATTTTAAGTAATGTGGCATTTGATTCAGATTTGTCCCACTCTCAGCTTTAGTTTTGCTACAATTGGTTTTGTATCTTTCTCTTCTCTCTGTCTCTGTTTCCCTCTCTCTCTCTCTCTCTCTCTCTCTCTCTCTCTCTCTCTCTCTCTCTTTTCCAACTTTCTCTGCCAGTATATCCCTTGTAGAATAGGATGGTCTGCTTGATGAACTAAATGTAAGTTGGTGTAGCATTGTGTCCCCTTCAGTATCCCATGAGCATATTGTGGAAACAGTATTTGGATTTCCCCTGTGTCAAGCCATCATTAATTGCTGAAATAATTGGAAGTCTTACTAGATAAATGCATTACAAGGCTCATACTGCAAGAAAGAGAACTACTTTTTATTACATCAAAAACATCAAATCTTGACCCATTATGATATTATGATCCCTTTTATGCATGTCTTAAGATTAGGGATATGTAAAGGAAAAGATGACTTTTGAAATCTCCTGGGGCTCTTTGCTTCAAAGTATAGAGGAATGAAAGACTTTCGAGATGTATATGTACTTATCTTCTTCATGGTACATTTTAAAACCCATCTGCTTACTTTTTATCATAGATCATTATCTACTATTATGAATTAGTTGGGACAGATACTTGAGACCTGTTAGATATTAATGTGTCACTTGACGGGAAATAACTTGATGAAGTTCTGTTCACAACATGGGTACTTTCTGAATAGTAATTTTCTAAATTTCTGAATAGTAATTTTCTAAACAACATCAGATGATAACTTTTAAAAAGAAAAAAAAGCACACACAATGTATTTTCATATAAGAATGCTCTTGTGAATCATATGTCTATAGAATTAGATAGAACTCTGAGGTAAGTTTTCCAAATTCTCATTTAAAATATTGTTTTTATCTATCTTCTCTAATGAATTCTCTATTTTCCCTAAATGTTTCTGCTAAATAATACTTTATTATTTTTCCAATATAACTAAGCAATCATTTTTATAAATCGAAATAAATCCAGGTTATGTGAACAGAACAAGATTACTTTTTTCCTTACTCCATTTCTTTGTTTATGGAAGTACAATATGAAATTATTGCGATAATTTTTAATTAAAACTAGTTATTATTTTTTTACAATTCCTTTTTTATTGGATATTTTTTATTTACATTTCAAATGTTATTCCCTTTCCTGGCTTCCCGGCCATAAGCTCCTTATCTCATCCCCGTCCCTTCTATAAGGGTGTTCCCCCCACAGAACCACTCCCCATTCCTGCTTCCCCCTCCCCCCGGACATTCCCCTGCATTGCAGGTGGGTGGGGTCTAGCTTTGGCAGGACCAAGGGCTTCTCTTCCATTGGTGCCCAATAAGGCCATCCTCTGCTACATATGCAGCTGGACCCATGGGTCTGTATTTGGGTAGTGGTTTAGTCCCTGTGAGCTCTGGTTAGTTGATTGTTGTTCTTATGGGGTTGCAAGGCCCTTTAGGTCCTTCAATCCTTTCTCTAATTTCTCTAACTGTTCTCAGTTCAATGATTTGCTGCTACTTTTGCTTCTGTATTTGACATGCTCTGGCTCGTGTCATCATGTACTTTTTGGCTTCATCAATATTATCTAGTCTTGGTATATATATACATATACATATATATATATATGTATACACACACACACACACACACACACACACACACATACACGTGGGGCAGAGGCAGACTCTGAATAGTTAGTCCTTCAAGTCTCTGCTCCAAACTTTGTCTCCAAATATTTTTGCTCCCCCTCTTAAGAAGGACTGAAGCATCTGCACTTTGGTCATTTTTCTTGGCTTCATGTGGTTTGTGGATTGTATCTTGGGTAATTTGAGCTATGGGACTACTATCCATTTATCAGTGAGTGCATACCATGAGTTTATTTTTATGATTTGGTTTCCTCACTCAGCATAATATTTTTTTTTGTGCTGGGGACTGAACCCAGGGCCTTGCGCTTGCTAGGCAAGCGCTCTACCACTGAGCCAAATCCCCAACCCCAGGATAATATTTTCTAGTTCCATCCATTTGCCTATAAATTTCATGAAGTCATTGTTTTTGATAGATGGATAGTACTCCATTGTGTAGATGTACCACGTTTTCTATATCCATTCCTCTGTTGAAGGTCATCTGGGTTCTTTTCAGCTTCTGGCTATTATAAATAAGGCTGCTATGAACATAGTGGAGCATGTGTCTTTGTTGTATGTTGGAGCATCTTTGGGTATATGCCCAGGAGAGGTATAGCTGTGTCCTCAGGTAGTTCAATGTCCAATTTTCTGAGGTACCTCCAGTCTGATTTCCAGAGAGGTTATACCTGTTTGCAATCCCACCAACAATGGAGGAGTGTTCTTTCTAAATCTAGGAAGAATTGGGTTGGAATTTTGATGATTGCGTTGAATTTGTAGATTGCTTTTGGTAAAATGGCCATTTTTACTATAATAATCCTGCCAATCCACGAGCCTGGGAGATCTTTCCATCTTCTGAGATCTTCAATTTATTTCTTCAGAGACTTGAAGTTCTTGTCGTACAGATATTTCACTTGTTCGGTTAGAGTCACAATGAGATATTTTATGTTATTTTTGACTATTGTGAAGGGTGTAATTTCCCTAATTTTATTCTTAGCCTGTTTATCTTTTGAGTAGAGGAAAGCTACTGATTTTTTTTAGTTAATTTTATACCCAGCCACTTTGCTCAAGTTGTTTATCAGTCACAGTAGTTCTCTGGTGGAAATTTTGGGGTCACATTATTACACTATCATACCATCTGCAAATAGTGATATTTTGACTTCTTCCTTTCCACTTTGTATCCCTTTGACCTCCTTTTGTTGTCTAATTGTTCTGGCTAGGATTTCAAGTATTATATTGAAAAAGTAGGGAGAGAGTGGACAGCCTTGTCTAGTCCCTGATTTTAGTGGGATTTCTTCAAGTTTCTCTCCATTTAGTTTAATGTTGGCTACTGGTTTGCTATATATTGTTTTTGCTATGGTTTGGTTTGGGCCTTGAAACTCTTGATCTTTCCAAGACTTTTATCATAAAGGAGTATTGAATTCTGTCATATGCTTTCTCAGCATTAAATCAAATGATAATGTGTTCCCCCCACCTTTGGGTTTGTTTACATAGTGTATTACTTAATAGATTTCCATATATTGAACTATCCCTGCATCCCTGGGATGAAGACTACTTGATCCTGATGGATGATCATTTTGATGTCTTCTTGAATTTGGTTTGCCAGAATTTTATTATTTTTGTGCTGATATTCCAAAGTGACATTGCGGCCTGGAATTCTCTTTCTTTTTTGCGTCTTTGTGTGGCTTCATAGAAGGAATTGGGTAGTGTTCCTTCTGTTTCTATTTTGTGGAATAGTTTGGACACTATTGCTATTACGCCTTTGATGAAGGGCGGCTAGAATTCTGCAGTAAACTCATCTAGTCCTGGGATTTTTTTGTTATTTTGTTTGAGAAACTTTAAATAACTGTTTCTACTTCTTTAGGAGTTATGGGACTATTTAGACTTTTTTTTCTGATCCTGATTTAACTTTGTTACCTGGTATCTGTTTAGAAAACCATCCATTTCATCCACGTTATCCAGTTTTTTTTTTTTTAAATATAGTCGTTGTAGTAGGATCTGGTGATTTTATGAATTTCCTCAGATTCTGTTGCTATGTCTCCTTTCATTTCTGATGTTGTTAATTTTGGTACACTCTTTGTGCGCTCTGGTTATTCTGGCTACAGGTTTATCTATTTTGTTAATTTTCTTAAAGAAGCAGCTTCTGGTTTGTTGACTCTTTTTATAGTCCTTTTTGTTTCAACTTGGTTGATTTTAGCCCTGAGTTTCATTATTTCCTGACTTCTACTGCTCTTGGGTGTATTTGCTTCTTTTTGTTTTAGAGTTTTTAGGTGTGGTGTCAAGCTGCTAATGCATGCTCTCTTCTGTTTCTTTTTGGAGGCATTCAGAACTATGATTTTTTCCTCTTAGCACAGTTTTCATTGTGTCCCATATGTTTGAGTATGTTGTGCTTTCATTTTCATTAAATTCTAAAAAGTCTTTAATTTCTTTCTTCATTTCTTCCTTGACCAAGTTATTGTTGAGTAGAGTGTTGTTCAACTTCCCTGTATATGTGGTCTTTCTGTTGTTATTGTTGTTATTGAAGGACCAGCCTTAGTCCATGGTGATCTGATAGGATGCATGGGATTATTTCAATCTTCTTGTATGTGTCGAGGCTTGTTTTGTGACCTAATATATGGTCAGTTTTGGAGATAGTACCATGAGGTGTTGTGAAGAAAGCATATTCTTTCGTTTTAGGATGGTGTGTCTATAGATATTTGTTAAGTCCATTTGGTTCATGACTTCTGTTAGTTTATCTATGTCTCTGTTTAATTTCTGTTTCCGTGATCTCTCCATTGCTGTAAGTGGGGTGTTGAAATCTCCTACTATTTTTTTGGGGGGGTTGTGCAATGTGTGCTTTGAGCTTTAGTAAGGTTTCTTTTATGAATGTAGTTGTCCTTCTCTTAGAGCATAAATATGCAGGATTGAGAGTTCATCTTGGTGGATTTTTCCTTTTATTTGTATGAAATGTCCTTCCTTATCTTCTTTTGATAACTTTCCATTGAAAGTCAATTTTATTTGATATTCAAGTGGCAACTCCATCTTGATTCTTGGGACCATTTGCTTGGAAAATTGTTTTCCAGCTTTTTACTTTGTGGTAGTGGCTGTCCTTATCACTGAGGTTGTTTCCTATGTGCAGTAAATGTTGTGTCCTCTTTATGTATCCAGTCTATTAATCTATGTCTTTTTATAGGGGAATCAAGTCCATTGATATTGAAAGATATTAAGGAATAGTGATGTTTTCTGTTTGTTTTTTTTGTTAGAGGTGGAAATATGTTTGTATATCTCTCTTTTTGTTTTGTTGTAAGGAGGTTACTGTCTTGCTTTTTCTAGGGTGTATTTTCCCTCCTTGTGTTTGAGTTTTCCATCTATTATCCTTTGTAGGCTGGATTTGTAGAAAGATATTGTGTAAGTTTGGTTTTGTCACAGAATATCTTGGCTTCTCCATCTATGTTAATTGAGAGTTTTGAGGGATATAGAAGCCCAGGGTAGCGTTTGTGTTCTTTTAGGGTCTGTATGACATTTGTCCAGGATCTCCTGGCTTTCATAGTCTCTGGTGAGAAGTCTGGTGTAATTCTGATAGGTCTGCCTTTTTATATCACTTGATCTTTTTCACTTACTGCTTTTAATATTCTTTCTTTGTTTTGTGCATTTGGTGTTTTGACTATTATGTGACAGGAGGAGTTTCTCTTCTGGTCCAATCTATTTGGGTTCTGTAGGCTTCTTGTTTGTTTATGGTCATATCTTTCTTTTAGGTTAGGGAAGTTTTCTTCTATAATTTTGTTGGAGATATTTACTAGCCCTTTAAGTTGGGAGTCTTTGCTCTCTTCTATACCTATTATCCTAAGGTTTGATCTTCTCATTGTGTCTCGATTTCTTTTACATTATCTCTGATGATTGGTCAATATTTTCTATGGTGTCTTCTGCCACTGAGATTTTCTCTTGTTTCCCTTGTATTCTTTTGGTGATGCTTGCATCTATGACTCCAGATCTCTTCTCTAGGTTTTCTATCTCCAGGGTTGTCTCCCTTTGTGTTTCTATTTCCATTTTTAAATCCTGGATGGTTTTGTTCAATTCCTTCACCTGTTTATGTTTTCCTATAATTCTTTAAGGAACTTTCATGTTTCCTCTTTAATTGCTTCTACTTATTTACCTGTGTGGTCCTGTATTTCTTTAAGGGGGTTATTTATGTCCTTCTTGAAGTCCTCTATCGTCATCCTGAGGTGTGATTTTTCAATCCAAATCTTGCTTTTCCTGTGTGTTTGGATATCCAATATTTGCTTCGGTGGCAGAATTGAACCCTAATGATGCCAAGTAGTCTTCATTTCTGTTGTTTAGGTTTTTGTACTTGCCTCTCATGGTCAGGTTGTCTCTGATGTTAGCTTGTCTTGCTGTCTCTCACAGTGGCTTGACCCTCCAGTAAGCCTGTGTGTCAGCACTTCTGTAGACCTGTTTTCTTTTAGCTGAATCTGGGCACAGAAAGCCACTCTTGAGTTTGTGTCTCTAAAGCCTCCATGTGGGTAGCTTAGAGCAGACGAGTTGGTCTTACCTCTGCTCTCAGGTGTGTCAGTGCTCCAGGCAAATGGCTTTCAACTCTGGTCTCATGCAGAAATGGGAAAGGTCCTGCCTCTGTCTGCTCCTAGGTTCCTGTATCCAAAAAGTACTAGGCAGGTTCCTTTGGGGCCAGGAATTTGAGTAGAAGTGATGTCTCCCCTGAGCTCTCAATATTGTCAGCATTTCTGAGAGTCCAGCTCTTGCCCCCTGGGGATTTGGGTACAGAGGGCTGTGGGAATGGTTCAGCTACAGGCACAGTCAGAAACTAGAAGTGTCCTGTCCCAGAGGACTTCTGCCTTTGTGTGTCCTTAGGCTACCCGGCAGGTCACTTGGAGCAGAAGAGTTAATCTTAACTCTGTTCTCAGGTGTGTTGGTGTTCCTGGTGATTGGCTTTTGGCTCTTGGGGCAGGCAGAACCCAGAGGGATCCTGCCTCCGACTGCTCCTAGATTACTATGCCCAGAGGGCAGAGAGGGCACTAGGTGGGTTCCTCTTGGGTTAGGAATGTGAGCAGAAGTAGTTGTTTCCTCAGATCTCTTAGGATTATCTGCACTTCTGGCAGACCAGTCCCCTCCCCACACAATAATTTTTTAAATTATTTATAGCAGTGTTTTTTTTAAAGACTTCAGTTTTTTTAAATTTATTTATTTAATGTATATGAGTACACTGTCATTGTCTTCAGACACACCAGAGGAGGGCATTGGATCTCATTGAACAGGTGGTCGTGAGCCACCATGTGGTTGCTGGAAATTGAACTCAGGACCTCTAGAAGAGTAGTCAGTGCTCTTAACCACTGAGCCGTCTCTCCAGCCCATAGCAGTGTTTTTTAACCTGTGGGTTATGACCCCCTTAGGGGTTGAATGAGCCATTTACTGGGGTCACATATAATCTTATGAAAACAGAGATATTTACATTATAATTCATAACATTACGAGAATTACAATCATTAGGTAGCATTGATAATTTCATATATATATGAAAATTTAGGCTGTTACCAGAAGGTGCTACCCACATTTAGTGTGGGTCTTCTCACATCACAAAAGGTGAACATGACTATTCCACAGATATAGCTTCATGTTTCATTTTGAAGGAGACAGTGCCCCAGCTGAGGTTGCCTGATCAGTGGATTCTAAACTATTTTAAGTTGTCATTCAAAAATCAATTATTCCTGCTGCCTGGACAATTTGATTAACAAAGATAGGTAATGGAAAATAGAGGAAAGCAAAAGTAGGAGATGGAATTAAATAAATGCAAGATGAAGAAATATTCAAAGGAAGAGTAGAACAAAAGCAAAGTCAAAGAATAGGATCAGAAGTGTCCTATAGCCAGAAGATGCATATCCATATGCCCTATGGCTGGAAGACGCATATCCCTATGTCCTATGGCCAGTAGATGTACATCTATATGTCCTATGGTCAGAAGACACACATCCATATGTCCTATGGCCAATAGATGCACATCCATATGTCCTATGGCCAGTAGACCCATTTCCATATGTCCTATGGACTGTAGACCCACATCCACATGTCCTATGGCCAAAAACCCACACCAATATATGCATGACAAATGCTCTATTTTCATCTGCTTTTTAATTTTTCTTCACTCCCTCTTTTCAATTTTAAACAGGGTTTTACTTTGCATGCAAAGTGGCCTTAAACATATGAGCTTTCCACCTCAGGCTACACAAACCTGAGGTGAGTGATAAACATGTTATGCCACACTGTTTAAAAAAAATCTTTCAACTTAAATATGATATACTTTCAATTTATGGGACATAACTCTTTTTTCCACCATTGCACTTAGAATTCATGGCATTTTAGGAGTGGTTGTTTTGAGATGAGTTGATACAGTAGTGAAGATATTTGTAATGTCCAGATGCAATGTAAAATAAAGCAAACTTCCCCTTTGCTTTAGTTTGTTTCTATATATTAGTGTCTTCGTTGTAGTCTACTTAAGGATAAGTAGCCAATTAACTTAGATCATTAACATATTTAACAGTTACTTATTTTTAAAAGATCTCTTCTCCCACATACCCACACAAAGTCTATTTTCTCCATTGTAGGCAAAGATAATCTTAACAACAGAAATTTCATTATGCTACTTCTTCCTCACTCATTTAGTGGTTTCCCATCATAATGGGAATAAAATATAAACTTTGCCCACAAGAAGAGTTCTTAGTTGATGCATCTTCTGACAAAATTCTTTAACTTCATCTCTTGTACTCAGGGATAGATGTGTCTCCTTCCTATCAGTTCATAGTAACGAGGTCAATGGACTGCTAGAAATGCAAAAGCTGCTGTTGCATGGTTTACCAGCCTTGGAAATTATCTTCCCTCATTTACAACCCTGTTTGAGCACCATGTCATTTGAGGAGCTCTTTCAAAGCCTCTGTAAACCACAGTCTTTCTTTGTTGTGCCTCTATTTACCTTATTAATTTACCTACCATGTCTCTTCTACAATGTTAGTGTGTGTGTGTGTGTGTGTGTGTGTGTGTGAGAGAGAGAGAGAGAGAGAGAGAGAGAGAGAGAGAGAGAGAGAGAGAGAGAGAGAAAGAGAACTTCTCTCATTCTATGAAGAATTGTATGTTCAGTGCTATACTGATTTGCATTATGGTCTGTTTCAGCTCTGATTTCCAATCTTTGTTGTAAGTGGATAGAGGGAAATAAATTATACTCTCCTACATTAAATTCTGCAAAAGTAGAAACAAAACAAAATAAAAGAGTTGTACTCAGAATCCTTGGAACCCAAGGAAAAATATTAAATGGAATATATACAAGGAATAATTTTAATGGGCCAGTTTGCTACTGATAGGAAGAAAATTAAAGAAATTCACTCAGTATAAATTCATACAATCTCTCTCCATTGTGAAAAGATTTTTGAGTACTCAAGAAACAGTGAATTTAGCTGAGAATGGACCTTGGAAGAATTCCTTGTAAAGGATACAGTATAGTTAGACAGGTCTGGAGAGAAATCTTAGAATTAGGTTTGAAAGGACATAGACTCTTGGTTTCGGTTGTATAAAAGAGCAGACTGAGCATGCCATGAATTGCAAGCCAATAAGCAGCATCCCTTCATGGTCTCTACTTCAGTGCCTACTTCCAGATTCCTGCTTTGAATTCCTGCCCTGATTCCTTCAGTGATGGATTGAACAAGGAATAAACTGCTTTTCCCATCTTGCTTTTGGGCAAAGTTTTATCATAGCAGGAGAAAGCAAATCAAAACAAGTAAGAATGAATGCCAGTGTACACTGCTTATACAGAATGAGTGTTCATGAGGTTATAAAACAGAACTCTGTCAATTGTGGTTCATTGTAATAGGCTCAACAAGGTTGTTATTTTAGCTCTTTTCCATGATGAGTTTGGGGACTTGGGCTTTTTATTGGCCACATGATCTCTAGCTATAATCAGGATAAACATCTACCTCCCTGATCCAAGCCAATGACTTGTAACCTCTCTAGGCAGCACGATGTCATTTTCAAAAGAAGTGGTGGAAAGCCATCAGGGAATTAGTCTTTGAAAATTAATTAGTGTTATGGCTGAGGAAATGGCTCATTCGATAACATGCTTGGCCTATAAGCATGAGGGCATGCGTTCAGATTCTCAGCACCTACATAAATGTCTCAGTGTAACAGGCTTGTTGCATGTAACTATTTATCACATTAACACAACCTTTGATATATTCCAGTGGTTTTATTATGCCTTATTGTCATGGAACTTTGTGTCCAGACAGAAGATGTTTCTTGTGACTTCACTCATTGATTGTTCAAGATGTTTTAATTTCCATGTTCTTTAATTTTTTTTCCATTTTTATTTGAGTTCTAATTTCAATTCATCTTGATTGGAATACATAGCATCATTTCTTGCATGTTACATTCTCTAGGGCACCTTTTCTAGTTTAATGGGTGTCCGATCTTGAAGAACGTTCTGTACATATTCACTCTGTTTTTTATGTGGGATATTCCCTGCAGGTCTATCAGATCCTCTATTGTATGACTTGCGCCTTTGGTTTCATGCTGACCTTCTGCATTCATGCATTGTCTTTTAAAGTGGACTGGCAGAAGCTATCCTCAGCGTCTGGGTTTATGTCATTTACTCTATTTAGTTCTGTTTATTTTCAAGGAAGGTTAGAAGATGTAGTCCAAGCCTAGGTCCTAGATAAGTAGTAAAATTGGGTGGCACGAATGTTAGGAAGTCAGAATCAAATGTCCAAAATATTGGTTGAGAATCAAATATGTTTTAAGAAACTACAGCTTGGCGTGATGAGCTTCTTTCTTTATTGATGGAGGAATCTCATAAGCGCTCCCCTGTGTGTCTGTGATATATGCACTTTTACCTTCTCATTTATGAAGTTACATAGTCATATAATTCTTACCTTATTACATATTCTCCAAGAAGCACAGTAAAAATAAAATGAAGCTTTAAAAGTTTAAAATGATACTGCTGGGAATCCAAGATGAAGAAGATATACAATTCAAAATTACTTCCACCCATGTTGTTACACACCCTATTAACAGTATGCACAAGAGACAGTTCTATTTCTAGATTATAACATCTATTGAAAAAAATAGCTGGCTCCTCATTACCAGTGCTGTTAAAAAATTGTCTCTTAAAACTGGTCTCTCTTCTAGCTTCTCACTAAAATGCTGCTTTTGACACTGAGAAAGATGAACCCCTCTATCTCACACTCCATTTTAACTCCATGTGACCAGGTAACTTACTTCATGCATCTGAGAAAGGATGGGTATAAGGCCAGTATCCTTGACTGAGAATAAACATGACTTATTCTTAGGACCCATGGAGTAAGTAGAGAAGATGTGTTGTCCTAAACATGGAAGAAAGTGTTATCCACCGTAGTAATTTGCCAGTTAGTTCAAATGATCAGAACACAGACCTCCCCCTTTCTATTATAGGAGAGGTTCTGTGGTCTGAAATTCTTAGCTCTTGTTGACATTTGCTGGAAGCTTGCATCCTATAAGGGAGCATGAGGTACACTAGAAGGATTGGGGATATGGATGACCAAGGTTGTCATGATGGCTGTAGTTTCCAAAGGATATTCTGAGAGTGCAAGAACCCTTTGTGCATGTAGTTGTGCTAAGCCTGTTATACTCAAATGCCAAGAGCATACACAGGCAAGGTAAAAGGTAGCAACACTCTTAGTCCAGCAGAGACAAAGAGGATGAACAGTAGACAAGCTACCATAGGAAACCTACTGCACAAGGGGCAGCAGTACATCATGGACATAATATTCACAGGAAAACGTAATGCTGATATGTCAGCGATGTACAAACTAAATATTAGAAACTTACACATATGTACAAGGTGAATTTAAAGTACATTGTATCTTATTGAAAATATATCATATCCCTTTCTAAAACAATAAAAGCATCCCATGCAAAGGTCCAGATTAGGGAAAATCAAATTTCACAGGCCACTGTAGCTATGACACCAACAGATGTCTCTGAGACCCTTAATACAAATTATTCTCAGCAGATTCATCTTGGTTTGCTAGTTGTTCATACTGAGGAAAAGACACTACAATGTCTGACAATGGAACACTTGTCAATGTACACTGAAGACTGTTGGCTGTGCATGTCAAACACATTAAAACAATTAGGAAAAAGGAGCTATCATCTAATAAGTCACATTAGAAAATAAATATCCAAGTGAGAAATAAAAATGTAAGTAATAAAGGTGATCACGAGGGAAGAATGAAATCCAAAATAATTGAAATCACTTGAAGAACCTTTAAATGATAAGCACAAGTTCATAAATTTAATTAATATCTCTGACTCTAAGTTAAGTATTTTTAATTAAAAATACAGATTGTGTGAATTACTCTTTAAAACAAATTTCAACAAAATGCTCCCTTAAAGAATGCCCTCATTGGTAAAGATATGTAGAGATGGAAAATGAAAGGAAGGACAAATGATATTTCAAGTGAATGGAATTCTACAACAAGCAGACATAACTATAATTATACTTGAAAAATAGACTTGAGCATAAAGTAGTCAAAAAAGAAAACAGATCAAAAGTTTGCAGTGATATATAATATATACTGATCAACTTATCAGTTATCAAGAAGATGAAATTATTAACCTTTATGTACCTAATGTCAGAAATCTGGTGTTATAAAACAAATATCATTAGACCTAAAGTGGCATATATTCTACTACAACAATAATCTAGGATGCCAATACTCCATCACATGTAGACAGATGATCCAGACAAAATCTTTAACAAACAGAAATACCTGAGTTACACTGCAGGCAAGGTCAACTGAATTTAGCAGATAATGACATGACATCCTATCCAGCTGCTACATGATGTATTTATTTTTTTCAGTGTTTATAATTGCTCCTGGAGCAGGTCATATTTTGGCAAAACAAGTTTTAATAATTCAAATATATATAGTGCTATCCTGCATCTTTTCTTATATCACTGTTTTGAAGTTAAAAATCAACAGCAAGATAAACTTAAGCAGTTTTGCAAGGCTATAGAAACTGAATACCACAGTGGGTTGCTGAGGAAGTCAGAGAGAAATGGTAGGAAAAAATCTCATTGAAGAATTCAGAAATGGGAATATAGTTATTTCAAATCTAGAAGAATGGAGCAACAGTGACAAAGGGAGGAACATTTACAGAAATAAATACCTCCAGCAAAGAAATGTGAACGTGCTAAGATTCAACTCAAGTTTACAGAAATAAGCTAGTTTTCATTTTAATACTAGAAAATAACAGATATTGGAATAAAAATAAGTCAAATTGAGTCAAAATAATAATAGGAATAAACTATAAAGCTAAAACATTAATCTTGAAGCACCTTTAACTAGGGGTGTGTGTGTCTGTGTCTCTGCGTGCATTTGTGTGTGTGTGTGTGTGTGTGTGTGTGTGTGTGTGTGTGTGTGAGAGAGAGAGAGAGAGAGAGAGAGGGAGAGAGAGAGAGAGAGAGTAAAATAATAGGTCAAAAATGAGATGTTAAAGTTGATGTCACATGAATTCAAACAATCATTTGTGATCATTGTCCAAGGCACATAGTAACACATGGAAATTCTAAGTCTTAGTCTTGGTTCCCCCAACTTACCTATACTTGATCGAGGAGGACTCTTTAACTAATGGTGCTGGAAAACATCTTCTATACAGAACTGCCTGAAACTTGATCACTATCTCTCATCCTGTATAAAAGCCAACTTAAAATGCATCAGAACACTTAATCAACATCTCAAATTTTGGAACTATACTATAGAAAATGATTTCTGGGAAAAACATGTCAATATACTAGCATGGGCAGTAATTTTTGGAAAGGAGTTACCACAGCATAGGAAACAAAATAAAATTTCACAAATGAGATTAGATCAAACTCAAAATCTCTCCACAGCAAATTAAATAATTAACAGAGTAAAGTGACAACCTACAGAATTGGAGAAGATATTTCTAAATATTGAACAGTTAATATGCATTGCACACAAACCACTCAAAGCTAGAAATATAGGGCAGTGATTTCCTGGCCTGAACAAGCCCTGGAATTCAGCTACTAGCACAACAAACTAGCCAGTCAGGCTAACAGACAGATAAATGAAGAGACAAAAACCCAACAAACAAAATAAGAGAATGATACCAAAAATAGCAACAACAACAACAACAACAAAACCAAAGGAAAAATTCTTGAAAACATTTTAAAATAACTCAATGGAACGTAAAAAATTAGTAGCAGTCAGTGCTACTCAAACAAATAAAGATAAAGAGCCAATATATCCAGTAACCTTATGATGAAATGTTCACCGTCATATTTCACCAAAATATGCCAATCAAGGTTCAGGTGGATCAGATATCACCTCTTTCGGAATGGATATTTTCTAAAGCAAAACTTGGCAGTACTAAAAGCTGACAGGAGTGTGAGAAAGTTATGTTGGTCTGAAGGCCAATTAGTATCGTTATTTTGAAAAATCAGTTTGGGTATTATTCAAAAAGTCTTCAATTAAACTAGCATATGATCTAGCTATTTGAGTCCTGGACCTGTGTCTAAAAGAAATGCACTCATAAAATGGTACCAGCTTTGCTGTGTTTATTGTAGCAATGTGCAGAATATGACATAAAATCAGCCTATGAACCAATAAAATATGAGGGAATAAAGGAAGCAGTCTATTTACTCAAATATAAACATAGTCTATATACATTTCAACAATAAGGTAGCAAGAAACCTTGTTAGTTTGTTAGGAAATGAAGCATATCACATTAAGAATAATAAAGACACTCAGAGATAAATACTACATGCTCCTCTCATATGGAAACCAGTTCATGTATGTGGACGATTTCAGGGATGACACTAACTAATAAATTACCAGTGAGTGCGCTGTTTCCTGGGGAAACAATGTCTGCTTTAAGCATTCCTAAAGTGTCCATAGTTCTTTATCTAGTGTTGAGACCTTTTCCCCCCCAAAGTGAATGTGTCTACCAGTATTGTCATTGCTCAGTCTCAATTAGATAGGCCTGTTGATGAGACTTCACGATTGTAGCTTCCGTGCTACTTTATGGAGACACATTCTCTCAGAAAACTTCTGTTCCCATGGCTCTTACAATCCTTTCATTCCAGAATGCACAGGTTGTATATTTAGGCATATATAATATAAATGTGTCATATTATATATAATTATAACATATTTTAGCATTATATATACATACACACACACATATATATGTAAATGAAATAAAAAGAGCAGGAATTTGAGAAAATACCTGGGTAGGGCTATATTGGAGGAGTAGAAGGGAAGAAAGGGAAAGGGGAAATTATATAATTATATGTTTTAAGAATCTTGAAAAATTGAAAAAATACTGATAGAAATCATTTAATTTAAAAGTATGATTATTACATGGTTCAGGAATGAGGCAACAAGGGTGGATAGAAATAATAAGTATTCAACATGTAGAAATACCACAGCAAGTCTCATTCTACAACTGATAATCTATTCATGATAATGAAAAACATATTAAATTTGACTTCTCGTAAAAAGGCTTAAATACAATTAATGTCTTGAAATTGAGTAATATCAATATAAATGGAAGGAAATACTGTTTGGAAATTGTTGAACTTAAAGATGAAAAATCTAGTTTTAAACTTAATGACTAGCGTAGGTTATACAGGGGTCAAAGGAAGGAAAAATAAAACGGCCATTACTCTAGCTCATCTTTCAATGCCAGAATCAGAAGATATAATTTTATTTCGAACTTTCGTAAATGGAAAGACAAAGGAGATGTTTTGGGAGCCAGAGGGAATCAATTTTAATAGTATAAGAGATGAAACTTGTGTGCCTTTTTTCTAGGTCACAAATGGAAGTTATTCCTTCCATTAAGCCAACCCTGGCACCCTTTCTATAACTATAAAAGTATCTTTACCACTAACCCTGTGACTTTAGGTAAACCCCTGAATCTGGCATAATGTAGACATCTTGCATCTGACTTCCCATAATCTAAGCTTTCCTCACTGCTTCTCAGAACAATGTTGAATATACCCACGTCTCCCCTGTGGTCATAGGCTGGGCTGGAATGACCTCTTCTCTGCTTCCCCCAAACCCCTAGACTCATGACCTGCTCATTATTCTCTTTAGAGGAGCCTGTCTTCCTGTCTTGCCATTGATAATTCTCATCCTGTGTCCTTTCTCCAGTTGCTGTCTGCTTATAATATAATTATAATTGGTTCTTGAATTATTTCAAGTTCAATATTTTGTTGTCTCAATGACTTGCTTTTAACTTCTTAAATATCTTACTGGCATCACTTTTATTCTTTATTATCCGCCATTTCCTCATCCTAATCTTCCTCCTTCTCAGGCTTTGTCATTAATACATTAGCCCTATATGATATAATTCTTTCAATAAATAAGAAAAGCAAATGTCACAGGACTAACCATGACTTTTGGCATTGTCTAGTTACATTTGCTTTCATTTTGTAGACGGTGATTCTGCTCATATATCTGTTCAGGTAATTGGATGTTGGACCTTTCAGTACAACAAATAATATTCTTGTTCTTAAAACATAAAGAGTATAGTATTTAATTGGAACCCTTTACATGATCATCTAGCAATGTATTACAGCTTGGATTGTGTCCTTTTTAATCTGTCTCCAAAGCTTACACATTATGTTTCGATGATCTGACACTGTCTGCCCAGAATATGGATTCCTTTGGAATTACAGGTATTTTTTTAAATTGAGATGATATTCTCCTTGACTACAATGGACTACCTAATCTAATCAGGCTAGTGATCTTAGAATGAAGTTACCATTAATACAAATGTTTTGTGGTTGGAGGCCCCATGAGAACGAGGGCATCATGAGTTCTGCAAGCAAATGGATGGAACTGGAAAATCTCATCTTGGGTAAGATAACTCAGACCCAAAAGGACATTCATGGTGCATACTCACTAATAAGTGGATATTAGCCAAAAAGCACAGAATATTCAGGATATAATCCATAGAACTCAAAAGGGTTAACAAGCTGAAAGGCCCAAGTGAGGATACCTCAATCCCACCTGTGAGGGAGAAGAAAGCAATGACACAGGGAGTGGGGCAGAGGGAGGGATATGGGTGGGAGAGGGAACAGGGAAGGGAAAAGCAGAACATGATCAGGTATTGAGGGACAGGACTGAAGTCCTGAGGGCCAGCACAGAGAATGGAAACAGATAACCATAGGAGGTTGGAGGTGGGGGGGATCCTCTAGAATGTGCCAGAGACTTGGGAGGTGAGACACTCACAGGACTCAAAAGGAGGAACTTTAGATGAAATGCTCAATAGTAGGAGAGGGAATTGTCCACCTCCAGGAGAAAGGGCTTTCAGGTTGAGGGATGGTGTTGCCACCCCACAGACAGAAACTCTGACCCAGAATTGATCCTGTCAGAAAGAACTGCAGAGACAAAAATAGAGAAGAGCCTGAGGGAAAGGAGCTCCAGTGACAGGCCCAAATTGGGATCCAGCTCAAGGGGAGGCTTCAAGGCCTGACACTATTACTGTTGCTATGGTGTGCTTACAGACATGAGCCTAGCATGGCTGCCCTCTGAGAGGCCCAACAAGCAGCTGAGTTAGATGAAGATACTTACAGAAGCCATGGACCCCCTATGGTTAAGTTAGGGAAAAGCTGGAAGAAGCTGTGGAGGAGGGCAACCCTGTAGGAAGACCAGCAGTCTCAACTAACCAATATCTCTCAGACACTGAGCCACCAGCTAGGCAGCACACACCAGTGGATATGAAGCCTCTAACACATGTACAGCAGAGGACTGCCTTTTCTGGCCTCAGTGAGAGAAAACGCACTTAATCCTCAAGAGACTTGAGGCCCCAGGGAGTAGGGAGGTCTGGTAGGGTGGGGATGGGGTGGGGACATAGTCTTGGAGATGGGGGAGGAGATATGGGATGAGTAACAGTCAGAAGGGGGACTGGGAGGGGAATAATGACTGGACTGTAAATAAAAGAAAATTAAAAAAAGAAAAAGAAAGGAGAGACAGGCTATTTCATCAATAGTCAAGGAGATAAAAGTTCTACTAAGAGCCTCAAGAAACTCTGGTTCTCTTTTCTTCTCAGAAGGAACCAGCTTTGTTGATGCCTTTACCTAGGACTTCCAGGGTCCATATTTGTGAGATAAAATATTTCTGTGGTTATCCCACTCAGCTTATATTAGTACTTTATGACTATTCATATTGTTTTAGTCAGGGTGCTTTAAAGAAATGGAATTTCTAGACTGAGTATATTTGTAAACAAAAACATATATATGCACATATAGTAAATGTGTATATTATATATATATATATACTATATAGATATAGTATACACACATGTATATAAAGGGATTTATTTGAATGACGTACAGGCTGTGGTCCGGCTATTCCAGCAATTGTTGTCTACAAATAGAAGGCGCAAGAATTCAATTATAAAGTTCTTCAGTCTAAAAGACTAGATATCTCAGCTGGTCTTTAGTGTGTGTCAGATCCAAAAGTTGTGGGCTCTCATGCCCGTGAAGGAATGTAACTGTTATCCAGGCCAAAACAAACAAACAAACAAACAACAGAAACAAAACAAAAAAGCAAAACAAAACAACAACAACAAAAAGAACAAAAAAGGCTTCCTTTCCCCTGTGTCATTTATATAGCCTGGTAGTGAAATGGACCAGATAAAAGGTGGATATTTTCACCTCAAAAAATTCAGATTAAAAGTGGCTCATTCCATTTCAAATGACTTAAGAAAGGAAAGAAAAATTCCCTCACAAATATGTGTGTTTTAATTATTTCCACATGTAATCAAGATGCCAACAAAGAATAGCTATCACACATACATTCATTAATATCCAGGAAGATGTACCTTAACTATGATATTCTCAGAGTTACAGAATAAATATGAGAAGTTAAATCAGCTCGCAGACAGGATACATGAAGATACTCCAAGGAAGAACTGTGGTTTTCCTCCTTCCATGATGCATTACCTCCTCTTCCCATAGTATGGACAGTATGGGCTCAAGGCCAGTGTATACATCAACATGAATGGCAATTTGCCAGTGGACAAAGAATAACCCAAGCTCTCTAATTTCCAGAATTTTTACTGAGGCTACATCACAGAGAATTAACTGTCCACATAGACTCTGAGGGGTTTGAACTGTTGGTCCATGACCTACTACTATCACCAAAATTCAACTGTTAATCTTTCCAAAATCCTCTGGTAAAAATACAGACACTGCTGTCAGGTATGACATTCAATAGACTTTCTTCTCATCAACAAAGTGCAAAAATTAATCAGTTCCTTACTGCAGTTGCAAGGCGATGACTGGAGAGATATTTAGAGTGACTTACCTCTATAGTAGAGTCATGCTTGAAGCCGTGCTGGAGGCTATGGTCACTTGCTGCCTTACTTAGGAGTTATGAGATCTATTTTCTGTGGGTGACAGTGCTATATTGGCTTGCTGGTCCTCACTATGTCATATCCTCAGAGATGTAACCATGTTTCTGAAGGGCAGCTATGGCTGGGAAGTATGTATCTCTTTAACTATTCCTAAATCATCCTCTTCCACATCTGGCGATTAAGTTTCAGAGAACGTCACCGTCATGGCACAAACTGAATACAGGGAGGAAGTAACAGCGCTCGTGCTCAGTCCATGAGCAGTCAGTACTCATTACATGGCAGCATCTCTGCCTACAGGTTCCCAGGAGGAAGAATGGGTATTCTGTTGCATTTATGGAGATGTTCAGAACACTGTTGTCACTGGTCTTCCTGCGAAAAGAATGTCTATGAGATGGGAAATTGCTATTGCAGAAAATCTTGCTTCCACATTTCTTATGAATTTATGAATTTCGCTGATAGTGTTTCACTTAACCCTGTTAGGAGTTTTTTTGGTTTTTGTTGTTTTTGTTTTTGATTCTTATCAAACGCCATGAAAACCCACGCAGAGCAGCCTTTAAGTCTACGACTCCACTGCATTATTCCTAGGAGACCTACAAGCTAGACACAAGCTATCTTGGAAACCTATGCATTTCCTAGAGAGCTTTTCCTATTAATTTATTTTTTCACTTTACATCCAGATCACATCCCCCCCCCTCTTCTCCCAGTCCCCCTCACATAGCCCCTCCTCTCCCCTCTCCTTTTCCCCCTCCTCCTCTTCTCTGAGAAGTAGGACCACCCCCAGGTGCCAACCTACCCGGGCACATCAAGTCACTGCAGGATTAGGCATATCCTCTCTCACTGAGGTCAGATAGGCAGTCCAGTTAGGCGTTCTCCAAACTCCAGGAAACTATTCAGGTTATTTCTAGCCTAGCAGGGCTGCATTCTTTTTATTTGCCTTGGTGACTACCTTTCTTTTCTCATCTTTATCACACTGTCTACTAGTATGCAGGTCATAATACTTGACCTTAATCACATGTGGGATCAAATAGAGAAAACTATCACATATTAGATGAAGAGGTGAAATTACATCAGATCTTCTAGTATGTGAGAAACACCCCATATGGCCTTTTTATTCACAGTGACATTATTAGCTCTATAGTTCTACAGGTGGAAGAAACCCAGGCTCTAAGAGTTCAAGAAAAGTACCCAAAGACAAATAGATTTCTACAGTGAAGTGCAAGATCCATTTGAACTCAGTCGGAGTTCTTCCCGCTCCTTCCTCTGACAGGCTGCATCCCGCGTACGCCTCAGCTCATTTGTAAGCTGATCAGGACGCCTCAAACTAGACAGAGATCATTGCACAGCAAAGTAACTGCTGCCTTCAGCCCAACAGTGCTTATTTATACGGCTCATCACTTGCTCAGCACTTCTGTTTTATCTGAAAAGTATTTCATTTCATTCACTCACATGTTCATGGTAAATAAAATGACAAGAGACCATTATTAAATTGTGGTCTTTGCTGCCTTCCCACACAACCATAAAAGGAGATGCTTCGTAGAGTGCATGAGTCATTCAAACATCATTCTTCATTTTTTCCCCCTAACATTTCCATGATTTGTATACGCTTTTATTTGAACATAGATCATTAGTGAGTTTAGCCACAAACTGATAACCTCTGTGTTGGAAATTTTAAAAATTATAATCTTGCCCTTGAGAAAGATAAACAGCTGACAAATGCTGTCGAGCGGGTTGCTGCTGCTAATTGCAATGCACAGAACAATTGTATATTGAAATGGATCATTGCAAGGTTACAGAACAGTCAGAATATTAATATTTATCATGTTTCCATAGCTATTCACTTCCAGACAGTCATGTGGCTACAGAAATTTTATTGTTACCCAGGCCTGATCTCCATAAGCAGCAGAGAACATTAGCATTCAAGTTTGCCATTTTTAGGAAGGGAACCTCTCTCCTCTCTTGGGATTGCCTTTCCTAGGCAGTGCTAAGGAAGCTTCTTCCTCTAGAGAGCACTCATCTATGTACATCCTTATGCAATAGTTCCTTCCTTCTAGTCATGCCTCTGATTTGAAAAATAAAATTAAAATTTAATTGGATGGTACCAGGAACTGAACAGCCTCCTGTTCATTAAAAGTTTAAAATTAATTTGTGAATTTAGTGTTTTACATCAAGGAAACTACATGGCATGGGCACTCGAAGCTGCCAGTGTCCCCAGGTACACGGTTCTCACACTGGGCGTTAGGCATCCCAACATTCCAAAAGGAAGAAGCACAGAATAGCTTCGTTTTCCCTTATTACAGATGCTTCTTTGAACGTGAGGCACTACAAGCAAATTCTCTAAGTTTTAATTTACACATGATCTTTTTTGACACCCATCTCATTTACTATGCCCTAATAAAGTTAGTTTGGTTGATTAACCAGATTTCCTCTGTTCTTTTATTTGTGCGTGTAGTTGGGCCTAGGAGCTTCTACTTTTCTATTATGTTTTAATGCTATAGGTGGAGTCAGGAGTGGGTGGAAGAAGATAGACATGTCTCTTCCTATGTGAAGTTTTTTTTTTCAGGTAATTGTTGACCTAAATTTTAATCTGAGTCCAAAAAAGTCACTGCAGCTGAGATTCTAAGTGTCCTAAGCAAATATTTGGTACAAATGGCTGTGTCAGGTTGTGCTCTCAGCCTTTTGCCACTTTTGTGTCTTCTGCAGCAGCCAGAACAAGCTTTGTTCCCCAGTTTTCATCTGCCTCCCACAGCACCCTTTTGGTCTGGCTATAGGATTTATCAGGTGGCTCTTTTCTTCTCTTCTCTTCTCTTCTCTTCTCTTCTCTTCTCTTCTCTTCTCTTCTCTTCTCTTCTCTCTTCTCTTCTCTCCTCTCCTCTCCTCTCCTCTCCTCTTCTCTCTCTTCTTCTCTTCTTTTTTCTTTATCATTCTACTGGCAGAACATTCTTTCCAACACTGTTCCCTTCGTGCCAATACCACTAAGTGAAGTCTGTAAGTCTTTGTCTAATAAGATGCTCATAACCTGGTTAAAGGAAGGAGGTCTCATTCTTTAAGACCCAGTCTGGTAGTCAAGAGTTCTGTGACACAATATCTGATATATACAGAGGAAAGTTTTATTTTGACTCATGATTTCAGTTCATGGTTGGTAGTTCCTGGGTTCATGTAAGGACAAAATGTAGAGGTGAGCATTACTGATGGGGAGAAGCTGTTCAACTCATTGTGCACTGATGAGAAGAGGCTGAGTACCCAATAACCATAGCAAAGAGCATGACGTCAGTGACCTAACTTTCCTCTAGTAAGCCTTATCTCCAAAAGGTTTCACATCTCTCAAGAGTGTGCAGACGGGTAGCCTTCAACATGAGTCTTTGGGGAGAACATTTGGGATCTGAATCATATCAGCATAGCTTTGCAGCTATGTGTCATTTCCCTGGGGTGTGATACTAGAAGAAGGGAACCCCCTCCCAGACCCAGAGGAGGCATTCCCTTGCTCGTCATTGTTTCCTATGTTTCTCATTGCCTTGGAGTTAGTCAAAAGCTGACAGTGGGGGCATCTCTTGAGCTAACCCTGTTTTTTTAAGTCTTGTAATTGCTGTCTCTGCCTTTACCTCCAGGGACCTCACCAGCGCTCAGCCTGCATCCTTCTGCATAGTCTGTGCCTTCCAGTCTATCACTTTGATGTTCTGTGCTGTGTTACCAAGTCTATGTCTTTTCTTTGGTTGATTTGTGACTCAAGAAAAGTGGGGAGATTGATCAAGTGTCAAATAACAGAGCATTTAAATGGTGACACCACGTCCATTACCCTGCTTTTCAGAATGGGAGTCAGTGGCTTTCAAATATTATGACATAGCTTCTAAGAAAACATAAAAGAGAATAGTTTCATTCTGCTCCATTGGTCATGAGGCTTCCAGAGAAAACCATGTAACCAGAGGTTTTGCTATTCTCTTGCATCCTCAGAATTCAGATGTCTTTGATGTTTCTAAAGTGAAAGCGTGTTTCCAAATTATTTTAAAAATATATTGGTTAATTGTTTCTATTGTTTAACTCATGCAACTTTAGTATTATTGTAGAACTATATGGTGCTTTGTACTTTCTTTTACCTGTGTATTTGGGACGTCAGAAATATTGAACTACATATGGAATTGGATAAGGAACATTTTCAATGGCCTCTAAACATCAGGGAACTTAGGAATTTCTGACATCATTATCTTTTCTTTCTCTTTTTGATCTTTTAAAATAATGAGTCAGACCCAGAGAATCTTGGTATTTCTGTTTATTTAAATATTGTAAAAATATGCAGCATAAAGGGATTTGAGTAATTATTCAGTGAGAACAGTGTGGCTTTGGAGAGCTGGTCTGCTTCTGGAGTTAATGCAGGCTGCAGCCCTGCTGCTTGGGCACTGATGACTACCGTGATGCTTTCCTTTGCCAGGGTATATGGCCTTTCTGTCGTGGAATGCTGAGCCTTTGAATACTAATAGCCAACATATTTATATTGCTTGTCTAAGTCTTACTTGTATATTATGGAATATAAGTGTTTTGCTATATTACAGATTATGGGGAAGTTTGGGAAAAGTTCTGTGAAGCTTATTAGAAGAAATTTTAATAAAATAAGTTGAATTTAAATTCTCTTTTTCTCTTATACACATGTGTGCAAACACACAGTCATGCTTACACTCACACTCATATATGTGCAATGTATACATGCACACATGCATATGCACACACACACGCACACACAGCTTGTTGAAGTCACAGCCAACTAAAGTTGAGCCTTCTGAGAAGCCAATTGCTTCTGGGCTCAGTCCTGATTTCTGCTCCGTGTCTCCAACACAGCTTTCCTTCTAGGTGACCTGATCAGATTCATGGCTTTAATATTCCCTCCATGCTGATGTTCCCAAAATGTTTTTCTCTGGCTCTCCCTCCTCTAATAAACTGCAGGCTCATTTATCCAACTGCTCACTCAGTGTCTCCAGTTATATGTGTAATAAGCTCCTTAAGCTTTATATATTTAGAACAGAATTCCCAGTTCCTGCCTAGAAAAATGAGATCATTACTCAGTGTTCCTCATCTGCAGTAAAACCTACCCTTTCCCCCTAGCGCTTAAGTGTGCCTTTTTTTAAATGTCTAGAAAGGAAATTTCATACACTTAAGTTTAACTTGCAACATGTGATTGTCAATCATCCCACAAGAGAATGGGTTATCTTCTGTCTGCTTAAATCTAAGTAGTGGCTCGCTATAGCGGATATGATGAGCAGTGACTTGAGTATCTACAAGAAGACTAAACAGTCCCACCTGGATTGCTATCTATGTGGAAGCTTGCCTGGGGTTCATCTATTCTCCAGGATGACTCGTGAGGATGGGCCTTGCAGACAGGCTGATGTGTAACAGTCTCTCATTCAAGACAACATCAATACTTTCCAATCATTTGTTCCTCTAGGTTTTGAGTGGTCTAGCATATTATATAGAAACTCTTGGGTAGATGGACTACTGAGGCATGTGCATGATTATGACTTGTCACATAGCCAACCTAACTTCCATTATCTGTGTCTGAAGTCCTGTCATTCATTGCCACTCCTATTAGTAAACTTGACACTGCTAATTTAGAAAGTGTACCTACTTGATAGGGTTCTTCTGTCTCTACCGGAGGTGTCTGTGAACCCTAGCATTGCTGACTGTATGGAAAAAAGTCTTCTGATTGTTCTATCCTTGCCCCCACTATAGAGACTATTTTGATCCATTGTTATTTTTTCTTAAAAACTCCACTTGTCACATTTAACAGACATGAAAATGCTTACTCTCCTCCAAGAGGCTGTGTTTTAAACTGTTTCAGTCATTTTCTCTGAATTCTTGGCTTTCATCCTCCAGACATACAGTGTCCAGGCTGTACTAATATGACTTTTTTTCAAACGTTCATTTCTGAGCCAGAAGCAGCTCAGCAACAGAAAATAGGCCTGTCTTTCATAATTGCAGGGCTGCCCCTGTTCTATGATATTTGGTTCACATCATACTCATGCCATTTTTTTCTCAACAATGATGTACTTCCTGAGTAAGCTTATTAGAAAGAGAGTGACCCGCCACCACTTCATACTTAAAAAATACCAAAGCCCTTGATGTTTCAAAAATGTCAAGGAAGAAGGAACCTAAGGCCGTTGAACTACAACACAGAAAAGGGCTGACTGTCAAATAGAACCAACCATTCATGTCATTTTTAATGTTGTTATAATAACCTCTTGTTCATACTCTGGTTTACTGTGGTGGTTTAATTTGTCCATAACTAACTGTGATCCAAGATGTGAAAACTTCCAGAACTAAATAAAAAATATTAAAATATTAAAAACATTTCCCTCTTCCTTTTTACTATATCTATCTATCTATCTATCTATCTATCTATCTATCTATCTATCTATCTATCTATCTATCTACCTACCTATCTATTTATCTATCTATCCACCTATCATCTGTCATCTATCTATTTATTTTGAGATAGGATCTTTCTAGACTAACTGGGCTATTCTGTACTCACTGGGTATACCAGGGTGGGCTCACATTCACAGAGATCTACCTGCCTCTGCCTTCCATGTGCTAGGATCAAGAGTGTGCACCACTATGTCCAGCCCCTTTACAGATGCTTTTTAGCTTCCACTAGTTTCCAGATAGTTTCTCATCAGTGTAAGAGGATGACTGCATTACTTGTCCCACACTATTAACCTGTTTGATTTATTCACTGCCTGTCTCATACAATGCACCTTCTCCTCAAAGCCTTTGCACTTACTGCATTTTCTGCCTGCTATTCTTTGTTCTGGCTCGTCACCTTGGGGCTGTTTCCATTTCACACAGTCAATAGTCCTTCTCTCTATAGACCTACATTTACAATGATTATATCTCTGGCTTATGTATTTCATGGTTTATATCATTATTTGTGATATTACTTATGTGTCTTGTTCAATAAATAAAGATATGAACGCCCCAGTTAGTAGTAAACTCAAAGTATATGTGACCTGCCATATTTCTGCTTATTATTTTTATAAGTGTATTTTAACTGCACAGGATAATTGGTTTTATTATATCTTTCTTTATTTCTTTATTCCTACATACTTTGATCATCTTTGACATCTGAGACATCTCTGGTCTCTTAACGTGAAATGTCTAGATAATGTCTAACATCAACAGTATTCATCATGCACCTCAGAATAGTGGATTCAAAGGAACTGTATTAAGTAGACTGAGAAGAGAAATACTGTTGGAAATTCATCTTTTATAATTAAGTTAATACCAGTGGGTGAAACATTCAACTTTCCCATGCCCTGTTGAACTATCAAATGCAGATAGTATCTATTTTATGGTATGATCACGATAATTAAACATTATATATCAATCATATATATATATATATATATACATGACATACATATATATGACATATACATTCACACACATATACTTAGGTATGTTAGGAAATAAATGCCATAAGATTCTCTAGGGAAGCAATAGTTAAAGAAATGACTCAGAAATACTGGTTTGCCTCATCTCCAGTTCCCTTTTGTGATTCTACCTTTTGGATGAGTAAAATGTTTGTCGCTTACTATCATAATCATTAGATATGTAAGATATCTTACCATATTTATAAATTCATTTTGTCTTATTTAGGTCCAGTTCATATTTTCTGGTGTTTCATATTCTGTAAGACAGGATCTGTAGGTTGGGCTTGCTTTCCTGGAAATGGTTCTCTGGCAACAGTGGTCATAGCTGTCTTTGCTCTCCTGAAGTTTCTACATGTTTATCCTTTCTGAAAGAGCCTCGTTTTATTCTGTTAAGAGACCTTTCCCCCACACAATTGTTGATTTCCAAGACTTGATTCTATTGTGTACTTAAGCAGCAATTTCATCCATTAGCCACATTTTTTGTTGTACTTTAGGACTGGGTCATTCAAAAAATTTGAGGGCAAAAAAGCACACAGCTACCAGTGACTGTGTTTTCCATTGACCGTGAATAGAGAGGATTGCATACCATCTCTATGTCACCTTTTTTTTTAACAAAGAGAAGGGAAATGATCTTTAAAGGGAAGCGAGAGTTGTATGTATCACAGTGCAACAATGATAAAACTAGCCCTTTATGTTACCACTATCCAATTGACTGAACTAATCATGAACCACACCTAAGGCCATTAGAAGCATACCCAGAAAGCATCCTCTCAGATACTGAACTCAGATACTGTTCTCAAGTGGATTTAATTGAATATTCATGAATCTGAGAGTCTCTGTAGAAACACCATCCCCTAGAATAGCATGTTCTGGGTTGTTTACTGGTGATCATTTGTATGTTTTTGCAAATTTTACATCCGATAATACTGTACCTTCTCTTTCTTTTTTCTTTCTTTTTATCTTTTTTTTTTTTTTGGTTCTTTTTTTTTTCCGGAGCTGGGGACCGAACCCAGGGCCTTGCGCTTCCTAGGCAAGCGCTCTACCACTGAGCTAAATCCCCAACCCCCGTACCTTCTCTTTCATATTGTGTTTTTAGCAATGTTTTTTTAAAAATTTTATTGTATTTCTTCCTGTGTTCTTATTTGTTAACTACACTGCAAATGTAGTCTCTAGGACTATTACGGTGTTAAATTTCATCTTTTTATTTTTTGAGATTGTACTATACACCCATACTTTTTTTGGTTTTTTTTTTTTATTCCTTTGCTTTCCTTCCCTTTCATCCCTCCTTCTTGTCTGTCTGTCTTTTTTTTTTCCTCGAACTAATTGCAAACCCCCTGATTACAGACATGAACCACCATTACTGGTTCTATAATACATAAACTACATTTTAATAACAAATTCAGACTGATAGAATTTTTATAAATTTGGACTTTGTATTTCTTACCCCTAGTCAGATGATAATTCAGTTTTCCATTACACCTTCTTGTTGTGGTTTTGCATGACTTATCCAATCACTACTCTGAATAGCTGACAATAATTGTTTTTGTTTTTATTTTTAGGTGCATGGTAGTCCTCTTTTAACATGTTATGTAAAGTTAATATGCGTTCAAGGTAGATGTGTGTAGAATATAATAAATAAATAAAACCTTACTCATTTGTATCCAAATCAATACCTAATTTTCTCATCACTATCTATTTATCACTCCATTTTCTCATTGATTTTGAACTTTCACTTTAATATAGTAAATTTGTGTGCATGCCAGAATGTGTTTCTAGTTGTTCTGGTTATTTTTAAAATTTTTAATAGCCATATTGCCCTGTGTTAACTACTTGAACTTCTCTGTAGGTTTTGTGATATAATTGGACCACTTCTTCTCGCATGATCCTTTTTCACATGGTTCATTTATTCTTTTTTATTATAAGATTAAATTCAAACTGAACTAGCTGAATGAATGAAAATAGTTTGATTGCTCTCCAGAGTAGGGTGAGCATGGGAATGGTGGCTATTCTTGACTAAAATTTCATGTAATTGTACAAATTAAACACATTTTCGTGGCTATTCTTTATCGAGTGTATATATTAATCTCCAAAGTTCCTCGGGGGAAAAATAAAAAAAACCCTTTGTTTCCTCTCAACCTTGCCTTTTTATGTGACACATTATAATTTACCTCATTTGTGTACCTTTTCCAATTTATTTTCAAAAGAGGTCTATCTCATATTTTTTATAATGTTGTTCACCTTAGAATCAAAACAAATAAGCTTGCAGAGAAGATACGATTAATATAAACATATAAAAGAGATCACTAGCCACAATGGAACTACAGTCTGTCTATTCAGTCTAGTGCAGACACTTGGTAGATTGTGACTAGAATCTGCTAGAAGTTCAGTGTACTGGGGAGTATACAGAAAGGGATGTGTAAATCCTGCTTCATATTTCTCTGAAGCCAGGACTTCTCTTTCCTATTGTACTTGGTATCCCCATTGTGCCCTGTTGCTGTTTTCTTCAGTAGATGTGGTTACCAGAGATGCATGCCTAATATATCACCTAATCTTTGTGTCTCAATAAGCGAACACCCCTTGTTTATGGGTGGCATGCTTAGTACAGTCTCCAAAGAACTTACTCCAGAGCTGTCCTCTTTCTCACCCTTCTGCTTTGCATGAGCAATCCTTGGCATACAAAATTCAGTACTTTTTTTCTGGTAATGCTGGCAAAGTTACAGGGATCTCACTACTGGCTAAAGTGCTCCTTCTACATGCTCACTGGTGTTTTCCTTTGTGGACTATAATTTCAACTCCTTTAGCTCTCTTTGCAGAATGCTATAATGAAGGAGGTATGACTTGGGTTTGGAAATGCGGTGGTAAATTATCCATCTATGAATTAACACGTATAATTTAAACACACTTCATGAATAATGATGATTTTCAAGTTTGACTTTATCATCTAAGTGAAAGGTAAGGTCTCTTATTTCCCACCCTGTATATTTCATATAATAAAGATTAAAAATGTATGCTCTTGTTTTGTGGAAACAGTTCTATAGCTTATAGAAGGTATTTTTGGGAAGTCTATTCTCTACATTCACATAGAACATTGAAATGACATCATCTCTATTGCCTAAGACACTCACACTAAACTTTGGCATAAGAAACCTGTTTCCTGAAGATATAAATGAATGAGCTACTATTTCTGCACACTTCGCCCTCATTTCAACTTGCTTTACTGGTATATTAATTTCTTAAACCAAATAATATACATTTTAGAAAACAATATTTACACACCACAAATTCTCTGCAATGGCATTTTGGCAGTGTCAGGATTCAGGGCAGGGATCATTAGGAAAACAACTTTAACCTTGGCTGTTTTGGGTCAGCTGTTCCTTGTATTCTTCAGCTTACCATTAGAAGAGACCTCTGGAGATAGTAGGAGTTTATTGTGGAGTCAGCTCTGGGAAGAGAACACTAAACTCATTTGATAGTTGTTTTAAGTTAGTGCTTGAGAAAGAAGTTGTTTACACAATGCGACATACTTTGTTAAAAGGGTTGTGTAAAATATGATTCATGGATCATTGCCTTGAACTTCTGAAGGAATATTGATTTATAACCACAGTAAGCCAACAGTCCTGGAGGTGGGACTTTCATCATATGTTTGATTAAAAAGTCCCCCACGTGATTCATATGAAAACTCAAGTCTTAGAATACCAACTCTGCTAGGCAAAATCAAGGAACTTTTGAGTAGAAAGTCCTCTGTCAGAATTTTAGCTCTGTATATTTTGTGTGACTTCAGCTAAGTTAAATTTAAGAAAGCTGAGCCTTGATTTCCTTTTTTATGAGCTGTAGACATCAATATCTTCATCCTGTCAAATGAGCTATAAAAATTTTCATTAGGACTGCCAGGAGAAAGTAGCCTCAATGTGCTGCTCAGGGCTGTTTGTAACTACCACTATGGCATGAAGTCTGAAGTAGCATTTATAATCTTTAATATGATAGTGTTACAATTTCTAAATCCCAATTTTTGTACTTTGTACTTTCTTAGCAAGATATATGACTTACTCATATTCTAAATTAAAACCAAAGCTGGAAATATTTGTCCATCCCTTCATAATGATTTTTTTCTCATCTTTTGTGGTCCTGGATAATGACCATAGGGGAGTCAAGGTTGTTCGCATTCTCAGTTGCTGTATAATCCTCTACCCCACAACTGAGCAGTTATACCACCTTTGAGACATTGCCTTGAATATATCAATAGGTACAAAAATCTGTGGATGGCCAAGATCATTAAATAAAATAGAAAGGATTTCCATATAGTCAAACTTCATCCAGGCTTCTATTTAATATATTTCTTGATGTCTTAGAATATATAAATACTATGTAGAGTTGATACACTGACATAGTTAGTAAGTATACAGACTAACACTGTGAGAAACAAAAATCTCTGTATGTTCAGTGCTAAAACAGTTCATAACTACTATTTTTGATGTTATGTTAGTTTCACCCACGGATGTGGAAGGATGACTGCTTTCATCAGTGTCTCCTTAGCAGTCCTCAAGCTCACCTCTGAGATGGCTACTTCAGCTCAATGTCCAGCCTTGGTAGTGTTCCTGGCCTGGCTCTCGATAGAATATTTCATTTCCAAAGGCTTGGTTTAGAATTCTCAGCATGCGGTCTTGGGCAAGAGATATTTTGTGCTCTGTGTTTGGATTTTGAAAAGTAGGAAGTAGAAGCTGTGAGGCCAACGGAAGCATTTGTCTAGAACTGGCGCACATTTCCCTGTGGATAGTGGCAGTCCTGGACCCATCCGGATACAAGGATGAGAAGAAGCAGTTTCCACATGTTTATGTGTGAGTCACAATGCAAAAGAATTTGTAGAATGGAAACTGTTGTTCTGCCCATTTGTTTTGGAAAATATATAGTCATCTCCAGTGGAGTCCTGCAAGGCACATAGACTGCTCTCGTTAAATATGAAACTATTAACAAAACTGCTTATGTGGGTCTTAGCTTTTAAGAGTAAACATTGTTCTATACATTTTATGTTTTCCAGATTCTCCCTTTTGGTCCTTAGGTTTAGGAATCAAGTCAGTTGAGTCTCTGGTCAAGAATGAACTGTCATTGCTCCATCCATCAATCCTGGCATGTACTTTGTTTTACAAGAGGGAACACAGATCCGCATTTGTAGTTCAGTCCTAAGGTCTGCCCTGTTGATGGGAGAGCATGTTCAGGCCTCAGGCAGGTAACCTTCCAGCTCTGTGGTAGACCTGCCAAAGTTATTGCCGAAGGAAGTAACATTTTCATTAGCCTATTGTGTTACTCACGTAGGCGACAAATCTGATGCTTGTTCTACTTGCAGTCCAGGAAGTATTAATCACTCTTGCATCTATGTTTTCATTGACATTAGGTTATTACATTATTGTTTCTCTCTGATACATTTATTTTTAACCAAGAAATACAGGAGGACAATCTGTTTTAAAATTTTCTTCTTTACTATTAATTTATTATTTTAGTTATTTACAAACCAAATGTTGGCCCCCCTCCTGCTTCCCCTTGCAGAGTTTTTCCTTCTAATCCTCATTCTTTCTCCTCTGAGAGGGTGCTCCCCCAGGCATCCTCCCACCCTGGGGCATCAAGTCTCTACAGGATTAGATGCATCCTCTTCCACTGAGGCTAGATGAGGCAGTTTTCTGGTACATATGTGCTGGGGACCTCGGACCAACTTGTGTATGCTCTTGGGTTGGTGGCTCAATCTCTGGAAGCTCTCAGGGCTGCAGGTTATTTGACACTGTTGGTCTGCCTATGCAGTTGTCAACTTCAGTTCTTTCTTTAAACCCTGCCCCTAACTCTTCCATAGAGGTCCCTGAGCTCATTCAATAATTGGCTGTGGGTATGTGCATCTCTGTCTCAGTCAGCTGATGAGTAGAGCCTCTCAGGCATGCTAGGCTCCTGTCTGCAAGTACAACATTGCATCAGTAATAGGGTCAGGGATTGGTGCCTCTCCATAGGATGGAGCCTAAGTTGGGTCAGTCACTAGTTGGTCCATTCTTCAGTCTCTGCTCCATTTTTGTCCCTGCATTTCTTTTAGGCAGGAACAATTTTGGGTTGAACATTTTGTAAGTGTGGTGGGGTCCCCATTTCTCCATTGTGGGTCCTGCCTGATTACTTGAGGTGGTCTACTCAGGTCCCATATGCCAACTGTTGGGCAATTTGGCTAAAGTGGCCCAAATTGAATCCTGGCAGCCTCCCCCATCCCAGGTCTCTAGTAACAAATCCTATTAATCTGCAGGTTTTCTTGATCTCAAATCTCCTCCCAGATAAGCAGTCTTACCAAGTTTGTGTATAACCCTTTAGGCATATCCTCACATCAGTTCCTGCACAAATGATTCTACATGTTTTGACTCATAAAGATTGTACATATTTTCATATTGTGTTTGGATTTGCTTTATTCACTTAATCACACTGTGCATATATCAACTCTATTCTCTCTTTTCAGAAAAAAATAGCTGCCTAGAATTAATTCCTTTGCACGAATACAGAATAGTGAATAGAACCATGGCTTCCTGGATCCTGATCTTACTTCCAATCTTTTACTAACAAACAGAATGTCCAAGTACATCTTTCTCACACATGCCTTTGAGCTTTCAGATGACTTTGTAATTATGTTTTAGAGTTGCAGTGATAGATAAAAGCGTGTATACCATTGTGAAAACCAGATTGCCTTCTGGGTCATCAGCAGACATAGCACACAGCATAGAACTTCACCTCAATATTTTCAATTTTACTTAATGTTATTCTTAGCTCCTTAGCCAGTGTATCCCTATGTAGTTCAGACGACTCTTGAACTTATAGAGTCAGCCATACAGTCTTCTGAAAGCTTAGATTATAGCCATAGGCATAGTTTCAAGTATAGTGAATTATTTCTTTTGTAGTTAATTTCTTTTTCAGTTTTGCATATTTTGTAAGAAAAAATATAAAAAAAACCCGTGCTTTGTCTTTTGACTTCCCTGCTTATTTACTATTTCTACACTTCCTTATGATTATTGAATATTTACGCTCACTCTTATGTTTCATGTCTTTTATTATATAATATAATTGCTACAATATTGTTATAAGTATGTGGGTTTCCTTTAGGTTTCTTCCATTTTAATTTCATTTTTATTCAAACTAAATTTTATTTCTTATATTTTGTAAAAATATATTTACATGCTTATATAATCATATACTTTTTATGTCTCAATGAATATATTTATATAAATTTATACATCACCAATTTGATATTTCTATAGCATAAAGACATGCCGATACTATGGTATTTAATGGGCATAAATATTAAACAAAATAATAAAAATAATAACTCATAAGTTGAGGCATTCATATAGTAAATCTCAACATACGTAATTCTCCACGTACACATGGGATACTGGCTGAAGCCTGAATTCTTGTCGATAGCTCTTGGTGTATTACATTCATTTTAAAACAGTTCAGCGTAGGGCTCGAGAGATAGCTAAGCGGTTAAGAACACTGACTGGTGACAGCAAATGCTGGCGAGGATGTGGAGAAAGAGGAACACTCCTCCATTTTTGGTGGGGTTGCAGACTGCTACAACCATTCTGGAAATCAGTCTGGAGGTTCCTCAGAAAAATGGACATTGAACTACCTGAGGACCCAGCTATACCTCTCTTGGGCATATACCCAAAAGATGCCCCAACATATAACAAAGACACATGCTCTACTATGTTCATAGCAGCCTTATTTATAATAGCCAGAAGCTGGAAAGAACCCAGATGCCCTTCCACAGAGGAATGGATACAGAAAATGTGGTACATCTACACAATGGAATATTACTCAGCAATCAAAAACAATGATTTTCATAGGCAAATGGATGGAACTGGAAAATATCATCCCGAGTGAGTTAACCCAATCACAGAAAAACACATATAGTATGCACTCATTGATAAGTGGATATTAGCCCAAATGCTTGAATTACCCTAGATGCACAGAACATATGAAACTCAAGAAGGATGACCAAAATACGAATTCTTCACTCCTTCTTTAAAAGGGGAACAAGAATACCCTTGGCAGGGAATAGGGAGGCAAAGTTTAGAATAGAGGCAGAAGAAACACCCATTCAGAGCCCGCCCCACATGTGACCCATACATATACAGCCACTGAACTAGATAAGATGGATGAAGCAAAGAATTGCAGGTGGAGAGGAGCCGGATGTAGATCTCTCCTGAGAGACACAGTCAGAATACATAGGCAAATGCCATCATTAAACCACTGAACTGAGAACGGGACCCCCGTTGAAGGAATCAGAGAAAGGACTGAAAGAGCTTGAAGGGGCTTGAGACTCCCATATGAACAGCAATGCCAACCAACCAGAGCTTCCAGTGACTAAGCCACTACCCAAAGACTATACATGGACTGATGCTGGGCTCCAACCTCATAGGTATCAATGAGTAGCCTAGTAAGAGTACCAGTGGAAGGGGAAGCCCTTGGTCCTGCCAAAACTGAACCTCCAGTGAACGTGATTGTTTGGGGGAGGGCGGTAAGGGGGAAGGATGGGAAAGGGAATACCCATATAGAAGGGGAGGGGGAAGGGTTAGGGCGATGTTGGCCTGAAAACCGGGAAAGGGAATAACAATTGAAATGTAAATAAGAAATACATAAGTTAATAAAAATGAAAAACAAAAAAAAAAAAAACAAAAAACAAAAAACCACTGACTGATCTTGCAAGCAACTTTGATTCTGACCCCAATATCCACTTGGCAACTTTCTACTGAATGTAATGCAAATTGTAGAGAATGCAACACTGTTGTAGCATGATGATTAGCCATAGACATACATACAGGCAGGATAACCAAATCCATAAAATAAAAAAAGAAATGGTATAAAAGTAGTCTCGGAATGTCATAATAATGCTTCCATGATAAAACTTCATTAATCATCTTTCCACAAATCATTTTTCTATCTTCTCTATCAACTACATGTTAATTTATGTACAGTATACATATTTTCTACCTATTTTCTATCTCTATGTAATATCTATAGTTCCCCATCTACTTATGAATGACTGCCTATAAGGTATATTATATTTTTGGTACTTACAAAAAGAGCATTATGAATGTTAACATTTAATTTTCATCAGAATCTTATTAGGCAGATGCTTTTATTCTAACTTTCAGCGGAAGGGACATAAAATTCTAGCAATTTGTGTGAAGGCACACAGCCACCTATCCAGCACTTCGGTCATCTGCACTCAAGCCATTGTACTTCAGATTTCAATTTCTTTTCACATTTAGAGAAAAATGTAAAATTTTACATGTTGGCCTTTTCACTGGTGATCACCTCTCTAGGAATGCATGCCTCTTGCAAAGGATCTCGCATCCCTTTCCAAGAGAGAAGAAAAGGAAGCACAAGGAAAAGCAGCTGGTACAGAGCCACGGTACCTGGTTCATGGATGCGAGATGCCTAAGATGCTATACAAGCAACGGTCTTTAGCCATGCACAAAATGTCTTGTGTGTCGGCCGCTCTACTGACCTCTGGCAGCCTGTGGGTGAAATCAAGGCTGACTGGAAGAAACTCCTTCAGGAGGAGGCAACACTAAGAGTATTCTGATTCAAGATGAGCGGAACCAGCCCCAATAAATACAATTTGGATCAAAATATATTTTGTTTACCAAATTTTATAGTATTGAACTTTGCGATTCTTTTGGGAGTAATTCAATATTTGACAGCATGTTTCATATCTTTATAACATTTAATGTTTCTATTTAGTGTTACAGTAGGGATTCATTAATCATTTGTATTTCCATGTCCATCAGATCAGTTGTTCTTGGCTCATGCTGATGCTAAGGACATCTTTATAATTTCGTCTGCTCCCCTTTCTGTGTAAGGGAACTATGGCATTTTAAAAACTGATCTTGAACTTAAGCATTTTGCTGGATTGCCACTAATGTGCTAATAGATTTTTGGTTGAAGTTTTGGGCATTTTAAAAAGGTAAAAAATAAAGGTAGATTTGTTTCTGCTTACTGCTCTGTAATATTATCAGATTTCCTTCTACATTTCTGCATTTTCCCAGAACTTCGTTGGAATATGTAAGATTCAGTGAAGGTGCTGGTTTGAACATTAAGGAAAATGCTATTTTTCAGTATTTGATACAATGTATACTTTGCCTTAATGAGATACACGTTTACCACATTAGCATGCTGAAAGCTTTTAATAGCTAATTGTCTCAAGGTTTGTTTTCAACATCTTCAGAATAATGATAGAGTGTTTTATTTTTCTCATAAGTTAAAACATTTCAGATATGTTCTTAAAATTGAACACTCCTTTCTTCTTTTTCTAAAATAAAAAAAAAACTATGCATGGACACAATACATACTTTTAATATACTATTGACTCTTTATTGACATTTTTCCACATTTATTTACTAATAAGTGAAAATAATTCTTTCTTTTTGCTATTGTGTTCTTGGCCTTATATTCAGGATTAGGCTGATTGATTGTATCTGATGAATATACTTTTCCCACATTTTTATTGTTGACCACACTTTCTAAGAGATGATCAGGATCTGAAAGATGATGGCTGCTTAGTATTACATACCGTAGACTTAATAACTTCTTAGAAGTCATCCATCCATAACACTCATAACATACTATAAGAAGCGATCAAATCCATGATGGTTTTTCCAATGTTTGCTATACTTGCTATTTCATACAATTCTCCTTGAGCCAAAGTGAACCATGCACGTTCTTTAGACAGGAATCACTCATAGTAGCAATTTTCACTCCGGCTTGTTTAGCTTCTTGTATAGATTACACATTTCCAAATTAAATATAAAATTATAAAATCTATGAAATCCATAGTTGTATCCGGTTTTCATATTATTTGGTATATTCTCTTTTCTTCCTTGATAATCTAAGGTTTTGAAGTAAAATTGACTATGTGTTACGTTTTCAAAGAGTAATATCAATTAATGTTTTACTATGAAAACATTTTTTGTTATAAATTATTTTACTTCATGTTGTGTATTTTTCATGGTTTCCAACTTTTCATTTTACATCATGTTTGTAGCTATAAATTTTCCTCTGTGTATGGTGTTACCTGTAAATTACAAGTGAAATGATTCATTTCTCTGATTATTTTTCTTGAATATGTAGCTTCTAACTTTCTTAATAAGGGATATTTAATTCAGGGCTCACTCCAAATACCTTAATTTTTTTGCGCTGGGAATGAGACGTTTTGTTCTTAATTATAAAGCACTAAAATATTGATATTTCCTTTATATTTTGCTATGTAGCTATTTGGCAATATTCTAGATATTCTTTAACATTTTATTTTCGTTGGGTGAGATTTCATACATTTATTAAGTATTTTATCTGAGATTTATGAGTTATTAATTATGCTATTGTTTATTAAATTTTATTATATATTCTTATTTTTGTTAAAATGTGCTATCAATTTCTTTAGAACTTGATATTACACTATACAACTACAATAATGAGTGTATACACTTTTTGCATTCTTGTAATTTATCCATTATAAGTTTGACAACTATTGTTTTACTTGCATAATGTCCATATTTTTATAACAGTTAAATAAATTTTCCATATTGCATAAGTAAATTAGCTGTATTTTTCATGTCCTGTTATATTCACAACCAAGTCTGTGTTTTGAATGGAGGAGTTTAGATTCAGAGTGCCTCTGGACTCAAGAGAATTGAAAGGATCCACAGAATATAATAGAATACTATATGTAAGTATGTATGGGATGAAACATAAGCATCACTGCCTAGCACCACTAACCCCTACCTTTGCTTTTATTTTCTAAGTGGTTTTTCCATTTTTTTTTTTTTGGTTCTTTTTTTCGGAGCTGGGGACCGAACCCAGGGCCTTGCACTTCCTAGGTAAGCGCTCTACCACTGAGCTAAATCCCCAGCCCCCGGTTTTTCCATTTTAATGACGGCTGATGATTAGGATAGAAAGTGCTAGTTGAGCACAGCACTTGCATTCTGGTTATAGTTATATGGTGAGGATTTTCTGCAGTCTGTATTTCTGCCTGTGCCTGGAATTTCATGATCAACCAGCACAGAGCTATACAATGACTGCTGGGCCTCTTGCAGAATTTTAATCATATCTTTACCAGTCACAACGTCAAGGATCTGTACTTTGTACTCTGTTCTCCCCAAGAACAGATAGAGTGTCAATTTCCCATACCCAGTGGAAGTTAAAGGACTGCCTTGAGTATCCACCCTCATTATCAAACTTGTTTTGAGGAAAAAAAATCTCCTTATCATCATCATCAACACCATACTCATCACTACCTTCATCAAAATCCTCCTCCTCCCCCTTCTCTTACTCTTCACCATCTTCTTCATCACCATCGTCATCTTATCACCACCACCATCATCATCACCTTCAATATCACCATCCTCCTTCTCCTGGTTGTCACCGTCATCGTTGTCATCATCATTATCATCATCATCTTGCTGCAGTATATCTCAGGCTCACTGGTCTGTGAGCTGTAGAATGTTCTCCTGACTCTGCCTCCTAAGTGGCGTTACAGACATATGCTGCTACACTCTGTTTGTGTGAGCTCTCAGGATTCAAACACAGGTCTTCATGCTTTCACACTGCTTTTGTGTGAAGAACTATTTTTTCTTCTGTCATAGTGCCAGATACATGTATGAACACAATAAAAGCCTAGCATATTCTACCTTTGTGTTTATGGTGACCTGCATATGTATTTATCATGCTGAGAACCATGTCACAGGACTTTGTTTGAAAATACTTTAAAAGAAATTGCCCCACATTATCAGTTAACACCTCTGACAATTTTCAGTATCAGATGCAAAAACTACAACTGGCAGTGAGAAAGAAATTCCAGTTATTTTTCTTCATATACTTTAAACTTAACAAAGTTTAAGTTGTGTGTAGCTGGCAATTACTGAAACTCCACATGGCATAGATATGTTATTTGTTACTTTCTGTCTGAGTAATTACTTTTCTAGAGATAATCAGTGTTAAAGGTGGTGAAGTACAGAGTAGTTGCAAGAAGAACGAGGTCTTTGAAAGTTTTGAGCAAAAGGCTAAGAAGAGATTCAGCTAGATTTACAGCACAGAGGAGATTTCTTTCCTTAACCTTAACATTAACAATTATTTCCACTTCTTCACTTTCATACTGATAAGAACCTAATTAGCAACTTGACTCTTAACTTCTCACTTTTATGTTGTATACTCAGTCTCTATTAAACATTTGTTGCCATGAACTAGCCTAAAAACAAACCAGCAAACAAACATAAAACACTTTATGGCTTTACTATCAAGGAGGAGACGTCATACTTTTGCCTGTCCGCCTTAAAACTTTCAAAGAGTTACTTCTCTGAGATACTTTGCAGTGCCATTCATGACTTCCGTGTATAGTCTAAAGGGGATTTAACCATGAAACTCTAAGATTTGTCCCTTAAACACATATAACATAATAGAGGTCATCTTTATAATGACAATAAAAATCGGCTGGACTTGAAGAAGTGTACTGTGTTCCACAATGGCTGCTTTAGTTTGCACTTCCTCAGTAGCATGGGCTGTCACATGTTTTGTTGATCTTAATTATTATGGTAGATGTGACAGGTATATGATGAAATCATAGTATAGTTTTGCATTTGTATGATGGCTAAGGATGTTGAACATTTCTTTTTTTTTTTTTTGCAGGAATTGGAGTTCATTCAATTGAGAATTTTCTTTATATAAGTGCCCCATTTTTAGTTATATCTAGTTTCTTGAATTCTTTATATAATTTTTATATTAACCCTCTATCATTTGCATAGTCAGTGTAAATCTTTTCATGATCTGTAAAGTGTCATTCTTTGTTATGGATAGTGTCCTTTGACTTACAGAACATTTTCAGTTTCATGGTGTCTCGTTTATCAATTGGTGATCTTTGAGCCTAAGCTCTCATCTGTAACTGGAGAAAAAAAGAGACAAATTTCAAGTTTATTCAACACAGAGCTATTTTGAAGCAAATAGGCTAGATGATATCAAAGAAAGAAAGAAAGATGTTTCTACATAGTGATTAAATGCTTTCGATGTGAAACAAAATGTGTAGGATTATTGTTGGGGCATCTGCATATTTCACTTCACCTCCAATTGATTTCATGTATGGCTATTGCTCCCCAATAAGTCATCATTTATGTGGTACATGCTGACACTCCGAGAAGACCACTGTAGAACCATGTCAGATTGATCTTCATTTCTAGACTGTGGATAGCACCTTCCCTTACTAAACAGAGAGTGCAGGTTCAGTGTTTATTTCGAATTTAAACTATAATGTCTCTTCTAGCTTCCTCCAGTTTAATCTTTAAATCTATAGCAATACATATTGTATGCTCCTTGTTAAGAAGGAGTACTAACAGGAAGGAAAAAGTTATGCCTTTTTGTCTTCAAGGTGTTTAAAATTGATTTAATTTTTATGAGGTTTCCATATTGTATACTTCATAATGTTGAATTGTTTTCTATATAAATATATCCCTTGGCTGAAGTTAGGAGCTCCAGATCACTGTGTTCCAAATATTTCGCAGGTTTCCTTGCACATTACACTCTTTTATTCTCAGTATTGCTGATTATTTTTACATTGTAAAGTCACCTTGATAGTAAAAAGGAAATCTTAAAGACTTGGTCTCAGCTAATGGGACCACTTTGGGAGGCTGGCTGCTGTGAATGTTTTCTAGAATTGTGAACAAGTGTCTCCTCATACAGCACCAATGGTAGACCAAAGTCACTTTTCCACCCAAATCTGGCTTGTTGACCTGGTGATCTTAGTGGCTGTACTTAAAGGCACATAGGTTAATGGTTACTAATAGAATCCCAGGTATGATGGTTTCTGTTAGTTATCAACTTGACAAAACCCAGAGTTACTGGCAGAATTTGACTTCAGACATGTCAGTGGTGGGTTATGGTGATTCCTTTGAGTTATGGAAATAGACCTTTTGTATGATCCTATCTGGGGTCTTGTAGAATATAAGTGAAGAAAAGAAATTAGTTAGCCTTGTGCATTTATCCCTTCCTCTTTCTAAATTGTGGGTGTGAGGTGAACAGCTACATGAAGCCCCTGCTCTATTGATGTCTCCCCACAATGGACTATACGTTGAACTGTTAACTAAAATGAACGTTTCTTCATGAGTTGCTCTTATGAATATTTTGACACAGCATCAGGAAAGAAGCTAAGAAAATAGTTGACCCTAATAGCTCCATCAATGAGTTTTCTTACTCCAGTCTGCTGATGACTTTCCCATAGCTGGGGAAAGCCTCCTTCAGTTAAAGTTAACATCTGTATACTTGCTTTATACTTCATCCCCCCTGAGACAATGTACAGTTGGACAGAATTACACATTACTTGGGGAGGGGAAGTAGATAATACAAAAGATGAAGTGGCTTGACTCCTAGAGCCCCCTCCCTTTTCCTTTATGAAAGAATGTTATCATGCTACAGCCTGCATGTTTCTTTCTAGTACTCAGTAGTTGCTAGTTGTAGTGGCAATGGCTCTCATAACGAGATAACAGGATTCCACAACAAAGACACTCACTACATTTGTCCAGAATGTTATGATAGACCTGTTTCAAATGAATAGAAATATAAGAAAAAACAGGTTAAAATATATCTTTGTAATAGACTCTTAGACTGTAATTTATTCCACTTAATTTCCTCTTTGTTTAGACCATTGTTGATTTTCATATTTGAAAAGGGCAAATGTAGGCAGTAATTTGATTTGTAACAATAGCTTCCATCAAGATATAATAGTAGAGAGAAGGAAACTTTAACCTGGGCTTTTCAAGGTTATTTCTACACACACACACACACACACACACACACACACACACACACACACACACACACACACACACACACACGTGCACACACACATGCGCACACACACATATTATATATATGTGTGTATATATATATAATAGGTGAATATAAAATAATGATTCCTAATTTCATCATACAACCTTCTCGCCACCTAGAATACACTTATTGCATACGTCCACATTTATCACTAACAAACCTTAAATTTCATCTAAATCTCATTCTAACCAACTAGGTATAAAACTGGAGGTGTAATTCATTTAAATAAGATTCTTCAAGTATGAAATTATGAAATTATGCTCATTAAGTATTTCTAAAATACAATGGTGAGGCAGTCATAGAGTAGACATTTACCATTTAGTAAGAAGAAGATTAAGAATTATGGGAGCCATGAATGACTAGCAAGTGCTAAACTTGGCAAGGCAAATTCCAATCAGTTTTGAACATCAAATAATGCATAGTTGGCTCAAAGTTTTGTCCTGTGGCACAACTCAGTGTTGGTCTTACACTGATTCTACTAAAGTTCATGTGTTGTCTTAAGTTCTGAATATGCCAGGCCCTCTGGTGTTTTGAGTTGTCAGTCTTGAGAAGATGTAGGCTGGGCCAAAGTTATAGAAGGGGTTGTTCTCCACAAGTGATTGTCTAGTGAGAGTCCCATCATTTCTGTCTCAGAATAACCTAGATTGTCCATCCTGACCACTCTATCAAGGATATTATATTTGCTGAACTTATTTCCTCATCATATAAACTCCCCGGAAGCCTGCAGCCTTTCTTCATTTTTGTTTCGTGTGTGTTCCCATTTTATTCCATGAGGACAGCATTTCTGCTGGTGTAAGCCGTTCTTTATTCCTGGCTGCTGCTCACAGGCTGATTACATCATGTGTCACACTCATAAGCTCTTTAAGGAGCTGCTCTCTAGCCCCAATCTTAGAGTTCTCTGCAGTCATGAACTCACGTTTCACTCATAATCTCACTGTACCTCTGTCTCTGTCTCTCTCTCACTCCTCTCTTTCCTTTCTCACCTCACCTGATATGAGTAGCATGTAGATTCTCTTTGCTAAATACCTTCTCTATGTATCCCTCTTCTTTCACTACTGTATACTACAAGGAAAAACAGGGGTATACCTAGAATTATTTGCTTTGCAATTCCCTGAGTGGAATATTTCAACTATCTCACTTATCATGTTCATTTTCCACACTAGCAAAGAGTGAAGTGAGTTGGTTCATCACTATTCACAAGGAGTTTCCGTGTCCCATAAAGTTTTCCCCATTTTCTCCTGAGACTTCTAAGTATGGTCTTCTCTGTAGGAACTTGTCCTTAAGACAGTCTGAGCTTTGTCTAACATTTTCTCTTAGCCTCCGCAGCCTCTACTCATCAGCTGGCTTAAGAGTTCTCCACTTTAAGGTTTTAGAGCCAAAACACATCAAACGGGGAAGAACATAATTCCATCTAAAGTGTTCTTTAAGTAGTAATTAGGTGTCAAAGCAAGGGTGCAGCATAAGAAACATTGACTTGGGCATAAACCTAGCTGGAGACTTTCTTTCCCATGCTGCTGCCTGTGAGAGTGCTGGAAAGTTTGTGATTTTATTGTTTATTTTTTTATTCACTTCCCGTGCTAATTGTAGAAACCTTTCTACTTTCCTCAAGTCCCATCCCCATATTCTGTGTCCGCACTCTGTTTACAGAAAAGAGGTCCTCCCCCAGTATGGGTACCAGCCTATCACAGCACATCTAGTAGCAGCAGGACTAAGTGTATATATCCTCTCCACTGAGGCCAGACAAGGCAGCCCAGCTAGGGGAAAGAGATGCAAAGGCAGGCAGCAGTGACAGAAAGTCTCTGCTCCAACTGTTAGGGAACTCACATGAAGACCCAGTTGCACATCTGCTACATATGTATAGCGAGCCTAGTTCCAGCCCATGCATGCCCTTTAGTTGCTGTTTGAGTTTCTGTGAGACCCCCATGGGTCCAGGTTAGTTAGCTCTGTTGTTTTCTTGAGATGTCCTTGGTCCAGCTGGCTCTCTTAATCTTTATCCCACGCTTCTTCTATGAGACTCCCAGAGCTCTGCCTGATTCTTGACTGTGAGTCTCTTCCTTGGTTTCCATCAGCTACTAGATGAAGCATCTTAGAAAACAGTTAGGCTACACTTCTGTCTGCAAGCATAGCAGAGTATCATTACTACTGTCAGAAGGTTCTCTTTCATGTGGCAGGTCTCAAATTGGGGCACACATTGGTTGGCCATTCCTTCAAACTCTGATCCATCTTTATTCTTGCATATCTTGTAGGCTGGGGAAATTTTGGGTTGATAGTTTTTGTGGGCGTGTTGGCGTGCCCCTCCCTCCACTGGAAGCTCTACCTGGCTACAGGAGGTGACCACATTAGATTCCGTATTCCCCATTGTTGGAAGAATCATCTGGGGTTACCTGAAAGCCTCCCAAGAGTCTCCCCTCTCTCAGGTCTCTACCTTGCCCCCGAGATTCCCCACACTGATTTCCTTCCTCTATCCTAGCCCTTCCAGAGCTCCTTCCCCACACTGGATACCCACCTCCCCCACGACTCCCCTTTGCCTCTCTCCACCTAATTCTGATGTCTTCTTTATTTCCTCCTCTGAGTGAGATTCAAGCATCCTCCCTTGGGACCTTAGCTTCTTTGGATCTGTGGCTTTTAGCATAGGTATCCTGTACTTGATGGCTACCATCTACTTAGAAGTGAGCACATACCATGGGTATCTTGTTATATGCCTGTTTCTCTGGTCCTGGGGCTGTAGATCAGGAGGGATTTGTGGACCATTGCTCTGGTAGGTGTAGGTGCTGATAGCTTGTGGCTCTTCAGCCTCTGCTTACAGAAGGACCTCAGTAGGGGGAAGTGTTAAATTGTCTGTGAATTCCTTAACCCAGAGCCAGTGTCTGGAAACAAATGAGCAGAACTGAGCCAAAAATCAGGGCCAGCAACCCAAGGATATAAAACTCCACAGTGGCAATCAGTTTTCTTAGAACTCTTGATTTCTGTAGCAGAGGTTCCTGTCCTTAAACAGTGGCATGGCTGTCAGCATTGCACTCAGGCCATACTTTCCTCTTCCTTGAGGACTCTGCCTCTCATTGAAGGAATTCACAGTTGCTAATCTGTAAAAACCCATGTTAGGATTTTGGGTGTTTTAATTGTCAGGCTTCAAAAGATATGTAATGTGACATCTAGGTCCTAACATTAGTAGTTTTTCTAATTAATACTGATTTATTCACTCCACATAACATTTCTTATAAGATATACAATTGCCGCCTATTGTGTTCCAAGCCCAATACTCTATACTTCTGCTTTAATGAAGTCCCCATGCCTCCACCAAAGGTCTCAAAGTCTGTCGCATGGTGCTTTACCTCACCAACTGAAGGGTGGTGGTCTACCACATGCACTGAGAGAATGCGCAATTCAACTGTGATTGCATCTTTCTTCTGGGACTTGGTTCCTGTGTATCGCTTTGGCAAACGACATAATGACCAGGAAATAGGACCCCACCATAACTTATAGAAATATCTTGTACTGATGTAAAATTTATATTTATAAAAATCAAGTTCTGATTAGTTTAATATGGGGTCCCAGAAGAATGTTAGAAGCGATTTGAAGAAGAGCTGTCATTGGAGAAGCTTGCTGCACAGGGATAAGGCATAGCATCCTCCTCCCGTTGAAGCGGAAGAGGCTGCAAGCCAAGGAATAGAGGTAGTGATTAGTGAAAGCCTGATTGTGCATCAGGGAGAGAGGCCCACACCAAGGAGTCTTTCGAAGGAACCAGTCCTGTTGTTGTCTTCACTATTTCCCAGGCTGAGTTTAGATTTCTGTCTGCAGAACCTAGGAGATAATGGGTTTCCAGTGGTTTATGTCCAAAGTGTAACATTGTAGCAGCGATAGGATGGTTGCGGAATCTAGTTTAAATCTTTCATCCCCATTCTCTTTAACATCTGCTTTCATCCGTGGTCTCTGCCAGAACCTAGGAGTCCTTCTGCTCTCATTTCATCTTCACTTTTGTGTGACACTTTGTAACTCTTACAAAGCAAACTGCTCCTTATGGCCATCAATTCTACCAGGTACTGAACACCACAAGCACTCATCATCTTAGCAGAGGGGACCTCAGCTGAAGAAATATCCCGGCTAGATCATACTGGAACACTTTGGTTTTGGATAGATGACCAATGTACAAGTGCCCAGTACACTGTGAGTGATCCCTTTGCTCCCTCCTGTCCCTGTGTGCTAAGAAATTGGATTGAGCAAGGCAAGAGGAGGAAACTAGTAAGCTGCACTCCTTCACTCCTTTGTGGTCTCTGCTTCCAGGGTCCTGCCCTGCTTAAGTTCTTATCCTGTCTTCTTCTGTCATTAATTGTGATGTGAAAGGATAAGATGAAATAAATGCTTTCTTCACCAAATTTCTTCCAGTCATGCTGTTTTACTAAAGCAATAGAAACGCTAAACAAGATAGCCACTGCCCACTTGTTATCTCTGATTCTAGTTTCAGAAAGTTCTTCTATTCACTTTCCCACAGTTTAAAAATCATGTTATAGAATACCTCAATAAGTTCATTGCATATTTGAAAAATTGCTGTTTAACATGGAGACTTAAGCAACTTCTAAAATCTGGATTGTTTCATGGGAATAAATATTGTATTATTCTTTGTGTTTAAAAGCTCAAAGCTCAAGGCATTTTGAGCTTATTTTCCGAAGGATTCTGTGCTCTCGTTCTCCTGTTCACTCGGCATGAACACACATGCAGACGTTGATGCATGGATGCCTGTTTGCATAGTCATCTCAGCAGACTCGCTCCTCGGCTGCTGCTGTTTTAAGTTGAGATCATGTTAAATACATCCATGACTAAATAAGCTCAGAGGAGCGGGTGATCAAACACGGGAGCTTCCATTACCTTCTGGAGGGAGCACTGGGAGACAAGTATTGTAGCCTGATGTGGTGCTGTGTGCCTTGAATCCCATCGCTCAGGAAGCAGACACGCGTTGATTTCTATCCACAGTCTGATCCACATAGGGAGTTCCAGGTTAGCTACAACTATAGAATTAATCCTTCTCACCCACTCCCATAAAGGAAGAAGCAATGTTTGCATAGGCATCTACAAAGATTGGTATATTTTTTAACAAAACATACAGCAATAATTGCATTTCATAGCATGGAAACTCCCATTTGTGGAAAGGGGGAGGCCTCATACCATTGGGTTGAAATGGGTTATTCTACCTTTCACATTTTAATTCTTTATTGGATTTTTCTGATCTATGAGAGTCATTGTTACAAAGAAAGGTATAGCTCACTGTTAGAATAACATGATTAATGGTTACTACTTCCAAGACAAAGTGAGGAATTATTTTTCTATAATGAATAAGCATGTCAAGATTTTTTATTCAATTGTGAACAATCAGGTTTTTTTCCAAGAAAGACCATTATTGAGTTTAGAAGTACTGCCACATCTTAGTAAATATAATATAAATTACTCTTAAAATTGATTGGTTTGTAATTAAGTGGAGAGAAGGATGAATTGAAATATAAAAGATATATATTTAATTTCAACTAAATGGATTTAAAATATAACATCTGAAACTATTAGAAAAATAGGACCATCCACAAATGGTCATCTTTGAAGCAACTGATCAAAATGATTATTTAGATTAGGAAAGGATGTTCTAAACATATTTAAATCGAACATACAAACCCAATAAAGATGGTACATATGTTCATTGTGTGTGTATGTTTTTTTAAAATTTTAATTTTCTTGGATAATTTATATTTTTACATTTAAAATGTTATACCCTTTACCCCTTTCCCGTACCCCTCCCCCTTCCCATGCTTCTCTGAGGATGCTCCACTCCCATCCATCCACTCCCAGCTCAATACCCTGGCATTATCCTACATTGGGGGAACGAGCCTTCACAAGGCCAGAAGCTTTTCCTCTTATTGATGCTGGACAATGCCATCCTCTGCTATGTATGCTTCTGGAGTCATAGGTCCGTCCATGTGTACTCAATGGTCTTGTTGGTTGATATTGTTGTTCTTCATATGGGTTGCCCTACCTGGGGATCCATCCCATATGCAGCCACCAACTCAGTCACTATTGCTGATTCCAAGAAGTGCTTGCAGACAGAGCCATACTGATACAGATGAGGATGCTTGCAGCTAACCATTGGACTGATCAAAGGGATCCCAGTGGACGTGTATGTGTTTTTTTAAAGCCAAGGTTATGTTTTATAAGACATGGTATGGTAAGTTGGGAGGGGTGTCTTAGCAGGCCTATACGGAGCAGCCCCCAGGGTACCAGGCATAAGATGGGTATAGTATATAATAGAATTTATTTGGTGGCATGAGAAGGGGAGTTGAGAATGGAATACAGGCAGAGAAAGGGGTGACAGAAAAGGACAGAGAGAGACAGAGAGAGAGAGAGAGAGAGAGAGAGAGAGAGAGAGAGAGAGAAAGACTAGAAGGAGCAAGAAGGGGAGAAGGAGGAAAGGCCAGGCAGGAACACTTGGGGAGAGTAGAAGGGAAAATAGGAGAGGGGGAGAAAGAGGTCAGGGAGAAAAGAGAGCCAGAGAAAGAGAGAGAAGGGGCAGAGAGTGAGGTGGGCCAAACAGCAATAGCAAGCCAGGCCTACCTGGCTGTTGCCTAGCAACTAACTGTTGGGCGGAACCTACAAGAAATGCCAACAGTATCTGCAGTAGTGTTTTTGCTAATGAAAATGTAAAACGTTGAGTAGTAATATCTACTTAGAAACAATTCTTATTTTCCATTGTACCCAAGGAAGAAAGAGATATGTAGTCACTTGTATGATGTGTCATTCATTGCATATCTTTTAATGAAGAATTCTTACTGTGCCATTGTTTGAGACTGATTGTATAACAATGAAAAAAGTGACACCTATATTTATTGAAAAAATTATTACTTTTGATATATGTTAATGATGAATGAAAACTTTTTTTTCTTCCCACTGCCAAGTTGTGTGACTTCTTCAAATTGGGTTTTACCTTTTGATTGCCATATACTTGAGTATGTTTATTGGATGTACCATGGTGTCTGGATTCATGTTCATTCTAAGTGTAACTAGTACATTTATCCTTATACTTGTAGCCTTGACCTAACTTTGAGGAGTAGTCTTTACTCGTGATACAGAGTAGATCAGATGAAAAACTTTGAGTAAATTGGCATTGAAGAATGGGGTTCTTACAGCTGATATCAGCAGACCAAGTATCAAAAGAAGGATGTGTAATGTAACATTTGAGTGAATACAGTCGAGAATTGATTAATAGTGTTGAGGCCTAATAAGCATTGGCAATCAGAAATTTTACATCAATTACATCTAAGCTTAGAAAATTGTCAGCAGCTACATATAATGGGATTTTAAAGTCACTTATTAAATGTATCTCAAACCTTGATACGTAAAAATTTGATAGGGTCACATGGATGTCTTGTGAGAGCAAAAATGGTGGTATTGTGTAAACTAGCTGACTGAAAGTTCATGTACATATTTTGTCCAGAGATAAATGTACTTACTCTCATTCTCTCATCTCAGATTCATTCTTGTCACGACTAAAAGTCAGAGGCAAAAGCATGTATAATATCAAGGGCTAAGAGTAGTGTTTTAAATTTGTTTTGAAAATAATTTTATATGTTATACAATTTCTTTCATATTGTTTGAATTTAAAATACACATCTAATAACCTATAAAACCTTCAAAATACATCTTGGTGTGTCGATGGCATCCAGAGCTGATGGCGTACTGTCTCTTATGTGCTTTTATAGATGCTCTAATCGCAGCTCCTTCAATTATACTTTCTTAAGCAAACAGTGCTGTGAGGTACCTGGGCTCCCATATCAGAAGGAAACTTACAGATAGAGCTAAGATAGAAGCCCAGATCATTAAGGCTTCAAAAGCTATGCTAATGCCATCATTCCCTCCCTCTGTGAGGGAAGAAGATGAGAAGAGACCAGGACTTAGCTATCAAGGATGCTCAACTTTGATGTTTTTTTTAAATTCCTGTTATTTTATTAAGGAAATAAAAGATTCTTTGTGTTGATGATAAGCACTGTTATTGTAAGTTCTATCTATTGCCACTCTCGGACCTATATGGTAGTGCTGCCTAATTCTGCTTTATTAAATTCAGCATGAGACGTGGGATCTTAGTGTACTTTCTAAGCTCAGTGTGGGTAAAGGTTCATAGGCTCTTCAATTGTGACTGCCAAATTGTGACTCTTTTTACCTGAGAATTATATACCATCTTGGGTATATAAGATATAAAGTAGAAATATAAAACTTAATAATAATTAATTAAGAGAAATTTAACTCAAAACAATATTTGATATAAGTGTTATTTATTGAAAATGAAAGAAAAGTTATATACTGAAATGTTTACTCTCATTTGCTTTTACATAAGACATTAAAATTTACTAGATATCCCAGGACAGAGAACATATTCAAATGTTCTAAATATTGAATGTAATTTTCATTCAATATTCATCAATGCATAGAACTTTTCTTTATATGAATAGTTAGTGAAATGGAAGAAATATTTCATGATTATTTCATAATTACTGAACATGTACTCTAATTCCAAACTAAAGGCATCTAGTGTTTTTTTTTTTTTTTTTTTTTTTTTTTTTTAGATTAAAAAATCAGGTCAGCAATTCAAGCAGCAATCCTCAAAACGAAACACTGTAACACAATTCAATCCCACAGATATGCTAATTTAGATCTAACATACTGAGGAATGATGGTTGATCATTATTCCAAGTGATAATCGTGTTTCTTTTCCATAATTAAACAGGTAAGTTACTAATGAACAGGATTTTTGTTCACATAGTCAAAACACTGGGATTCACAGCAGACAGCTATTTGCACGAATCTGAGCTGAGGTTGTTCAAGCCAGTCTGTCTGACATTCCTTGGCGTGAAAGTATCCAGGATGTAGAGTGCATGCATGCATTTGGAGCAAAGACTGGAGTGACGTTGTGCAGTTCAATACAGTTGAGACCTCCCAGAAGCACCTTGGTCTTATTTTTTTATTTTTAATTATGCTTTGGCCATCTCATGTTAAAAAGCCTTCTATTTGTTGTTACATTTTTCTTCATCCCCACATTCTATTTTGAGACCCAGTACAGGGTTGTTACCATAATTTAAGAAACTGGAAATTGCACTGATATTTGCCATGTTCTGGATTTCCTCGTTACAGTGATATAATGTAACTAGTTAATGTTTTATGCACAGTGTTCACTGTCTTGTCTATTTTTGACAAATGTGTTTAATATTTATAAGGGTAAGTAGGTCTATAGAATGTGTAGTTGCTTGAAATAATATTAGAGCAATAGGGTAGCAAGTTAGGAAAAACATGGTAATACAAAATCAATAAGTAATCCAAGGAGACATGAAGGCCACAGATGAGGTACTAAGAGAAGGACACTAACAAAAGAAATATTGCTTTGAGCAGATTATTAAACATTAACCTATTCTCTAAAGGGAGGCTGTGAAAAATTAAGGAGAAAGTGCTTCCTGGAATATAAAAGACATCCAACAACTTCTTGCCACAGCAATATGCTTGATGTGTCTGATTAGGTGAAAGGAATCCAGCATGACAGAAACCCAGTAGTCAGAGAAGCACTGTGGAGGAAAGGGACCACATAAAGGCCACAGAAAGGAAGAACTTAACTTGTGTTAAAGGACACACCTTCTGTTTAACAGCCGTGATTAAACAGTGATGGCTTTGGAAAGAACAATTTCTTCATCTAAGTCTCAGGGATCATTGCAGTTGAGGGCACAGGGAAATTATAAGAACCTAGAAAATAGTAAATTTCTCCTGAGATTGTGTTTCCTAGGAGTCTCCGTGAAGCTGTATCTATGACGTTTTACAAACATGTCAGCCTACCAAGGGTAAAACCTATAAACATGCTAGTTGTGAAAGGAGAAGCTCAGGAGGAGGTCTTAATCATGAGAGCATGATAGACAACGAATTCTGAGAGCAACCAACATGTCTTCACTGGGGAAAAGCACAAAAATTAAGTCATTCAAAACTACAGAATCCACACTGAAAACATGTACGTACAAGTGGTATTATATACACTAAGCAGGATTTATATATTTTGGAACACATATTTATGCACTCGTGTGAATTACAAAGATGTAGCCATGAATTTAAAAGAGAACAAGGGGAGAGGTTCACGGGAGGGTTTTACCAAATGAAATAGAATGATGCGATTGTATCATAATCTCACAAATATTTTTTTTCATTTTTATTAGTTATTTTATTCAGTTACATTAGATTTGGAGTGTTATCCCCCTTCCCAGTTTCCCTTCCACAAGCTCCTTATTCCCTCCCCCCTTCCTGTGAGTCTGTGAGGGTGCTCCCCGACCGCCCACCCACACCTGCCTTAGCTCCCTAGCGTTCCCTGGGTCATCAAGCCTCCACAGGACCAAGGAACTCCCCTCCCTGTGGTGACAGGTAAGGCATTCCTCTGCTAAATATCCAGCTGGATCCCTGGCTTCCTCCATGTGTACCCTTTGGTTGGTGTTTAGCTCCTGGGAACTCTGGGGGTTCTGGTTGGTTGGTATTGTTGTTTTTCCTATGAGGTTGTAAACCCCTTCAGCTCCTACATTACTTCCCTTACTTCTCCACTGGGGTCCCCTCACTCAGTCCTTGTGTGGCCTGTGTACATTCAAATTTTTATTGGTGAGGCTCTGGCATAGCCTCTGACAACAATCCCAGGCTCCTGTCAGGAAGCACTTCTTGGCATCAGTAATTGTGTCTGCGTTTGTTGTCTGCCGATGGGATGGATCCTAAGTGGGGCAGTCTCTAGATGGCCTTTTCTTCAGTCTCTGCTCCACTTTTTGTCCCTGAATTTCCTTTTGACAGGAGGAATTCTGAATATTTTTGAGGTGGGTGGGTGTCCCATCCCTCAAACGGGGGCAGTGCCTATCCACTGGATATGGTCTCTACAGGTTCTCTCTCCCCTTTGTTGGCCATTTTGACTAATGCCTTCCCTGTTGGTTCCTGGGAACCTCTTGGGTCCCTGGCATCTGGGACTTTCTAGTGGCTACCTCCAATAACTCCTCCCCCACTGCTACAAATCTACTTTCAAATTCCTGGCCCTCTGTAACTCTCCCCCATCTCCTCCCATGTATAAACTACCCCCACTTTCCCTCCCCGTCATCTCTCCCTCTCAGATCCCTAATTTTTTTTAAAGAGACATGCCTCTGTTAGTAAACACAGAAGGAACTGATCAGAGAAAAGAGTTAAAGGCTGGAAATCTAGCAGATTATTCCTAGAATCATGTAAGTGCAAGTAAGGCATGGCATGCCATCTCTGTATGTTGAGTATAAGTATGTTCATTAAATTATATTTAATATATGTTGTAAAAGTAGAATATAGCTAATGGGGCTTCTAAATATAAGAGAGTTGAAGACAATTTTGTTGAATTTTGTTTTCTGCGTTATGGAAGACCCTGCCCACTCCAATGTCCCAAAAGCATTTGATTATGATTTCTGATGAATCACAATATTTTAAGTATTTAAGTGTTCAATCCTCTTAGAGCTAATTTTTGTATCTGAAAAAGATGGGGGTCTACTTAAACGCTTGGGTGTAGGGATGTACTGTTTATAGAAGATTTCCTTTATTGCATGCCTCTTGGCATCGTTTGGAAAGTCTGTTTACTCAAATCTCTGGGTTATTCAGGACCCTCAATGCTAGCACAAGGTCCGCTATACTGTCTTTTTGCCAGTGTATGGGAAGAGTTGTAGATGAGAATATGAGAGTTACCCACATGTAGAGCTCTAACTTGGGGTCATCTGAGGGAGGAATGTAGTTCTTTATTCTGTGTGTTATGTATGGTGTATCTACCTCCAGAAACTGCACAGAAAGGGAAGAAATAGCAAGGAGTGATGGTAAAACAGGGATCATCCAAGAATCATGTGAGGTCCTACAAACTTACGGACCAAGCTGTTTAATAAATAACACGTGCCAGTTGCAGCATTGCTCTTGGGGAATTGGAAGAGGTGTGATTTTTCTTTGGAAACAGGATATTTGCAATCTAGTGAAAATTTCTGAATTGATGCTGACTTAGGGTTGAATAGAGCGGGTAGAAATACATCCAAAATGTGAGCAAGTCAAGAAAAGTTTCTCTAAGTGTTTGTAGGTGAAGAGTGTCAGACAGATGAAGTGAGCTGTAAGAGGAGGTTAATTAGCCAAGGACACACTTTTCTGTCACAAGGAAAACAGTGCGGGGTGCTTTTGAAACTGATGCTGGAGAAAGATATTGAGGATTCAAGTCGTTTACTGGGAAGTGATTGACACATGTCTTAGGATGATGGTTTTCTTTCTAAATGTGTTTATTAGTGCCCTAACTTAGTTTGGTCTTCTCATCTATAAACCAGTTGAGAGGATCTGGCTTACTTCTGAGCTCCTTTTAAATTGAATATTCGGCAGATTTATTTGGTTCCCATCCGTATGCTTTTAAGCAATGATGAAGACACGAGATATATCCTGAGGCTGCTTACACTTATATTAAATGTAGAAAATTTGAAGATGAATCTAAAAGATATTTAGGTCTGTTTTCTCCAAGGGAATTTTTTTATGGTTCATTCATGAAGTCATCTGTATTGCTTTCTGTGAGAAAACTGGTGTCATCAATTCCTTAGATTGCTTATCCTCCTGCAGAAACTGTTACATTTTTTGAAATTTCAGACCATAATTTTTCACATTTGTTTTACTGCTTTAATATCACTTTCAGTTTTGCTGTTAAAAATCTTCAGATAAAGTTCTCTGAAGAGGATTATAGCAGCGACATTAATAACAATTACAAAGACTATTATTTATGTTACATTCAATATGTTAGTAGAGATTGGCTAAATTATATTGGTCAAGATGATTTTATTTTTCAAACAAACAAGCAAAATAATCTTTACATATTTAAAAAGAACAAACCTAGTCTGTAATACCAGTAAAATGCAAATCCATATATTGACAATGAACCACCTCTCATTAGATTGCTTCAAATGAGTCTATAATGAGGCTTCATTTGGGCGTTATTTGAAGAAAAAGTTGCAAAAGCTCTACTGTGACTCCGTCTTTGTGGATAACTACATAGGTTTAAGGGTACTTAAGAGATGGAGGTGTCACAGTCTGGTTTTTCTAGGAGAATTCTGGGTCCAGGAAGAGTTAAGGACAGGAAAGAGCTAATTTGCAATCTAGAATACAAACACATCCGAATTATGAAATTCTATAACAAAGGAAACCTAATTTTATTTTCTCAAAATATACAAACTTTTAACTTTGATACATTTTTTTAAAATATAAGAATCAAGTAATCAATTCTTGAGTGAGATTAAGACAACAAGTGGCAAAGAAGAAGTAAAGCTATCACTATTTGCAGTATTCTACCAAAGAACTTCTACAGCTGATTAAACAACTTCAGCAAAGTGGCTGGATACAAAAGTAACTTGAATAAATCAGTAGCCTTCCTTTATGTAAATAAGACCCATCCATGTTGGTTAGATAAGAGGTTATGATTTATATTGAATATTGATGGCAGTAATTACATATGCAAAAGGTACTTCAGCCTGTATTTTTGCTAGTTTTTCTTAACCAAAATATAGGTAGTAGCCATTAATGTCTTAAACAGTATAAATTTAGCTCCAGAGCTCACTATATAAATTCAATAGCTAGTGCTTCAAGTGATTATTGGTATGTGCAAAATATATCAATTCTTATCTGCTCACAGAAAAAAAATCATTCAGTAAAATTGTTTTGTTCTGTAATTTCAAATTTAACTAGTCAGAAGTTACTAAATGATTGTGTATGGGCAGCATGTTGGTTTTTATTAGGAAAATTGTTTTCTTTTAGCAATTTTTAACTACATAGTGGATATCATTTATAAAGATTGCCCCTAAGCTCTAGCCTTTAACCCTGTGAATAGCTGTTAACTGTGTGTGACACTAGATCTGCCCGTCACTTGCCTTCCATTCTGTACACTTTGAGGAAGCAGGAGAATTTGGTCTGTGTCTCATTTTGCTGGGCAGGAGAAATGTCTAGATCCCAAGGATGAAGATTCAGGTAAATGATATGTTTCATTAAGTTTGCAGGTAATGATAATGATTCATAAGAATAGCTATACTTGGTTTCTTTGTATTATCAAAATTATACTATACAGATTTTTAACATTATCTGCCTCAGGTTTGCTCCTGAAACTGTGGGCAAGATAAGTAGTTTTTCTTACCAGTAATGCTAAAAGGTGTGCAAAGAATGCTAGGATCCTCTGATCAAATTGAAGGCATTTTATAAAATTAGACTTCTACTTATTTATTACAAATATCTGTGAGTTTTACAATGAAGAAAGGTATTGAACTGTGCCCCTCTAAATTGTCATGAAATTCTTATTTTGTAGTAGATATTCATATTCTGTGAACCCAGTAGTTGGATCATTGTTAGAGATAAGCCGTCCAACTCTTAGCAGAGTAGTAATTCAAGGGATTCGCTTTGAAGAAATAATCCAGTCTGAAAATGATGGGTACAAGCACTTCAGTCTTCTTAAATTCTCTCATACTGTGAATTTATAGTTGGAGTTTAAGAGATATTAGTAGGGGTGGAGAGATGGCTCGGCGGTTAAGAGCACTGACTGCTCTTCCAGAGGTCCTGAGTTCAATTCCCAGAAACCACATGGTGGTTCACAACCATCAGTAATGGGGATTCGATGTCCTCTTCTGGTGTGTCTGAAGACAGTGACAGTGTACTCACATATGTAAAATAAATAAATAAATCTAAAAAAAGAGATATTAGTAATGACTTAATTTCTTCTTATTGTCAACATATATAACATCTTAACAAGAGAACATGAGAAAGGCATTGTTTAATCCCACTTTTTCTTAAACAGTTAAGTAAACACCGAGAGAGGAGTTTCCCATGACTGTGATTGAACCACTCAGTTACACAAGTCATGGAGATGGTAAATTAAACTCATGACTTAAATTTCATATTTAGTGTTAAGTCTGCAAAGTCAAGCTATTTCAGTCAAAACAGGGGCATATTTAGAGTACTCTTGCTATGAAGAACTAATTTTGAAAAAAATTTTTGTGATATTAATGTTGCTATTTACAAATAGAGCACATGTTCCTTGTCAATCATATAAAATTGTAAAAACGTTTACAAGGGCACCTCGATTCCTGTGTATGTGTGCATAGGTTGCCATGAGACTCCTTTTTATTTTTTACAGTGATGATTTTTTTCTGTTTCCTTTATCATTCTAAAACACTGAATTCTTACTTAGCTATTTTCTTCTTCTTTCCAGGAGTTTTCCTATATCAAACTTCATTTTACTGAGCATGCTGAAAATAGAATAAATATTGGTATTTGCTCCCTGTCCCAAAAACAGTAGTCTAGGATATTCTGTTTGCTTTTGTTTTGCCTCAAATACAAGAGATCTTTTCTTTACAGCCAAAGAAAAGCAGAGTTTGTACAGATTGCATTTGTTCATGAGTGACTTGACATGAATGTTGCTTCTCTTAAGTATTTCACCAATATCTTCGTTTTGTTATTAGGTTCAGAATTCTATGTGTTTCTGGTAGGCATGCATTTGGTTATTCAGGTTAATACATGAAAACCGGTGATGGTGCTTGTGTGTTGTACATTATGGGCACCTGAAGTATTGGATGTATCATCACCCCAAAACAAACAAACAAACAAACAAACAAACTTTATTGAGATAGCTTCACCCTAATAACATGGAACTCAAAAATTCTAACTCTCCCTGCACTATAGTCTGCTTCAGATGTCTCCTGTGTCTGCCTTCCAAATGCTAGGTTTATGGGTACTCACTGTGCCTGCCTGCCTCCCTGCCTTTTATGAGTTCTAGGTGTCCAAATTCTGGTCCTTATGCAAGCCCTTTATTCAGAGCTATCTCCCCAAGCTCACATTTTTATATTTATGATTTAAATTGCTACTGTTGTGTGTGAAATACCTATTTGGACCTTTATTTGAGATGCTGTATGAACCTGGAAGATAACATTAACAGAAAAATGCATCTAATAACTTGATCAGAATTTCAAGATTCTCTGTTCCACCTGACTTTCTATTTATTGAGTTTTATCTTTTTTTCTTATTTAGGTGAAATGAATATATATTATTTTCTTTGTGTATTGGGCAGTGTATTGAGTGATTTGAGAGAATTTTCATTTGAGAGCATCTAGATTTTCAGTTCATTAAGAACTTTCTGAGTGTTTATTCCTTGAGTTGTAGTTTTTTTTTTTCAAAAGACTGCAAATTTTTGTTTCCATTTTTTTTCTTGGTACTTTGAGAAGATGTCAACTTTTCAGTCAGTTCATTTTAGTTTGTATGTCTGGAAATTGAAATTGTTTGTATACTTCTAAGATTTTTGAAATCTTGGAAAAGGATTGTTGCTATGATTTCATGGGCATCTGTGTTGGCTTTTAAAGCTTTTTCTTGCAGCTGTTTTAGTGGCCTTTCTCGAGTTGTATGCTGGGAATGGCAAATCTCGCCTTGGCTGAGGAACATTCTGTCAAGGCACGTTAACTGCACTCACTCATCAATTTTGCTGTCTTCCCAAGATCATCTCTTTCTTCTCTGAATATGCCTTCCTCATTTATGACTCTCTTAGCACTTTTGTGTCCTGAACTCCTGAGTGCACTGCATGATCAATGGTTTCAGTGTCCTCCATATTTGAGATTTCTAAATGTTTATTTTAGTAACTACCGTTTTATCATTAATTGTGCTTTCTGTTAACATTAAATGTTCCTGCCTCTTAACTGCTTTTCATGCTTCAGAGAAACAACATGCTCACTGAAATCAAGGAAAACCACATTGTGCTTTTATAGAATGAATAAATATAAGAGACAAAGGGAAACGAGTGCAAAAGAACTGTCTCCAGTCTTCTTGCAGTAGTCTCCTTTCCTGCACTACTTTCTCATATGACCAATGATATCCCCTGATTACTTGCTTGGTTCCCATCTGTAGCTTTTTGGCTCTGGACAGCATCTCTGCTCTCTCGGTGCATTTATGCTAGTTGCGGGGACCTGTTCTGACGGAAGCTTGAATAAGTGAAACTCCACCATTTTACATTTTCTTTCAGTAAGTGTTTACTAACATAAAAGTTTCTGTGTCAGGATTTTTTTTTTTTGTCTTGCCTTTCAGTGAGATCTGACCTTTGTTTTAATGTTCAATGATATCACAAAACAGTAATAGAATCTTTCCTCTGTAGTCCTGTACCATACAAGGAAGTTTTAGATTAAAAACAAAAACACCACATAGATGATGGTGGGACAATAATATTACAATGGAGCCGGAAAAGTTATACTCCCTTATGCCCCAGTATCATGATCATGTCATAGTACCATGTATGAAGTGTTTCTCATGAGTCTTGTGTAATGAGCATTTTTTTAATGCACCACATATTTAAGGAAGTATGGTATGACAAACATGATAACGATAATAGGCATGTATGTCACTGGTTTGTTCAATACTTCCTTTTGAAACGTGTAATCGTTTTGGCCTTTCACAATTCCATGCATGTATAAAATGTATTCTGTTTGGTCCCATTATTCCGACCTCAGTGGCCTCTTATCTCTTTCTATCCTGTCATCTCCTCCTCCTTCCTACAAGGTCATTCATATTTTCATGTCTGGTTTTATTTTGTTTTGACCAACCGAGTTTAATTAAGACCAATGTAACTTCTGTATCCCTTTCAGTGTTATGATTTAGCTGGACTTTATTGGCAATAATATTGTTGAAATTAGGATAACCAAATGACACATAGCTCTTTGTCGCCCATACTCACCCTCCCCCAACTCTATGAGTTAGGACATTCCTCATTGAAACATATGCCTAATTGGCAAATATCAGTGCAGTCTGATAAGATGATGTAGAACACTGTATTCTGACTAATGTAAGATATTTGCATGTTGTTACTAATCGGTAATTATCTTCTATTTCACATAACCATGATGTGTGCATATTTAGGAAATGAACGGATGCTTTCTGTTAATGTTTCTTATTATTCTGGCTATGCTGAGCCCATGGAAGAAGAAAAATGAGAGAGAGAGAGAGAGAGAGAGAGAGAGAGAGAGAGAGAGAGAGAGAGAGAGACCAAATGAGTGACAGAATATCAAAGTGAAAAGAGCGAGGGTGTAGATTGCTGTGTGGGTGGCCTGTATGTATGAGACACAGATGCATAATTTTGGAAGTCTGAATTTTCTATAGCATCATTTTGGAATATTACCAAATGGTGCAGTGCTGTGACTGAGTTAAACTAATTCTGAGTACATCTAAAATGGTACCTAGCATAAATTTTCTCTTATAGGCACGGGTAGAAACAAAAGCATACAATCTTACTTGTTATTATTTACATCTCCTTAAAATCATGGACTTAAATTCATTTCAAAATTGTTAAGATTTCTTGCAGTTTCCTGAAAAACATCTTTAATTCTTTTGAATCCATAAGGTTACTAACATTTTCATCACCTGTGCATGTTGCTGCAAAATTGTTCTTTAGAATATAAGGTCAGCTTCTTAATCTGCTAGGGTCTTCTGGGTCTCACAGAGCCTGCAGTATACAGGAAGTCTTAGTGTCCCGGCATACAGGCTTTCTTGTGCTTATGGCGTTCCCTGACTCTGTAATCTGTGTAATCCTATAACCAATTGTCTCTGTGTACCTTGGACTCCACCTTCTTTTTTTTCTTCTTTTTTCTTTTTTTCGGAGCCGTGAACCAAACCCAGGGCCTTGCGCTTCCCAGGCAAGCACTCTACCACTGAGCTAAATCCCCAACCCCTGGACTCCACCTTCTTAGCTACATGATCCTTCTCATATCCTGTGGACTGACTGAATCTGTTCTCTCTCTCTCTCTCTCTCTCTCTCTCTCTCTCTCTCTCTCTCTCTCTCTCTCCTCCCTCCCTCCCCCCTCTCTCTCTGAGCTTGTGTCTTGCTATCTATCTGTGTATCTCTTCATCTCTGCTGTCCATTCGAAGGTAGAATCTCTTGAATTACAATGAGTGTACATAGCTTAAGGCGTTGTAAGTGAAATACCTAATACTCTTTCTTTTTGCATTTGGTAAATAAAGTTGATTATATACACGCTTACATGGAAAGAGTCAAAATTCTGTCTCATCTTACACATCATAGTATTTTTAATAAACACAGTAAAACCTGTGATTCTTGTCTAGGGTAGCTGCTATTCCCTATATGCAATTCACTAGAGAAGAGTCATATATTTTGGAATCTGTGGAGAGAGAATCAAAGCCAAGCATCCCTTTGTGTGTACCAAGAATATGGCTGTCTCCAATACTGAGCTAAATCTGGCTCTTTATCATTTACTACTCAAAGTTAGTGACATCCCATCTCATTTTTCTTCTTTACTATAGCTGAGTGACTTCCTTTATATGCATGTCTACTGCTACTTAGGTGAGAACATTTGGTTTCTTTCTCCAAAGAAACTTGTAGCTTGAAGGCCACTGTTCTCTGAAAGCTGGCTGATGGCAAGGACAACTGGAATCCTGTGCTGGGTTCAAGAGATAGGATGTATGGTGTGATTGAGCTTGTGTCTGCTCCCTGTTCAAAAGAACTGAGTTGAATAGAGTTGATTGCATTTAATACCGTCAGTAACCCACTTAAAACTCCGTGTTTCTGATATTCCTGGACTGTGTTGATAATGTGGATGGACAGCTATGGGTCTTTAGCGTCAAACCTGAGAATGAATCTTGACATCACCATTGTAGCAATGGGTATTGGTGAATTGCCAAGTTCCAGCATCCTCCTCTGGGAAGATAATGGAAAGGTGACCACCTCCAGGTCTGTAGGAAGGAATAAATGCGACTGAGAAGCACAATGCAGCATGAAGAATGTCTTCTGAATGTGAATTCTCATCTCTGCTTTCTCTTGTGACCAGGCCATAAATAACCCTAAGAAAAATGGGACGGTCATGGGTTGCAGACGCATCTGTCCAGTCCCCTTTAAATATCTTCACTGTTAATAACATGGCAGACTGTTTTAAAAGACAAACCTGTTTTAGATGTCTAAAATTGAATCTGTACTGACTAATTGAAAGCTCAAAGGTTGCCTTTTATACAGGAATAGTACACATATGTGCCAATTTCTATGTAAAGATTAACATCTCTATTAATTGTGACACTTTTCGGGATCTTCATGGTATAGATTTATATTTAAATTGCCATAACTACAAATCTCATCATAAAAATCACTTGTGCATCTGGGTGATAATTTTTCCTACTCTTAAAATTTGTTTGTCTATTGATTTGTTTTATAGCCAACTTTATGGCTAAAGTTTTTCAAGTCTCTGAGAAAAGTTTCTCCTAATTCTAACGTGCTTGACTGAATGAAGAGTTAAAATTAACATTGCATAGCTATAAGAACCATGTTTTTTATAATTATTTCCTTTCTTCTGTTTGGTAGTGATGGGGACGGAATCTGTGTTTGGTTAGGGATCTACCAGTTGGCTTCAGACCTACACATTCAAATGGCCTGATAATTTATGACATTAATTAAAATAAAATTTTATTGTTGTAGAAACATTGCTTCCCTAAGAGAGGTCAGAGTACTTTGTAAAAGTGTTCAAGTTTATAATGAGACTTCATAGACCTCTCATATTTTTATCTTAGGGAGTCAGAACAAATCTGAAGAAATGAGTTCTTAATTACAAGTAGATTCATATGTGATGATATGAAATGAATTTCATTTATGCCTTTAACAACCAGAAGGCAAGAATAAAATTGAATAAAACCGTGGTTCTGCTTGAAAGTGTCTCTGATAGCTCTAACAAATGGAGCTTCATTCATGTCTTAAACCTCCTTATACTGTGAATTCATTATCCCCAAGTTACATAGAAGTACATGTGAGTCACCTTCACTGGGAAGTTCCTGCAGTAGAAGTCCAAACTGATCTCCAATGGAACCGATGCCACAGTTATTTATTTCTTTCCTTGACACTACTAACCCCCTGGTTATACATTATACAGATTTCCCCACTAAGAAATTGGCTCAAAACTTGAAATAATGTGTTTTCTGTATCATTTTAGTTAATTTTTGGTAGCTCTAAGAAAATAGGAAACTAGGTGGTTCACAATTAAGAAAGGTTCTCTTTCACTCCGTTCTACTGAGAAGTTGCCACATTTGATCTGCTTCAAGTGAACACTAGGATTCATCGTAGGATGGCAGACATGTGGCAAGAGGAAGCAGGCACATCGAAAAGAGACCGAGAGGAAGGTCCTGTGCACATTGAAATAGCTTGCCTTGTGGTAACAAACTCAATGCAATTTGAACTAACTATGCTCACTCGGACCTGATCCTGTCTGCAGAAAACAGACTCAGACATGTGAGACAGACCTTAATCCATCTCTGAAGGTAGTGTGCTATGACTTACACCAGCTGTGTACCTCTTTCCATTGATAATCAAACGTCAAATAATTTGGGTACCAGCAGCCATATCTAAATGCTAGAACTGTTTGATTGCTTTAAATATTTTAAGCAAATTTGATTGCATTTTTCATGTTAGTTATTTGTAATAAATACATTTCGGAACTTAGTTTGCCTGCATCCATAAAGCACACCTATTTTCTCTTCTTGTCAAAATTAATGTAGCATAGAAAACGTTGTCATACATCCTTTTTCATGATAGTTCCAGAATTCCTTTAATTAGTGATTCCTGTGTAGAATTGCACAGAAAAAAATTGGCATAACAAGGTCATGCACACAACTACATTTTCCCTCTTGGAGCTATACAATCTATTGAAGACTTGTAAGTATTCGGTGCTAAGGCCATATTGTTGGTTATACTAGTTCTTTAGGCTAAGTGGTCAATTCGTGGAACACAGCTGTGAAGTCAGGCTTTGTATGGTTCTCTCTCTGTTCTTGTCTTTCTGTCACAAACCATTCCCATATTCCATGCATCAGGAAAGCTGTGAGCTACAATGTCACCAGGTGTCATCAGTAAGTCAGTTACTGATAAAAACCGTACTTTACATCCCTCATCTCAACCTGTCAGTGCTCTCCATTGACAGCAGCTTCTTAATGTATTCACAAAACTTCCCAATGAATATATTACCATTCCAATCATATGGCTGTAGCAAGGCCTAACATTTAAGTATAAAATTTGGCCAATAAGCCTCTTGAAAGAAAATCTCATACCCAGTGCAATTTGTTGCTATATGGTGATTTGCGTAGCAAAACCGTTCAATGTTTATATGGTCTTGTCAGAACATCGATAGAGGTCTGGCTTTGGTTTTCTCCTAAAGTAATTTTATTCCATTTAAGAATTTGTTTTGACTTTTTAATATCATATCCTGACAGATGTTATATATAAATTGCAAATTAAAATGAAATAAACATCATTCTGAAATATGCCATTTCTAGCTTCTGTTTTCTGCTCTGATTCAGACAGGGCTGGCTGTATGTGTCTTTATTGTGGTAAAGATAATGGTTATATGATAAAGATATCTTCTGTCCCTGTTTGAGGAAAGCTTCTAGATTATCACTCAGACTCATACAGTAAAAAGCAGACAAACAATAGAACATAGAAAGAAAATGCAAAGGGATGAACAGAAAATAGGAGAAGACATAAGAGGGAAGAGAATGGAGTCCTTGTATCAACTGAGACCAGAGAGGTTAACGTCATGCATGTGCCAGTACATGATGCCCTAGTTCCTACACAGGAATAAATCCTTAGCCCTGCTCTGAAAACTCTGAAAACAAGGACCTGCTATTGTCTTGATATTTGTCTGATTTCCAAATCTTTTATTACCCAAATTGAAGCCAAGCAGTTGGTGCCTAAAATTCCAGCACTTGGGAGGCAGAAGCAGAGGCAAGCACATTTCTGAGTTCTGGTGTCAGCTTTGTCTGCAGAGTGATTTTCCGGACATCCGGAGCTACACAGAAAACCTCTGTCTTGAAAAACTCTGTGTGTGTGTGTGTGTGTGTGTGTGTGTGTGTGTGTGTGTGTGAGTGTGTGCGCAGACAGACAGATAGATAGGTAATTTGAAACAAACCAAAATAGGACAAAAGCTGTGGCACCCAAATTGAGAGTTAGCAGGAATCTATGTGTTTTCCTTCGTAGAAACGCCAAGCCATTCAATTCTCTCACATTTTAGATTTTCTTTACTTCCCTTTGGTTTTAGCATTGCACTTTTAATACTAGTATCACATTGTGCTTAGCATTTTACAGGATTTTCTTGTCCCTTTAACTGCAGCTCTTCAAAACCCCTTCCAATCCCATGGCAGCCATATATAGGAAGCAACAAACAATGTTTACAAGCTCAGAAGTATTTATGGGCAAACCCACCAATCTTTTCCTCTCGCTAACCTTCTCCATGACAAAATAAACTTTATTATGTGAAAAAGGAAAAATGTGACTATACTGATATCTACACCATGCTGCAATTGACAAACCTGATTTTATCTTTGTATTTGTACAGGAAGTTGTTACTTTAAAGGCTTAACTAATCCAACCTAATACACCACAGATGTCTTTGAAGAGTCAAATCACCTTGTCTTAGATGTTCTGGCCACGTTTAGAACCAGTCTAACATTTGATTCCAGTCTTATTCAACTTGAAGTAATCCTAAGTCCTTTTCTGACTTGCTGTCCTCATAGATGGAGGTCTTGGAGTATTAAATATATCAAAACATTTTTCTTTGTTCAAATACAAATGACTTACGGGGGGATGTCACTCAGTGTTAGAGCAGTGGCTTAGCATTTGATGCCCTTAGTTAAAACCTCCAGCCCTAGTAAATAGATACACAAATAAAGATATAAACGGTACCAGTGTGTTTATTTCCTGCTTTGTGGTGGTTTGCATTTAGTACAACGTGAAGAACTATAACTACATTCTTCTCAAGGGGCATAGCCCAGAGAGGGCTACAAGTGTGTGTAACAGTCATCAGAAATATACAGAGTGTGCTCTGACTTCCGGCTCTTTGGAGCTTCAGTTAAATGTGTCTTCTGAAGACAACATCTTAGAATGAAATTGATTCTCTCTCTCTGTCTCTCTCTGTGTCTCTGTCTCTGTCTCTGTCTCTCTCTCTCTCTCTCTCTCTCTCTTTCTCTCTCACACTCCCTCCCTCCCTCCTTCCCTCTCTCTCTCTCTCTCTCTCCATACCTCCCTCCCCTTCTTCCTTCCCCTCCCCCCTTCTACTGGCTATGCCTCTGTGGCCTCAGAAGGCAAGGCGATAAGGAGAAGATTCCATACCAGGATGAATGCGAAATACCATCTAAATTTCTAAGGAGTGAAGCACTGAAAATACTCAGGAAATTATAATCAGAATGGGAACAGCAATCACAGATTGAGAGTCAACATCAGCTTAAAGTAAAAAACAAATACCACACTTGAAACTGTAGTGGTGGGAAGAACTTGCAAACTTATACTTCCAAGAAATGGGCTTAGGAGAGTCTCCCGCAAGTAAAATAGCTCAGGTACTTTCCTCTTTTTCAGAACCTGTGTCATATCCCTCCTCTCAGCCAGTGGTCATTCATCACCCTACATCCTCATGAAACGAGCCTTAGGTTTCCTTTTTTTTCTTTTATTTTTCTTTTTATTGGAGCTGGGGACCGAACCCAGGGCCTTGTGCTTGCCTAGCTCTAACACTGAGCTAAATCCCCAACCCTGAGCCTTAGGTTTTAAATGCACATTCCAAACCCACACCACAGAGTTGCATTTGGGCATCACTTGAGCTGTGCTCTACCAAGCCAGCATCCCCCTTGTACATGAACCCCGGAGTCTATACCACTTACCAACTACTTAGACATTGCTGCCTTAAATGTTCCTGTTATCTCCCATGAGATGTCACATTCCGTAATGCCTAGAGGAAGTACATAATGAGCCAGCTGTCTAGCCTTTAAATCATTGGCATTTCTCAGGAATTAAGGGACGAGAAGGAGCAGTGTTGTTTCATGGGAAGGTTCTTTATAGGAAAAGGATTGTGCATATTTAACTGGGGTGGGGGTAAATTCAATAATGAGACTAGCTATTTCCCTTTCTCCACATTGGTCTTTGATTTGGATAGTATTTACACGGGTGTAAGAGAAGCCAGAACAGGGTTGGGGATTTAGCTCAGCGGTAGAGCGCTTGCCTAGCGAGCGCAAGGCCCTGGGTTCGGTCCCCAGCTCCGGGAAAAAAAAAAGAGAGAAGCCAGAACATACCAATAATGATTGACATTCATCTGGAGATGTATATTCCTCTGTCTTTTACTTCAAAAGCTGATCAGTCTTGCTTTCGTTTTCATATGAGAAACCCATATAAAACTAATGGAAATGGAGGCTTGAGATGAATTTTACCATGTGCTAAACACATTCCCCATGAATTACGCTGTAAGATAATTTTATTATCCTCATTTCATAGATTAGAAAATGGATACTTAGAGAATTAAGGAAGTCATCAAGCTCATGAAATATTAACAGGTAAATTTAACCCAGAGTATTTAGGACTTTTAAAACCCTCTGGATGTGGCAATGTTCTGTACTGAATGAACGTTAATGAGGACCACCTAGCACACTGTGGTTTTTAAAAGGCCAAGTTCCTAAAGTAAGAAAACTTGGGTGATAATCTCAACTCCAATAGAATCTAAGTATATGGACTTGAACCGTTTCTCTAAGCTGAAACTCCTGAGCTAACTGCTCATCTTCACTGTAAATTCCAGAAGAGCCAGTTGTGTCTTAGTTTTCACAAGAAACTTTCCTATGTTGTTTTTTTTTTTAAATAGGTGTGACTAAGTGATCTCACAACTGTCCCACAGGATCCAAACAAAGAGTGGGCATTACTTCCTCCCCCAACCAGTCAAACAATTTGGTACTCAATTTGAATCCATAATGCTTTTATCTGTTTTATCAATTAGAACAACTTTTAAGGAGGGACTCCAGCATCCATACCATGACCATCAGTTTTCGGTTTTGCTTTGTGATTTTTATGGCATGGTTTTCAATTCCAAAAGAGCCTGACTGCACCTTTGTATCAGCCATCATGTCCTTTTGGGACATACTTAAACTTCTCCATTATCAGAAATAAATAGTAGTCTAGGAATTAAAATAACATTGAGGAAATGTGTTGGGTGTGTTCAGCAGTATTTCTTAATTGAATATTTCTCATTGAAAAAAATGAGGATAATAACACAAACACCTAGGCTTTTCTGTGGCTTCAGCAAATGAGTGTGTTTAAAGTAAGTGGTAACTTGGACTGTACAATTAGAGAATCTTTTAAATTTAATATTTTTGGCCTCAGAAACAGAGATGGTCATGCATGGCTGCTTTATCTCCAGGTTTCTAAGTGAATAGTTGATGGATTCTTTGTGCTCCCATACAGTGGCATTTCTAATCACTTTTATTCCAAACATTTTAAAAGAAAGAGGCTCTTTACTTCACTGAATTATATCAGAACATTCCAGAAATAATGCTTTCATACAGATCTCTGCCTTTTCATCTCTCATTGTCTGTCTACTAGTCATATATGCAAGTAAACAGTTCCAAGGCCAGTAGCACTTCTCTTCTGCTTCTTTTGTCTCTACCAAGGCTGTGTGTCAAGCACATGATTTGTTCATTCTTTAAAGGAACAAAACAGTTGAGTGTTGAGTGCTGGGCATCTTGCATAATTCTTTTGGAAGACAAAAGAACAATGGTAATATTTAATTCTCCCCCTTGCCTTTTGAAAAGTTTTAGGGGGTGTTAAGGAAGAGTCCAGATGAAATAGGATACATTATTAGGTAGAAAGGCATCATAAGAATCTGAAGAAGAAATTTGACACCTATTTCAAGAAAAAAAACTTTCCGTGCCATTAAATATTAGAGACATGGAAGGAGGAGGGAGGTAGACCGAATCTGAGTATTTAGACATATTTTCTTAGGGACACTGGAAGAACAGATTTATTAATAAAATCATGAACTTACATATCAGGTTTGATATTCATAAGATACACTGATGCGTAGGTCAAGAGTCAAATAGAATATATGAACTATGGTCACTAAAATAATAGGTGATAAATACTGTAGATTATTCAGACAATATATGAGAGCTGTGTATATTTTGAGGCATCGAGAATAGGGTCCTCTTTAGGAAGGAGGTAAGCTCTAAGATGGAGCCCAGATATCCTGTAAGGATGGTGAATTGCAGTGGGCAATAGAAATATGGACGAAGAAACTAAGGTGTTGATAAGGACTGAGGAAGATGCTTGAAATGTGTCCCTATGATTTGATCATGAGACAAATATGGTGAGCACTGTTGGAGATGTTCTGTGGCATACTGTGGAAAAAACAGACAGGAAGAGCTTAGCTGCTGGTAGAAAATAGTTTGTACAGTTGTTATTTACAACCTGTTTCTGAAATTATTTTCTTTAAAATGATTCATTACCTTAGAATTTATTAAACCATCCATAATTTCTGAATCATTAATCATTTTAATTTTACAGGGTGATAATCATTTAAACATTAGAGAAAAAGAATATATGTCAGATGCTAAAGGTCATTTTATTTCTAGGTAATACATTATTATGATAGATTCACACTAGGGAACTATATTCCCATACCCTAAAGTATATTTTTCATTCATATTTTCAAATTGCATTGAAGATCATTTTATGTCTATCTATCTATCTATCTATCTATCTATCTATCTATCTATCTATCTATCTATTCATCCATCCATCTATCCATCCATCTATCTATCCCTCAACCCACCCACCCATCCATCCATCCATCCATCCATCCATCATCTATCTATCTATCTATCTATCTATCTATCTATCTATCTATCTATCTATCTATCTATCTATTTATCTATCTATCTATCTATTTATCTATCTATCTATCTATCTGATCAAGCCCCTTGTTTCCACAGGTATGTGAGGTAGTTTTTAAATCTTCAACAGCACTAACTTGTAATGATGATGTGATCTTTGTTATGTCCTATTCATACTAGACCCTCCCATCAATTTGTTTATGGGCCTTCTTAATGTCATACCCCAGAATGTCACTGTATATAAGTATGTACATATATTGAGGTCATTATGTTAAAGTGAGATGAGGAAGGTAACCCTCTGTCTCTGCTCAATATAGTTATTTTAACTAAAAGAAACACAACTAGGACATAGAAAACGTCAGATAAACATAATAAGATACATGGAGAACATAGGTCTACAAGCCTAAGAAGGCAGAAACCTGGAATAGGGTTTCCTCTTCAAAGCCTCAGTAGAAAATAACCTTGATCTCAGAATTCTGGCCTATAGAACAACGAAAACAAACACAACTGTTGAAGCTGCCCAGTTGTGACTTGGTGTTACGGCAGAATAGCAACAGGACAGACCCTGTCACAACTTCTATCTTATGTTGTGTCTTCTGACTGTTAGTGCATGCTGAGGTGTGGAGGCCAGCATCATCAATGTCTGTTAACAGATGAGAAAAATAAAGTGAAAACATAAGAAATCACTTACCCAAGGCCAGGAAGCCAAATAACTGCTGAGTGAAAAATGAAGTTTCCTAAATCCTTGGCCAGGGCTTTTGCCTTGACAGAAACCTTGGTAAAAGTCCTGAGTTGTGCTGTGCCTACAACCCTATGCCGGCCTACCTACTGATTCCAAAACTTGCATTTCTCTGCAAATCCAGATTCTGAAAGTTTTTGAAATAAGACTTAGAACACACCCAAAATATCACAAATAGTAAAACAGACATACTATTAACATTTAAAAATAACTTCACTTTTAGGTAGCTTGTGTATTATATACCTCAGTGAACATTCAAGCATTTAGATTCTGTATATGATATTCTGAAGTCTGACCACTGTGTGATAGAGTAGTTGATCTCTTTTAGGCTTTTTATGAGACAAAATATAATATTCCCAAAACAAACACAAGGTGTAAGGTCACTGAAGAAATAATTAATGTAACTTTCAGATATGGAGCCCCTAAGTGTTTCATCCCTGTAACTATCTACTCTTTGTTTCTTGAGTCCTTTCTGGATCATATTTTAAGAAAACTACTCTTAGCTTGGGTTTAAATTTTTAAGTAAAATGTGCATATAATCAATAAAGCTTTGAGTTAAAAACTCGGTAACTGATTCCCGATTTTCTGAAGATTTTTTGCTTCTTATTTTCTTAAATAAACATTTAGATGAAAATTTAACCTTACATGGCTGAATAAGTCATGATGACTGAAAATGCTCCACCTAACCAGTGTGTATGTGTGTGCATAATGTTTCAATATGAGAAGTGTCTCACTGCATAAGAATGTGTTACTTTGAGAGGATCCAAACCTAAACCATGAATTATTGAGTTACATTGTATAGTTGTTTGTACATCCCTACCTAGGTCTACAGTTCTTCTTATGTTATATTATGTATTTCATATGATTTCCCCAGCATCCACAAATCAATCAAGTTGATTTACTTGAACAATTTAGTAAGCATGATAGCTGATTTTTTTTCTCTTATGAATGTGGAACAGCAATTAGTGATCTATTCGAAGTGTCTTGTCTTGATTTTGTTTTTAGCAAAACAGTGATTTTTTTTGACCCCATGTCAAACCATTTGTGCTCTATGATTTTATTGAATAATCACCTTTCTTCTTTGCTTTTAGTTATATCCTAAATATCCATAGATAAGTGATGTTATATTAAAATGCACTATATTTTAATGTAACTCTTTCCTGAAACATTATACATGCATTGCTGAATTTCCATAGCTTTTCATTTCCAACTTCTTCTAAGAATTGTGGACTTTTCACCTGTGTGAATTTTATCACAAGGCCACTCTGTACATTTCTCAACTTAACCAATATGAAGTGTGTAGGGTGTGAATAATGTTTCAGTAAAAGAAGTGTCTCACAGCATAAAAATGTATTAGTTTGAAAGGATTCAAAAGGGTGAGTTATTGAGTTAAATTGTATAGCTGGACTGTATAGTCCTACAAAGGTCTACAGTTCATCTTCTGTTTTATTATGTATTTGATACCATTTTGATACACAAATGTATTTTGTATTTGATACATGAAGGAAATGCTCATATTTTTGACTGCATGTTACTTTTTAAGAGTTGGTTTAGCAATTTAAGGTACATAAATATGAAATACTTTATGTGTTGTTATGCTTAATAGTTTTGTTCTTTTAATTGAAAAACTTTCTATGGTTAGTATTGTCTGTGCTTTTACATATTGAAGATATTATATAACTTGATTCAGAACATGGAGTAATTCAGATTATACTGACCTGGACATTTTATCCTTACTGACTCTCTTTGATAGTTCTGGAATGAGATGTTCAGATTACTGAAGGTTTAAAGGAACCATCAGCTTTACTCAGCTGTGCTATTAAATCATCAACCTTCAAAATAAAATGTAGTGACAATTTCACATAAGTGGAAAAATATAATTTATATATTTAAAACTAGAATCGGCAACCTTAATAAAAAAAACCTATTCATTATCATCAAATATTTATTGTGTTTTCTTAGAGTTTCTATGCATTGGCAGCATGCACATTTCATCTGACTTATTTGTCTTTTTAAGGCAAGGTCTTGCTGTATGGTAGGCATTAAACATAACATATCACTCAAACTAGTCTCCAATATTAAGTCTCCCCATCTTTCCATTATATGTTGAAATTACATGTGCACATCACTACACCCAGTTCAACCTTTTAAACCATTTGGACTGCACTTTGGGAGGTAACAAAAGAAACATGGAAATTTGTAAAAACACATATGGTCCTTTAAAAAAAAGTTCACGTCTGCGTAGCATATTTTCTTCCATAATAATTTTAAATGGTATTTGATTCTAATTGGGACATTAAAGGCTACTGAGACCTCTGACCTCACAGTGTACTACAAAAGAAATATTAAACTGATTTTATCTTTTTTCTATCTCAGTCAGTTATAAGTGTTCTATCTTAAGTCATCATAAACTATTCCATGGTTACACAGATATTTGCTGTCATATCAACTGTGTTACCTGCACAAAGCCTTCATAAGATAGAGAAGCTTTAAAATTCTAACATAATTGCTGGACTTTCTCACACTCTACCCACAACTGAGGAGCTAAATGGTAGTTAATGGCTGTTTAGAGAATAGTTACTTGTTTTTTATTTGTTTGTTTGTTTGTTTGTTTAAGGGAGCATGGCTTGGCTGTTGGTGCCTTGTTCAGTTCCCCAGTCACTGCTTATACACACAAACTATGACATTTGTATTTTATACCAATGAGGAGTGTGAAATAAACAGAATGAAAAAGAAAATTGGGCCTTTGGTAGGCAGGTAGGCAGAGTGCTGGAAAAATTGATGTAGATGTAAACAAAGCTGTTTTAAACCATGTCCATGGAAAACTTATTTCCAAGAGAAAAATCATCATTATCAAATGTAAAAATGATGTCATTGGATCCATTGATGTCTTTGGGAATAATTTAATAATCTCAATCTGCTGAGAAAGTTTGAGCAAGTCCAGATGGATAATTTTAGTACAGTGTTTTTTCCAGGATCCATTTCTAGGCATGTGCTGACCTGGACTGCCTGTTGAAGAAGAGCAGAGGCCCATAGAGAGTGCCCCACCCTGTAAAGCTGTCCACTTGGTTGCCTTTTTCCTTGTTAAGTGTGAAGCTGATTTTAAAATTTAACCAAAGTTTCCTTAGATGTGTTCCCACTTCAAGTTAATTATGTAGATACATCAAACACACATTTTCTTCAAAGGCATATTACTGTTTTGTCTTTATCCACCAATGATTGTTGGATAAGAGGTGGTAATAAAATGGTAATATATGTTTAGTTCTATGAGAGAAAGTAATGTAGAAATTACTGAGGTATAAAATGAGATACATAATTGATTCAAAAACGCAGGAAAAAGAAAACAGAATGATCAGGCTACACAAGCAAACCTTCTTGATCACCTATAGCTATCCTGCTCTGTCATTCTGGCTAGAAGAAAATATTTTCTTTTTTATTACATTTTTCTCTTATTGACCAGAAATTGAAGCAGGGCCTCAATAGCATTTCATCTATAAGCTTTGTCCCCAGGCTTCCTTCAGTGTTCCTCAGGTCTTTCAGGGGTTGGGAAGGTTGGGCACGTCATGAAGCACATCTTCCTAGCACGTTAGCAGAGTATGAGATGAAGATTCTGAGAACAAATGGGAGTCAGACTCCAGCTTTGTTTCTCATTATTTTGGAGCTGCCTTTGCCAAAGCCCATTTTCAGGTGTCACCAGTTGTGATTTCATTTAATTTCGTGGGACATCGATCCTTTAACGCTGAACGAAGTGTGCCCAAGGTCGGAGAGTACACAGTGGATCCCAAAAAGAAGATGGGCATATTCTCTACAGATTAGGCCAACAGATTTGGAAGAGAGGTCTTCCTCTTTCAGAGAATGCTATGCTTTGGGGACTGTGATTGTTGGGAACCACTATCCTCTTATGAATGTTTCCAGAAGTCTCAGGCTAAAGGCTTGGCTTCAAGTATGTGATATTTTTGGAATGCAGTAGAAGCTTAAGAAGGTGTGTTGCCATTGTAAATCTTGTTAAACTGAAGTTCTTTTTCAGTTACCCTTTCTCTTATGCATTTGCTTCCCCTCCTTCAAGTAATTGATCATCCTGGGACATATTCTTCCACCCTGATGTACTTTGCCACCAAAGATTCAAAGACATTAGCCCAGTCATTATAGACCGAACAATTAAAGCTATGAAACCAAACTAAACCTTTCCTCATTTTTCTTTGATGTACAACTGAAATTTGCTTACGTACCAGAGGCTGAACAATGCATGACCCAAAATGTACATGGACTGAGGATAGCAGTTTATCTGTGAGACTGAAGACATGGGTCCTCCAGGCCCAGGACATTTCACTTTTGGTTGATTCATTCATGTATTTGAAAACTAACAGTAGTAGTTCTGTCAATATGATGGTCTCAAGACTTAGTAGAAACATTTCAAAGTTATTCATTCTCCTGCTTCATGCCATGAAGTCATGATGCTCCTAGATTTTGCACTACCAATAAGGTAGTGCAATAACCAAGCTTATTCACATTGAGTGTACTCTGAGCAGTAGAGATACAAATGATTTAGCTTTGTGAAATATTAGAAATGATGGGCATGTGTCTGACATCTGCCAAAGCTATGTCACTATTTACTTTGAAAGTAATGCTTTTCCAAATTTTAGTTGATCATATGGTGGAGAACTTTTCCATGTTATCCATATCCATCAGTCAAGAAGAAATATTCAGCTGTATTTCATTGGTGAGATAACTTAGTCTTGAAGTGGCGATGATATTGGACAAGTTGAAGATATGAAATGTAAAAGATTCGGTGATGCTCAAACCTTGGAGTGCAGATCCAGGAGATATCATTGCAACCACATGATTTACCAACTTAAAGCTCCTCACACTTAGTGGGAAATCTATCAAAGGTGTTCTTGTGGGTAATTGGAAGGTGACCTGGTGAGGATCCAGTATTAATGGTGTCATGGAACCTAGAGAACTCAATCCAGCCAGTGACTCATTGCAATGAACATTTAAAGGTGAAGATGTATGGACAGAGGGGTGTAATGTGGGACACAATGGGATTCCACAGCTTCCACGATAGGATGTTTGCTATGCTTTGGGGTGTGTGTGTGTGTGTGTGTGTGTGTGTGTGTGTGTGTGTGTGTTCTATTTTGGTGGGAGGAGTTTGCAAGGGCAGAGGTCAGATATGAGGTGACAGTGAGGGAAGTGAGATGAGTGAGGCTGGCTGCATGATCCAAAACTTACATATAATAAAAAGTTTAAAAGGTATCTTTTTGAAAACAGTGTTCTGCAGTATATGATGTGCTTTAAAATGATAAGCTATTGTATTAGATCAAACATGTTGGAACTTTTAATGCAAAGATCATAACACAAATATTTTATTAATTCATATTGTCTTATTTTTTATTAATTATTAATCATTTTACTAACTTAGGACCTCTCTATTCACTATTCTACATGAGCCATGTGCAAAGCATTATGGGATTAGGTAATTTGCCCAAGGACCCACCCACAGAGTGTGCTAAGCTCAGTTCTCACTGATGCAGCGCTGAATTTTTAGAAAGAATGATAAAAAGTTAAATGAGAATTTATTATTTACTGCTCTTTCATGGTGAGGAGCTGTTCTGAGTTTCTGTGTGTTTTCTCACTTAATCACTAATAAATCAATATAGAATATTGAGTATCTTGCCTAGCACCAAATATCAATAAAGACTTTTTTTAATGGAAGCATTGGTATGGTTTGTAAAAGCAAGGTTTTTGGGTGATAGATGACCATTTGTTTAGGGTGGTATTTCTTTGTCAACCTGGAAGAAGCACAGTGGAACTACTGTGACCAAGCAGGGAGAAGCCTTGAATGGGAAGATGTCACTGTTGTTCCAAGGCAAAGAATGTGGAAGCAGAATTCATGAAGAAGAACCTAGAAAGAACATGCTGGACGGAAGAAAGCTAGTCTAAGATGGGAAGTCCCTTGGGACTCCATAGGGCTCAAATGTCTAGCAAGAAAAGGGGAGAGAATAAGGGAGGATGGTGAGGATTGGGGTCTGCACTCAGAAGGAAACATGAGCTTCTTTTGCATCCTTTCTAAGACAGAAGTAGGAACTGTAGCGAGGCTACACATGTATTAATTTGTCTTTCTCAAAGCCATAGCCGAAGTCTTACAATCTGAATTTGGATGAGTATAAACTTCTGGATGCTTGCAGGTGGGGCACCAGTGCTGTTATTAGCACATATTCAAATTGTGAGAAATGCAAATATAAAATCCCCACTTGGATCCTCTAGAGAAGAGAACATAATAATTGATTAATGTGTCACCAGATAAGTCTGCCACCAAATTATGAATGCAAAGCTGTGAAACATGTTATGTATTTTAAAAGACTTTTCTAGATTATTTTTTAAAGTAAAATCTTAGTAAGATAATCATCTTTATTTCACCACCAATTTTGAGAGTAAGTTTCTGTAACAATCAAAACTTCTGAAAACAGTTCTTGTTTTTACATTCCTTGTACTATATGGCATAAAATAAAGAATTGAGTTTCATTGAACCTCCTTTTTTTATTAGATATATTTCTTTACTTACATTTCAAATGTTATTCCCTTTCCTGGTTTCCTGTCCATAAGCCCCCATCCCCTCCCCCTCCTCCATACGGGTATTCCACCCATCCATTCCCCTTATTGCCCCCCCCCATATTCCTCTGCACTGGGGGTCCAACCTTGGCAGGACCAAGGGCTTCCCCTTCCACTGGTGCCCCAACAAGGCTATTCTTTGCTACATATGCAGTTGGAGCCCTGGGTCAGTCCATGTATAGTCTTTCAGTAGTAGTTAAGTCCCTAGAAGCTCTGGTTGGCCGACATTGTTGTTCTTATGGGGTTGCAAGCTCGTTCGACTCTTTCAATCCTTCCTCTAATTCCTTCCCAATGGGGTCCTGTTCTCAGTTCAGTGGTTTCCTGCAGGTTGACCTCTGTATTGGACATGCTCTGGATGTGTCTCTCAGGAGAGATCTATATCCGGTCCCTTTCAGCATGCACTTTTTAGCTTCATCAATCTTATCTAGTTTTGGTGGCTGTATATATATCACATGTGGGGCAAGCTCTGAATGGCCATTCCTTGAGTCACTGCTCTAAACTTTGCTTCCATATCCCCTCCTACGAGTATCCCGCCTGCCTTTTAAGAAGGAGTGGGAGTATCCACATTTTGGTCATCCTTCTTCTTGAGCTTCCTGTGATCTATAATCTATGCAAAAGAATTATAATAATGCATCTTATAGAGGGATAAGTGGATCAGAAAAGCAATATATGTATGAAAAGTAACATCAGTTTGTCATTTCATGATCAGGCATTATTAGCATCTTCAGTGTAACTTGTGTTCCTGTGGATGTATTTATATATATATGGGGAAGGCAAACTTTCACCTTTGATAAAAATGAGAGTTGTCAGAAACTTAGAACCTTTTATTTAGAGATGCTATCCTTATCTGTAATATTAATATGTAAATTTATGTTTCTATTAACAATGCTCACATTAAATGCAGAATAAATGTGTTCTCAGAAGGCTTGTAAAGCAGTAGGAAGTAGTACAATGGTGCAATTTCTCATGTATTAAAAATGTCATGATTATATGTAAATATTATGTAAGTACCAAATAGGTACGGTTTCTAAATAATGAACTGAGTGGCTGATTGATGGACAAAATTGTCAGGGAAGTAATAATTTAGTTGAGTGTCCTTGATTTAAGAGTCCACATAAAAAATTAGAGACTTCAGACGTTGCAGACAGAGCCCTCTCTCTCTACTCTTAAGCCTGAATACAGAGAACATGATGGATACTATAGGTCAAGCTGGAAAGGGTAGAAACTCAAGCCAGACTAGGAAGAACATTTGCTTTACTTCACTTAAAGTCATTTGGTATACAGTGTGAGCTTAAGACAGTCTTGAAATGAATGGGAAACCAAGTAAACAGATGTGGAGTGGAAACTTTTATGTTGTAACTGCAAAAGGATGAGCTTGAAGACTGACCATTGGTATGGATGATGAGCAGTGGGAGACACACTTGAGAAGTTTGCAGAGCCAACTAGCAACTAAGTTGTGAAAAGAAATGGGAACCCAGAGAGGGTGTGTTATAAATCCATCTCTGACACAGTAATAATACCTTGCTGGGTGCAGTATATGCAAAGTATATGTCTAGACTACATGGTGGGAACATAGGTGCTCATTAATTCTTATATAGTATCATAATTCCCAAAATTAGAAAATGTCATTTAGAGCAATAGTTTTCTAGTTAGAATCCAGTGTTAATAGAAAAAACTAGTTTTTATGTAATAAAGTATAAATTACAATATTTTCTTTACTAAATTATTAAAATATGGCATGTAATTTCTCTAACAAATAAAAAAGAATGTTTTCCGGTTCTTTGCAGTTTATCAATCTCCTTCTCATTATACAAATGCCTACTGAATATTAAGATGATACTAGGAGTTTTTCTGATTAGTGGTTCTATCACATAGCATGCATTTTTAGTTTATAATTATTTATAAAAGGAATTCTTTATTTGTTTCCTGAGAAGGATGGTGTGGATGTGAAGTAGCTCTGATCACAGTACCAGGAAAATATTCTTTTTTGATCTTTTATTAATAAATTTTCTATTTCTCCAATTCTTTTTTTTACAGTGCAGTCATTATCCCCCTCCAGGCCTAACCTCTGACTGTTCCTCATCCTGTTCCTCCTCCCCTCTCTCCAAAGATGTCCGAACCCCCTTACCCCCACTCCACCTCAAGTGTCTGGAGGGTTAGGTGTTTTTTCTCTCACTGAGGCCAGACCAGGCAGTTCTCTGTGTTTATGTCTTGGGGGCCTCATATCAGCTAGTGTATGCTGGCTGGTGGTTTGGTGTCTGAGAGATCTCGGGAGTCCAGGTTAGTTGAGACTGCTGTTCTTCCTAGGCATTGCCCTCCTCCCTAGTTTCTTCCAGCTTTTCCCTAATTCAACCACAGGATTTCCCAGCTTCTATCCATTGGTGACAGGTATCTGTATCTGACTCTTACAGCTGCTTGTTGGATGTCTCAGAGGGCAGCCATGTTCGGCTAATGTCTGTAAATACACCATAGCATCAGTAATAGTGGGCCTCCCCTTGAGCTGGATCCCAATTTATGCCATTCACTGACCCTCTTTTCCCTCAATCAGTCTCTTCTCCATGTTTGTCCTGCAGTTCTTTTAGACCAGAATAATTCTGGGACAGAGTTTTTGACTGTGAGATGGCAATCTCATTCTTCCGTTTGATGCCCTGACATTCTACTGGAGGTGGACTCCATAAGGTTCCTCTCCACACTCTCTTGAGCATTCCATATAAGGTCTATGCAAATCCAATCATCCTAGGACTATCAGGAAAAATGGGAGACAAGTAATCTAAAATATGGGAAGCAAGGCTTCTTGGATCTGAGAAATAAAGGTGCTCTATGGATTTTTAACTCCTTGTTTTATACATATTCCTAGATTCTGGGGTTAGACATAAGTCAACTGCTAACAGAGAAATCTGGAGGTGAAAAGGAAATTATTTAGAAATTATTTTTTAAATAGTAGACTTTTTTGCTCAGACATTTTAGAAATTATTTTTCACTGAAGAAACTCTGTGATTTGCTCTTGGGCATTCCCTCTTTCCCACCTTAGTCCTTAACAGAGGGGTGAGACAGTGTCTACTGTGAATCAGATTTAGCGTTTATAGCTTCATCAGAGACTTTACCACAGTGCCTCCTAATAGTTAGGCCTTGACCATGAGATCTCTGTCAAAGACCCAATATAACTGAGAGATAATGAAGAATCCTTGAATATTTTGGAATTTCTCAAGAGCTTTACTACTCCGATTTCTGGATATTTCAATAACAATTTGTGGATGAGTACAGGTACTGATAAAACAACTTTGTATCAACCTAGTAAGACTGCTTATTGGAATTCTAATTTGCATGTCTCTGTATATGTGTTCATTTTTTATAATTTAATATTGTCTTCATTCTTTGAAAGAACATTTTCAAATAATTTGACCCATCAGCCTGGCTCCATAACATTTCATCTGTTTCTATTTTCTCCCAAATTCCAAGTTTTTGTATTTATGTAGAAATAGAGAAGGTTTGAGGTAGGGCATTGTTTTTTCATACTCATGTGAGGTCCTCATAGAATTTTCTAGACGTCCGTGTGAACTTCTTAATGGATATCAGTGCTTGTTGAACATCTGGTCTATGCAGTGCAGTGGGCTACTTTCCAATAAGGCAAATTAGATATGTAATACAGGACCCCATTTTTCAAGGCCAAGGCATAAAATCAGCCATACAGGGAAATTTCACGCCAGCTACTAATTAGCATAAGAATGAAGTGCCTAGAAAGTTTAAGAGAGAGAATGTTAGATGAACATATATTATCACCATTATAGAGAACATGACATAAGGCTCTATCTCTCACAGACCTTAATAAACCTTGTTGCGATTTTAGTCTCTCCTAGGAGTGAGAATTTTCACTTTTCTCCATGTGCATTCAAAGAACCTGTACTATGTCATATTAAGAGAATAAGTTGATATTTAATGCTCTCAGCCAAAGCACAGAAGGCATTGCCTATTCCACAATTTAGTGCAGTTTTTTTCTTCAATTTTTGCCTTTACTCATTGTTGTCCTACTTTTCAAATAAATTCTTTACAAACATTCCCATTACGAAAGTGAGTATGTTTTGCAAAGGGGTATAAAATCAACCATTCTATGTATCTGCATTTTCAAATATGAGACTTATTAGCCTCTGGTTATTAACTATTCAAAATTAAATTGAAATATACAAGAATTATTAAACTACCCGAGTCATAAATATGTGCTACTCAAGGTGAGAAAATTTAATTTTTCTTTTCATACAGACTATAGATCAAAGATTGAAACCTTTACATGTTGAGTTATATAGACTCTGTGTTTAAAGTTTTACTCTTGCCTTTCTTTGATTGAGTATGGTGTCCAGGAAAATTGAAGTTATTTATGTATCTCCTATCAAAATTTGGGAGAGAGCTTTTGGATATTGCTTTTAGAATGATTTTGAAAAGGTTATGACTAAGCAGGGTACCAAGGTTATAACCATGGTTTCATGTACAGAGAAAGAAGTGCCAGACTAGGTTCTGATGCTTGCAGTGCATGCCATTCTCTATACTTTTCTGGATTGTGGCTTTCAATCTGGGCACCAGGGAAATAATTCAGAAATGGATGACTAAGCCTTACCCCACATTAAATTCAGTTTCTTCGGGGGGGGGTGTAGCATCAAATTTTATTAGTAACCATTGCAGTGTCTTCCCATGTTCTATCAGACAAAACAGTCCTCCCCATTTCAATTCTTAATTTAGTTAAGAGAGGTTACATTTGTAATTACTGTAATTTGGAGCTTTCTTGAGTTGCCCCAGGCCAAAGCAAGCATCATTCAATCTGTGCTCTGCTAAGCGAAGCAACTGAACATGTTGTGATTTATGAGGATCCAGTGAAGATGTTTTGCAAAGAAATTTCCAGCACAATGAAACAATTCAAGGCATGTCTGAAAAATAATTACTTTTGGTCTCCTTTGGTCTTAATAGTTTCCAACACACGACTTCGAACAGCTAAATCCAGTAACAAATCTGCTTTTTTCTTCTGATTTTAAATTGAATATTGGATAAACAATTTCTAACTTAAATGAAGAAATTAACATTTAATGGTTAATTTTAGTTTTTTACATTAGAAGTAATAACATTTGCTCATTACTAAACTTCAAATAATACATAAAATATAAGAATCACCATAACTCCATATGTTACTTTTCACATAAACATATTTGTGAATGTAACACTAATTATAAATAGCATGATATATTATAATTTTTAAGTACTGTCCTGTCCTGGTAATGAAAGGCAGCTTAAAATATACTATATTTATAAATAATGGATATAATTATCATGTGACCATAATAATTCTCTTAGCGGAAAAAGGCTAAACAAAGGACCTGGATATCTTACATCATTTCTTTCTTAGAAATTTTGAGGAAGGTTACTTTTTTGTTTCTTTATTTCTTTTAGCATGGTAAAACTTGCAATTCCATGCAATTTTCAAAGTTCTAAAGGCAAGATCTGAAGTACTATTTAGTTGAAATAGTTGCAATTTCTTCTTGCAACTCCTATTCCTCATGTAAGAACTGTCGTATGAGTTTACTGCCAGCTTCTAATCCATTCTTACGGGCATCTCATTCGTGGGTTCTTTTGTTTGTGGGAGTTATTCTTAGAATAGGTTTGGCTCATATAGTGCTCAGTCTTTCTTTGGGTTTCAAATGTTGCTTCCTCGTAGGTACCAGCATTCGATACCTTTGTGGAGCCGTGTCTACCTCACAAATAGAACTTGAAGGATCCATTGTGGGTTACAGTTTTGGAAGATGTTGGCCTATCATAGCAGGGAAGGCAAGGCAGTGTTAATGGCATCCAGGGTGTGATAACAGATGCGTGCATTACAACATCTGAGAAGATTTCAGAGGGAGACTTCCTGGGTTCCACTTCTAGGGACCTACTTCTGCTAGTTAGGTTCTGATCCTCCAAAGGCCTCATAGACTTCCGGATCAGTCCTATAAGCTAAGTTTGTTATGGAAACCAAAGAACATATAGAAAAAAGAATCCCGTTGCTATTGTGTTAAAAGGTGGAATTTACTTGAATTATTTCTTAGCCTCATTTTTCAGTATGTTTGCTTATTTTAATTAGGACATTTCTCTAATCCAGGTAGCGGTCTCTTGGTTCATGTCTGTGTGTTTGCTAGGCAGTAAAAATTTGTTCCCACAAGGCAAAGTTGTGAACATGAGACTCATTTGTAAATATCAACCAATTTAATGGATGCCCTTTGAGGCTATTTAGTGTTATGGTACTGGAAGGAATTTATAAGTCATAGCAGTTAGAAATAATTTAAAGCTATTGTTGGAAACAGTTTCTAGAATTTTAAATAGAACTATGATTTTAAAGTTAAGCAGGATATAAATGAAGGCTATTATTACTGATAGTTAATATTTATTGATGTTCTGTTCAAATCATGTGCTTTAATTTCTTCAACCTATTACAATAGAGGAGCTCTATGAACATGGCATGGGGCTGATTGCATGAAGTAGTACAGCCTCCTATCACATTCAGAGTGTTTCTCGTCTGAGAAGTACTTTTAACTATGCTTAAAGAATCCATTTTAAAAAATTTAACTCTTCTTTAAAAAATTTAGAAGGCAAAATTTATAATTTTCAATTCAGATAGTTTTCTTCCTGTGCATTAGAGAGTGGTATCCGGAAATATTCAGATCACCATAGTTCATATTGCTTAGGTATGGGCATACTTTGCTTATTGTTCTCTTAATGGTTTTCATCTTAAATCCAATATTAATTCCTAACAGTGCCATCAAGTCTCTCCATCAGAGTGAAATTTAACTGGTACTTATTTCAGGATTTCTGAGTGAATGAGGCATCACAGACCACCTCCTATGGGAAAATTTTTAAAAATTAAATAAATCCAGGACCTGTGCTTTTTCACATTAAGAATGAATGAATGGGGTATACAGGAGGAGGATAGGATAGGAAAGTGTGGGTCTCATTTTAATATCAGGCTTTACTCAGTTGAGAGTTATACAAGCAATGGGGCTTAATTGTCCAGACCAGTAGTTAGCATTAACTTTAATATAGTTGATTTTGTTTCTGTTATGACATCAAGAAAAATAATTTTCTCAACTCCCACTGGAGTAAAAACTCTCAGGGGAACAATTTAGCAAAGAAATGGTCTCAGGCTGCTTTCCTTCTTCTTTTTGCTTAAATAGGTATAGGCTGTCTATGTTAGTAAACAAGAAACACAGATCATGTCCTACTCATAAAACGGTGGCTTTCTGACCATCCCGGATATCTGCTAATCTGAGGACAGGGTGGAGGGGAGAGAAGGAGGAAAGGAAGAAGCAAGTAGGAGAGAAAGACAGACAGAGACAAATAAAGACCAGACCTCTGATTGTGTGTGTGTGTGTGTGTGTGTGTGTGTGTGTGTGTGTGTGTGTGTACTGCTTGCACTAAAGTGAATTTCTAGCATCCATAAACTTGGCTCCATCTTGTCAGTAAGGCATTTGTCTTCTTTATCACTTAGTAATTACATTTTCAAGTTCACTTAGGAGAAGGTAAAAAATTGCACTGTCGAATGGATATGCAACATGGGAAATCCACACATAGGTTTCCTAGTTCAATTTATTTAGATTTACCCCATGCACCCATTCCACATATTGTACTAATATTAGCTTTTGTTGGGCAGACCTTCATTGCATTAATACTTATAAGGTATTTCTGTTTTGATCCCCTTCTGATGCAGGTAAAGGGTTCACATTGTCCAAATCTCAACTATGTCTATCGCTAGCAAAGTATAAACTAGGAGAGTATGTGGTTGATGTCTGTACATTCCATTGTATTATCCTTATGCATAAAAGGACAGGGAAGGGTTCAGCTTCCTTAACTCACAGTGGCAGAAGACTTGGCTGTAAGTCAATGTCCATGAAGAGCTGGAGGCACAGATATTCATACCCTTGTTCAATATTGTATTAGAAATATATGGGTCTAGAACCTTGGGTCTTCAAATCTAATCCAAAGAAGGCTAACTGGTATCAAGATCTTGTTTGTCCAATAAAAGGACTTCAGGGGGAATCACTATCCCTGAACTCAAGCAGTATTACAGAGCAACAGTGATAAAAACTGCATGGTATTGGTGTAGAGACAGATAGACCAGTGGAATAGAATTGAAGACCCAGAAATGAACCCACACACCTATGGGCACTTGATTTTTGACAGAGGAGCCAAAACCATCCAATGGAAAAAAGAGCATTTTCAGCAAATGGTGCTGGTTCAACTGGAGGTCAACATGTAGAAGAATGCAAATTGACCCATGCTTATCACCCTATACAAATCTTAAGTCCAAGTGGATCAAGGACCTCCACATCAAACCAGATACACTCAAACTAATAGAAGAAAAACTAGGGCAGCATCTCAAACACATGGGCAGTGGAAAAAATTTCCTGAACAAAACACCAATGGCTTATGCTCTAAGATCAAGAATCGACAAATGGGATCTCATAAAACTGCAAAGCTTCTGTAAGGCAAAGGACACTGTGGTTAGGACAAAACGGCAACCAATAGATTGGGAAAAGATCTTTACCAATCCTACAACAGATAGAGGCCTTATATCCAAAATATACAAAGAACTCAAGAAGTTAAACCACAGGGAGACAAATAACCCTATTAAAAATGGGGTTCAGAACTAAACAAAGAATTCACAGCTGAGGAATGCCGAACGGCTGAGAAACACCTAAAGAAATGTTCAACATCTTTAGTCATAAGGGAAATGCAAATCAAAACAACCCTGAGATTTCACCTCTCACCAGTGAGAATGGCTAAGATCAAAAACTCAGGTGACAGCAAATGCTGGCGAGGATGTGGAGAAAGAGGAGCACTCCTCCATTGTTGGTGGGATTGCAGACTGGTATAACCATTCTGGAAATCAGTCTGGAGGTTCCTCAGAAAATTGGACATTGAACTACCCAAGGATCCAGCTATACCTCTCTTGGGCATATACCCAAAAGATGCCCCAACATATAAAAAAAGACACATGCTCCACTATGTTCACAGCAGCCTTATTTATAATAGCCAGAAGCTGGAAAGAATTCAGATGCCCTTCCACAGAGGAATGGATACAGAAAATGTGGTACATCTACACAGTGGAATATTACTCAGCTATCAAAACCAATGCCTTTATGAAATTCATAGACAAATGGTTGGAACTGGAAAATATCATCCTGAGTGAGGTAACCCAATCACAGAAAAACACACATGGTATGCACTCATTGATAAGTGGATATTAGCCCAAATGCTTGAATTACCCTAGATGCATAGAACACATGAAACTCAAGACAGATGATCAAAATGTGAATGCTTCACTCCTTCTTTAAAAGGGGAACAAGAATACCCTTGGCAGGGAATAGAGAGGCAAAGATTAAAACAGACACAGAAGGAACACCCATTCAGAGCCTGCCCCACATGTGGCCCACACATATACAGCCACCCAATTAGACAAGATGGATGAAGCAAAGAAGTGCAGGCCGACAGGAGCTGGATGTAGATCTCTCCTGAGAGACACAGCCAGAATACCGCAAATACAGAGGCCAATGCCAGCGGCAAACCAATGAACTGAGAAAAGGACCCCTGGTGAAGAAATCAGAGAAAGAACTGGAAGAGCTTGAAGGGGCTTGAGACCGAATATGAACAACAATGCCAAGCAACCAGAGCTTCCAGGGACTAAGCCACTACCTAGAGACTATACATGGACTGTCCCTGGACTCTGACCTCATAGGTAGCAATGAATATCCTAGTAAGATCACCAGTGGAAGGGGAAGCCCTTAGTCCTGCTAAGACTGAAACCCCAGTGAACGTGATTGTTGAGGGGAGGGCGGCAATAGGGGGAGGATGGGAAGGGGAACACCCATAAAGAAGGGGAGGGCAAGGGATTAGGGGGATGTTTGCCCAGAAACTGGGAAAGGGAATAACATTCGAAATGTAAATAAGAAATACTCAAGTTAAAAAAAAAAGATCTTGTTTGTCTGTGTTTTGCCATCATGTTATAGGCACAGTCTTGCTGGATGAAATGCATACACCGGAACTTTCTCCTTTGTTTAGATGATTCTCAAACTACAAGTCATATGTTTCCAAACCAGTCATTAGAGTCAGGAGCCTACAGCCTTGTAGCTGAAGGTATCATGGGTACCTTGGTTATGTTTCTATTTTTAATTCCCTTGAGAGTGGAGATGGCTGAATGCCACTAAAAAATGAGTATGCCCTATGATGAACTTACTGGCATGTATTCTCACAAGGATCTTGTGCATATTCTTGCTAAACATGTATAGAACAGGACATTGTTGCAATCTTCCACAGATTATCACAGAGTAATATGTACATCACCATTTGACCAAAACCTGTATTGCATTTTATAATTTCTAGAAAATCTCATTTTTAGAAGAAATATAATCATTTCCAGTTGACTAACCAAAAAGCTTATGCAAGTTTCACATTATGGTCTGGTGAATCAAGAAGGAACAGGGGTAAATGGCAGTGGTAGAGCTGTGGTTCTCAGGAGAACATCAGAAGTTTCATGCTAGACGAGCTCTCATTCACAAGTAGATATTGGTCACTGGAGAGTGCTGTCCTGTTTCAAATAAACTGTTATAGCTGCCTCTGCAGTAAAAGTAGAGAACTCAGGATAAACAAAGAGAGAGTCAAAGTTCAATAGTGGGTTATCAAGCCTTGGTGGCTCTTAAACGTTTATGACTTTGTCAACACACGGGATACCATAGGTGGAACTGTGTATAGTAGCCCTGTGTCTTGGGTAAGATGGAGATAGATATGTGTTTTAAAAGAAGGTAAATTGTTTAATAATTAAATTAGTCAAATATGATTTGACCTTCACCACTAAAAGCTAATAAATTGCCAATAGTACTATGCCACCGAGTGAAGATAGAAAGTACTTCCTTCAAGATGAGGTTCCAATTTGAAATTTTGTCTTATATGCAAAGTCTAGTAGGATTACAATTAACATTGGTATAGAAAGAGAAAGAAATCAGAGATCAAGTGTTCTAGAATAAAATAAACAAATAAGAACTGTTTATCATCTAAGAATTTATATGGTTTTGAGCCATAAATACCCTCACACCTTAGATTCAGGATGTATTGATGGTTACCAGAAAGGCTACTGAATTAATGTAATGTTTGGTATACTTCATTGGTGTTGTGATAAAAGCTTTGATTAATTTTCTCTGTAACAACACATATAAATATGGCAGTGTCGCACACACACATATGACGTTATTACCTATTATTTACTAACCTATTATTACTAAATGATGGTTATATTGTTATATTGATGTTTATCCCACACTTCGTTGTTAAAAGATGTGATTTTTGTCAGACCAAAATAAAAAATATAATCATTCTGCTTGTACAAGATGATTTCAATAAAAGGATGGTTCTGCTTTATGGTAACATTTTCCTATCCACAAGCTGTTTTAGATTATTCATGGAGCTTCACTCAAAGATGTCAACCCAATACATTCCTGTGATCCCTGCCAGCCTTGGAAATGCAGTCTGCTAGAAGCCACCTTCAGAGATATCATTGTGTGTAATTAATAGAACATTTTTAAAGTAAAGAAAAAATTAAGTACAGTTCCTAAGCTCAGTAGTTGGAATTTTGAAGGAATATTGATTGATTGATGGGGGGGGGATAGTTGGAGTACATTGAGAATGTTTTAATTTGTAAATTAATGGCTTCTCATGCTGGGGCTTCCCAGGAATCTTCATGTGAAGATGGTAACCTTTCCAGAGACTCCAAAAAAATGATTAATTAATGTTCACCTCTAATGAGCTAATTAGGACTTTGGGGACATTTTGTTACTTTTAATAGCTCATTTAATTATCTGAAGGGGGCTTTTTACCCTCTAAAGAGTTATTTGAATAAGTTGGCCTTTGGGAATTAAAAAAATTACTTCAAAAATAACAGAGTATCTCAGTATTGGCAACCAACCCTTTTGGCAAGACTCCCTCCAACGAAGCCAGCCTTAGATACAATCCCTGGTTGTGGATATCATAGTAAGGAACATTCACACAGCTATAACACCCATTGTTCTTCCTCAATCCAGCACAGGTATTTTCAGAGGTCAGGGAGGATTGAGAATGGCTTTTCTCCTCAATCTTTGCCTTGAGGCTGATTTTCCCAGTGAAGAAAGGCAGCTTTGGGAGGGCAGCCAAAGGTGTCTTGTAGAAAAAGATCAGGAAGCAGGCGTATTCAGTGAGATAGAACAGAGCTGTTTGGCTCCAGAGACCTTTGCTTCCATTCTTAATAGAAAAAATCACAGAAAATTGAAGTGGTGATAATATTAACAGAACAATGATTGGGTTCAAAGAATGGTCCGAGTTGGAAGAGTGCTCACAGAACAGGTGCAACAGGGGCATCTTTGCAATGCTCTGGTCCCAATAATGTGGCTACACCTGAGCTGAGTTCCATTTAATCAATGAGATACTTACATGATGTTCTACAGTTAAGGCAGAGAAACATGTGTAAGTATCTGATATGGGGAAGAAGACAAAAGGGAAGAGGAGACACCGCTCTGAAAGATACTTTACCGCTTAGCTGGATTTCTATAAAACTAGAAAAGTAATGTCTGCCCAGTGTAGAGTGCCATCAATAATCAACTTTCATATTGGAATTCAAAATCATCTTCATTAAGAAAAACAAATGATATTCATGTTTTTATATCCCTAAAATGAAACAGTAATATTGGCTTGATGGAAAACAACTTTTACTCCAATAATTTTAAGATGCCATGGAATCTCTTATAATTGAATCTCTCATCTAATGGAGAAAAGATATAGGAAAGAATATTGAATCCGAGTGCACTCTGAGGGATAACCTGCTGAATTATATGAATGAGAAGCCAGATTATAAAATAAATATGCAAGAAATAAAGGAAGACAAGATTACAAATATAGGCTCTGTATGAACTAAGGAGATTTGCACACACCCTCTGCATTTTGTGGTTGGCACATGAGTGAGATGTCCCTAGTTGCTTTTAATTAGGAAAATAACATGATTAAAAGCATATCATATTTTAAATAAGAGTATAAATAATTCTGGAAATTTGGAAAGCTCTCAATAAACATGAACAAAATGGAAGATAGTATGCAGATGTTCTAATGTCACTTTTAAGGAATTTGTAACAGAGGTGGCTATCAGCATGAAGAACCAGTTGGATATATGTGAATATCATGGAAAGCCTGTCTCATTTTTAGATAAAGCTTTTTGTCAGTGCTCTTTAATACTGTATTATTTTAGGTAAAATTGTTCCAACTCAGTGCACGCATCTATTAGTGCTAAGTTGTGTTCGATAATGAAGCCCTGTTATTGCCACAGACTTGTGTTAGGTGGACCAGGGATTTTAATTAAATATTTGAATGGGTATCTCCGAGCATACTCTCTAGAAAGCATCTGTCGGGGTTAATATTTTACATGTTAGCTATGCCTCTTTCAACCTTTAATTATAATATTCTAAGTCTTCATTCTTAGTTACTGCTAATAATTTCAAGGTGATACAGATAGAAATTACTTGATTATCCAAGTGACTGCACACATCAAATGAAATAGAGAGCAGTTTTACTGTCTATGCATGTTTTCCTTAAATCAGCATTGCTAATATGCTACGGTGTTTAAAAATACATTTATTTTTTTTCTCAAGAGGGATTGTAAAAGGCTGATGCCCTTTGATTGAAAGTATCAATTAAGTAAAATGTATATAATTAAAACTATTTCTTTAAATATTTAAATATTTAAATATACTGAGTTATTTGGCGGTGGTGGTGCTAGTGGTGTGATGTGTGGTATGTGTGTGTGTGTGTATGTGTGTATGTATGTATGTATGTATGTATGCATGCATGCACACATGTATGTATGTATGCTTCTGTGTGTCATAGTACACACATTGAGGTCAGAGGATAGCTTTCAAGAAGTTGGTTCTTTTGTGTTCTAGGAATGCAACTCTGGTCATCAAGTCTGGTTGCAAATGCCTTTGTCTGCTAAGCTAGCTATCTTTTCCTAATCTCACTTCTTCAAAATAGCCAAAATAGTTCTCTAACACAAAATAAACTGACTTTTCATTGCCAAGTCTTTTGCTCTTTGTCTGTGTTCTTCTGTGGTCTTTCTTTGTCCTCATAATATTCTGCTTAAAATGTCTGAGTTCTATGTAAACTCATGACCTTGTCTTTTGATTTCTCCAGCTGGACCTTGGTTCTCCTTGTAGATGAAACATTTCAAAAGAATGTGATTTGTCTTAAAATGGCCAGGAACATAAAACGCAGCTGTAGTTATCTCATTCTGCAAATGCCTCTTGGATCCTGATACTGCCTATTCAAGCCGTATGGTATTGAAGTCACTGATTGGTTATGACAGGTTGATATCAGTAATAGCAGCAATGATGTGCAATCACCTTGGGAGTAAATGGATGGAACTCTTTTATTTATGTTTCCATTTGATTAGTATATATTTCCAACCACTTCTTTTAAGAATAACAATTATATTACTCTAAGTATGATCCCATGACATTATTATTCTGTTACTAAACCTGAAAAATATATATGTAATTATTTAAAGGGAAGCAATGATAGTGCCTAAGAAAAGTTGTATATCATTTAAGAATACTACAGGGAATAGTGCCTCCTCCAATACCACAGGCTATGATATGAAAAGCTTAGGGCTTATTTCCTTTTTGAGGAAATTCTCCAAGGAGTCTGACATAACATTACTTGTTAAGTACCCACTAGAGCTTGATGGTAAAGTTTTGCTGCTGAAGATACCACACACTCACGGCATAGTAAGTTGACAAGTCACCCTAGTACCAGTCCCAATGGTTCATCCCTATTAGCTATGTTTCAAGTTCTGAAACATCCACACATGCTAACAAAGAACAGCTATGAACAGTCTTATCCACTTATGAATCATGTGAACTATAATAAAAACCTACCTGCTAAAGTATGTTCATTGGTATAATATTTGTATAGAAGCCTAGCGGGCAACTAACAACATTTCATTGGATGTAATGTAGGCACCAAAAGAAAATGTAAACATGTCTTTAACTGAGTCAAAAACCTATGGCTATGTAAGTAATAGTTTCTAGGCTGTGACCGAGTACTATTCTTCCATTGAATGAACGTAATAATCACCTACGTTGTTACATTTTTTTTACCCATAGGTTAGTGTATCTCTGATTCATTACCAGAAAAGCTTCTTTTTGTAGGAGATAACAATTAGTGCAAAGACTCACAACCAAAAAACATTCAGAGAATAAGACACAGGGGAGTGCTTAGCTCGAAATGGGACATTGATATTATCTGATCCCAAAAACCTTCCAGAGATGGGGGATCACCCTGGTAGAAGAGGCAGAATGATTGTTTAGAACCATAGGGAGAGCCTGTATGAAGTGGGGCAGCGTAAACTGGCCATGGCAACACAAGGGGACACAGGGTCTCATACTGGCTGGGACTGCAGATACACAATCAAGGCAGTAAAACTCCGAGTGTAGATCGGGAAAGGTTCAAAATATCCTAGTCTTAACTGAGGAGCTCTGGGAATTGATGCTACTGGAATAGGTACAGTTGACTTTCTTCAGGGATGGCATCCCTAAGAAACTGTCTATGCTGCTCCACACCTATACACAGGAGGGCATCAGTAAATGGACTTAGTGGATATTTATCAGAGAGGTAGACAGAGACACAGATTCACACACACGCACATATACACAGGCAAAAAACAGACACACTGCAGTGAAATCGAGAATGAAAAGTTGTGGTGAATATAGGGGAGGAGCAAGCAAAGAGGGGATGAATTTGATCCAAATACATTGCTACTTGTATGAATATTCAATACAGGATTTTTGAAATAATGGTACATCAAATGTTGATGCTACCTAGAAAAGATGGTCTGAGATATTTTAAATATTAAAGGAGGTTTTCTCATCAGACTCCTTCCTGTTTCCTTTTTGCAGTGCTGGTGCTGTTAGGGATGTGTTTCCTCTGCAGTATTAATTTTTAGCTATGATCGAAAGAACAGCTAGGTTTTCACTCTTCCCAAGAGTAGAAAATTCTCATTACAGATACTCATAATCTTCAATATTTGAAGGCTATATTCCCAGCAGATTAGAATAATGACAATTTAAGCAGAATTGAAACATGTTGAAATCATGCTTGACACAGGCAATTCTTTCGTTCTAGAAGGCTTCTATCATTATGGATCCCATTTCAAGGAAGAAAAATAGGAGTTATTTAATACATTTTATGGATGATAACAGCACATTGTGCCTTAATTTTGATGTGTCTCTCACTGACAGTAAGAAGACAACACTGGCTGGCAGTGGAGAATAAAATTTTAATCTTATTAACAGGATCATCTTTTATTCTCAGAGACCCAAGTCCCTGCTGTTTATGTGACATGTGGTACTCCTTAGAAATGCTCATATGTCCTTTCATTATTCCCATTCTGGGATCTTTGTTAAGTAATAAATTTAAAGCAGACAAAATCCTGGGTATCATACAGATATACAGTGAGCACCTATAAGAATTTAATTTAAATCGTTAAGGAGGAACCAGGAATACAGAATGAGTTTAAAGGAGTGTTTTAAAGTTAAAGCATACAAATCTACAGGTGGGAAACACTGACAGCAATGTTAAGGTAGAGGCAAAGCTGGCCTCTCTTTATCACAAAAGTTGATTATGGAAAAGCCACTCGATAAAACACTACATGTATGTAGGCAGAAAATATTATTTATGAATAATAGTTACTGATGACTTGCAGATGCCGAAAGAACTGCACAAGTACAGGAATCTAAAATAGCAAAGCCAAAGGCAGACAACCCAGAAAGATGTACCCAGCACAGTGCAGTTGTACCTTGAGCAGAGTTTGCCCTTTACAACTTCGCTTGTCGTTACATGGCTCTCTAAGCTGTGCCCATGAACATAGAACAGATACATGTATCTCCCAAAGTCCCTCCCTACCCGACCCCATCTACCTGATTTTCTAGTTTCCTCTGCCTCTCCAAGTATCTTACATATACCAGTTACCATCTTTTACTCCATGAATTTAGAATTCTAATTTCTCTTTCTTTCTTTTTTGAGCACTTGTGATAAGAAAGCCTTTGTTATGATCTATGATGCTCCAGCAATATGAGCTGGAGTCCTTTAACTTTCAAATTATCATGGAGTTAAACTTTATATTTACTTGACCTTGCTATTATCTTACAATTTATGCAATCTTGTCAACGTTCACATCTACAACATATATATTGTATATTATTGCATTAGTGGTGGGACGTTCTAAAAAATCATAGGTAATTTAAAATTTTAGCAATTTATTTGCAAAAGTAGAGTCTTTTAACAGGATAAGCAGTATTTTATATGATTTGGATATTATTTAAGGTGAGCAGTCAGGGATTTTGAATTCTTTCTAGTATTTATGACAATGTAGCACTGAAACAAAAGTGTCCTCCTACTTATTCACAGTAATCTTGCCTTATTTGCAGATCCCTTCTGTGGTCATTTGAATATGCTTGGCCCATAGGGAGTGGTACTACTAGGGATGGTGGCCATGTTGGATGAAGAGTGTTACTGTGGAGCTGAGCTTTGGAGGTCTCCTTCTATGCTTTGTCTCCACCCTTTGCAGAAGAGAGCTTTCTCCTAGCTGCCTGAGGATGCCAATCTGTTCCTGAAGTATTTTGCATCAAGAAGTAGAAATTTTGGCTCCTCTAGCACAATGTCTTCCTCCACAGAGCCACGTTTCCCATCACGACGACAAAGAACTAAACCTCTAAAACTGTAAGCTATCCTCAATTAAATGTTTTCCTTCATAAGAGTTGCCATGGTCATGGTACCTCTGCACAGCAATGGAAACACCATTCTAAGACACCATCCTTAGCTGAATCAATGAGTCTGTAGTTAGTCATAGAAATTATACCCATTGTAATTATTATTTAAAGTACTATAGTTTTCAGATATGCACAATGAAAAGTTGTGAGATTCCTCTAGGATATCAGCATCCTTATTTGAGTACAGGTTTTTACATCTATTTCAAAGTAAAAGGAATGTCTTAAAAACCTCAAAAATCCCACTGCAATGGGTAGACAGGTGCTTCCAAACCAACTGTAAGTCCTAACCCTGGACTCCATGTGTCCTACCACTTATATGCACTCCCCCCCTCACAGACACACACACACACACACACACACACACACACACACACACACACACACACACACCTGCACACATGCAGGGTCACACACAGCCATAATGAAATGTAAATTAATATTTAAAAATCTAGTTCCATAAAAATTGTCCATAGTTCTGAATATAACCTGTTCTTCCTATGATGAATGGGTTTAATAGCCTCTATTTAATTTCTCTACTCCTCTTAGCATTCTTTTTGGAATTCCCTGAAGCTCACCATCCCAGTGAGTGGGCACCAACTTTCAGTTGACCCTACTGTACCTCTGTGTCCCCAAAGTAGTAAGAAAGGAATGAACAGATGTGTAACAGTGCCTGTGGTATTCAACACAACATAGGAAAACATGTATTTATTTTAACTCCCTCTGATTTGAGGCTACAAGGCAAACAGATAAACATTTGGACCTCATGGTTTCTTTGCTTTTCTTTTTCTTTTCTTTTAGGGTATTTATTTCTTCTGAGCATCTTTGTTCACCTGTTCTCATTGCTCTATTATAGTTTCGTTGCTATGCTAAGCTGTAGCCTAGGCACCTCACTAAAACAATTCAGGATTTGGATTTTTCACTTTCAGTGACATGGTTACTTTAAAACTCTCAGAAAATATTTCAACATGAATAAGCCTGTCCATTTACATATTTCTTGTGAATTATGGGAAATATATTGTCCATCTGGTTAAGGCATATTAAGACTCATGCATACCTACTCATAGAAGTAAGAATTCCATGAGATTAAAGGTATCTTTGGCTATGTTTGAGTTTAAAACCAACCTATATGGTGAGACTCTATGAGAAAATACAACCATTACCACTACCATCTCCATAGTCATTATCGCCAACACCATAATAACAGTGATGTTAAGCAGAAAACGGTAAATGGAAAATGGGAGTAAAAGCTAACTTTCATGCACAGTGAGTCCTCTGGGTTTATGTGTAGTTTGCTGGGTAGGCAGAGTTATGTTATTAGTACACTGATGATGTTTCCATAGTCTAAAACTTACTGGGCAAATAAATTGATTGAAAATTATGCTGTTATATAGTACATACCACAGTCAGAAGATTTCTTGACACAGAGATCATTTGACCTGATTTTTCCTACAGGAAAATTGAGTTCTTCCAATATTTAACATTGAGGACATGTATGCATTCCAGTGCTCTCTGTGCCACTGCACATATAGTGTTGTGATATCTGGCACTATGGACCATCTATCGTCTCTGCTCTTGAGTACAGAGAGGATTTATGCTCTTTACCTTTGACTCTCAGCACTAGAACCATGGGCAAAAAATAGAACCTTGAGGGACTTGCACCCTTTCACCAAGAAACATACCAAAACATGGCAAAAGTGCATAGATTGGATCACACTGTGCCTGTTTAGATAAACCCTGTCATCATTCAGAGGATGCAATTACGAAAAGGGAAGCATTAAAACACAGCATTCCTGCTAAGCATCAAATATATTTTCTTTCATAATTGCAGCCTCATGTATTATCCCTTACATCTTACAGGGTACATATGATTGTCTCCATTTAGAGGTGATGAAGTTAACTTTAGAAGATCAACTCCCTATTGGTCAGAAGCTGAGTTTACCCTGTATGACTCACATGTCTACATTTTATTATATATGCCATTCATATCAAGACATGCCTCTTTTTTTTGGAGCTAGGGAAGAACTGTGATAGTTCATGAAATGTAAGATTTACCACTTGAATTCAGCACGGTGCTGTGTTCTACAAGATCCTGTGGTAGATAAATCTAGAATTTTTCAACAAGAAAATCTTTAAGTCTTATGTTCACTGACCAGTGCCTCTCCGCATGCTTTTATATTTTTGATAACTAAAACCTGTCCTCCACTTCTTCCGTTTTACTTTTTGTAATTTTATCTTATTTTACATAAAAGGTCACTTCCTTTATAGCAATCCAAGGTCACTATTATCCCCAAGTTCTTGGGAGAGTACATGCTGTATCATGTCAAATGCCAGATTTGCTGTCAAGAGGATCAAACTATTAACAAACTGTTTGTGAATCATTTCAAGTTGAATTAGATTATATGAGCACTGATTCTCTTCTGTTTAGGCTGCTGACTTCACTTACTTTGAACTCCAAGAGGACACTGTCCCCTGGCTCCAGCAGAATCTATTTTAGTCATGAGCATTGCTCCATGTAGACCACAGTCTATAGGAGTCTCTCTGTCTTGTTTAGCAGCCCCTGGGTGGAACCAGACTGCCTGGCAAGCCTTTGCTGTACTCCACAGAACTTGGACTGGGTCCAGTACTGCCAGACAGCCCCTTGGCACACATGCTGGCCAAACAGTCATGGCACAGAGATTCTCTGTACTTTCACTGGGCACCACGCCCAGCAGCATCAGAAGAGAGTAAGGAACTCTGCAGATCGATTATAGTCTCCTTGGCACTAGGGCCACAAGAAACTTATAATCCTAGGTCTGTCATTCTCTCTGGTGGAAACCAGGACTCATTCTACCAAGAAAACACCTAGGAAAAACTTATCTTCTGCCAGATCCATATCAAGAAAATTTTTCCTTTGTTCAAATTATCTAGCTTCCAGGGGACTTACTTCTTCTCATAAGATCATGGTTGTTTCTAGACAAGTGCAACACCAAATGACAGTGTGTTGAAGCATTGTTCAAGCCCTATCCTGAGTTCTTAAAGAGCACTGAATTTTTATTCCTCTTTCTTTCGGTTGGAAAATCAACAGCAGCAGCTCAAGAGAATGAAAGCTAATTAGTTGAAAATCTGAAAAACTTTAAAATTTGACTTTGATATGTTAGCTATCAAAGTTACTAAGTTTTGTTAAACTTAAAATCAAAATTTTATTGTACAGTGGAGGGCCTACAAACTAAATCTCTATAAAATAAAAGCAACCCATTATATTCAAAGTTCTGCACTTACTATATTATAGTTATCTCTTAACATCTACATGGGACTGACTCCTGGATATATCAGTATCCCAGATAGAAAATTGGTATGATGACTAAACTTGATTGCCTTCTAGATATACCTTGAAGTAAAAAAAAAACCTCCATTAAGGACCATCCCCATCATTCTAACCAATGTCAATGTACGTGAGGCATTTAATTATTGTTAACTGATATAGAAGGGTCTTCTTGTCTACTGTAGATGGTACTCTCATTACTGAGAATGTGGGACTGGGTTGTTTAAGAATATTAACTGAGTACAGATAGAGAGGTGGAGCAAGCCTATAGATCACATTTTTCCTTGCTTCTGCTTCAGATACTACCTTCAGAATTCTTCTAGAGGTATAAGACAAATCAACTCTTTCCTCCCAGTGTTGCTTTTGGTCATGGTGTTTAACATAGAATCAGAGAATACACTAGAGTACTTAGGTATGGTTAAGTATCTCATATAAAATGGTGTATAGAATCTGCATATAACCTGTGTGCATTTTCCCATACGCTTTGAGTTTTTTTCTAGAGTCCTTATAATACCTAGGAGAATTCGTTTTCTAAATAGCTGTTAGGCTGTATTATTTAGGGAACACATACAACAAAATAGCTTGTTCTTGCTCAACACAGATGCAGTTTTAAAAAAAATGTTTTTCACTGCACAGTTGGTTAAGTCTGCAGATGCCGAGTCCACAGGTAGAGAGAGTAGTTTGTACTTAGATCTGTGAAGTATCTTTTGAAGTGCACAAGCTGAGCTCCATTCAGAACTGTTTTCTTAAATTCATCATTTTCTGAGGTACTTTATGGTGTTCATCTATAAGTCCACACAATGCTAGTAACCATAAGTATACTTTTCCAAGCCTTGGCCAAGCTCAAGGATTTATTTTAACCTTTAAGCTTGTGTTGTCTCATCTCTTATTTTCAGAACTGTTAAGTTTGACCTTATGGCGTCTGGAGAAGTTGTATAACTCAATAGAATTGGCCCTGTGTATGAACATCTCTGTTGAGACTACTCTTTATTAGGACAAATGACCTTTGCCTGGTTTTGCCTAAGCAACCATCCAAGTATCCATTTGCTAGCTATAAAGGAGTTCTTTAGTTGAACTGACTCTCACTGACAGCTCCATATGCTGTATTGAGAGAATTTTTTTTGTCAGATGGTCACCTGTGGCTGACCATCATCTGATTTGGAACCCTCACTGTCGTGCTTGCCTTCCCCATTAATCTGGATTCCTCTTCTCCCTCTCCCACCAATCACCATTGTTCCCTTCACAAGCACATCCTCTTCAGCTCCTCCTTCATCATCTTCTTGTCTACTGGAATGATAAAGGCCCATAGGTTTACTGTGAAATAGTTTCACACTTAGGTCCCACTAAGATGAGAGGACCATGATAGCAATTGGTGGCTAGTTTTATACCTCCTTGAGAGAAGCTAGAGTCATCGGAGAGGAGCGAGCCACAGTTGAGAAGATGTCCCTATAGGATCTGGCTGTAGGTAAGCCTGTAGGACATGAGCTCAGTTAGTGATTGATGTGTGAGGGTCCAGCCCATTGGGGGTGGTACCACAGTGGAAGTTGTGAGTGCTATAAGAAAGCAGGCTGAAAAAAAGTGATAGCGAGCGAGCAGAACTCCTCCATTGCCTCTGCATCACTTCATACTTCTAGGTTACTGCCTTGAGTTCCTACCCTGATTTCCTTCTGTGAGGTACTATGATGAAGAAGTACAAACGAAATAAACCCCTTTCACCTTAGCTTTCTGTTTTGTTCGAGATTTTTGTCACAGCAACAGAAACCCTGACTAAGACACAGCAACATGGAATTGCCTCACATATTTCCCTTGAAAGTATTCATGTCTCTTGTTTTCAAAAACAAAACAAAACAAAAGAAAAAAAACACAAAACAAAAAAGTAATTTCCTTAGTCTGAAAATGCAAACAGGCTGTAGCATATTGTGCTGCTCAAATAAACTTTTTGAGAAATTTTTCATTAGTTATGTTGCTCAACCAATTCCGATCCACGGCTGACGATTTGTTAGTGATCCTTATCCATGCCAATGCCCCAGAGCAGCAAAAAAAAAAAAAATAGAATGACATGATCCAACTTCCACTAGAGACTAATGGCTAACTTGGCTGAACAACATTCTTTGTAAAGATTAACTAGTGATAACTTCTTGTAATTGAAGTGACTGTTAACAACAAAATTTGATTTCAGTATCAGGAATTATTCACTTCTCAAGTGGATGTCAAATAATCGTGGGTTGAATTCACAGTCCCACATTAGGGGTCAAGTTAAATATTTGAAAGTGACAAAGAGTTTTGGCTCCAGCTCTGGAGACTGTGGTATTTTATAACTCTAGTAGCAAGCTATGGTGGTAGTTATAAAAAGTGATCTTAATTTCTGAGGCATGATATTTTCATCTTTATTCATTTGGACATTTAGAACATTGCAGGACAGCGATATTCTTGAATTAACATCATTGATATTCTCCTCGTGTCTATCAGGTTGTCTAAGATGAAATCAGAAGGCCATGTAATAGAATTAGCTTTAGTTTATGCATAAAAACATTCCTGAATGAAGAGAAAACTTTTAGGACACCAGGAAAATACCAAAAGCTTCTCCTTTTATTTTTCTCACCTCTAAGGCATGTTTCTTCTACCCAGGCTTCTTCCTATGTTACCTAAATATAGTGCCCAAAATTTCTTCAACTTTCCCAAACTCTGTGCAGTAAGGTTGGAAGCAAATATTCACCAAGTCCTCCCCTACTGCATGAATATTGTCTGGTAAATGAGACATGGATTTTGGAAGCACTTGCTTTCAAAGTAGACCAGTAAGCAAAGCACCATCTAGCAAACACCCAGCCTTGTGAACCCATAGATACTCATCCCTTTTATTACCTCCATTAGACTGATAATATTTTAGGTGGACATGTTGGTCTGCCACAGATATTTTTCATTCCACCTCTTTCAGTACATTTCAAGGCATACCAAACTCTGAAATAAATTCATGTTTTCTACAGGAATTACCTCATTTCCTTTCAGTGAACTATGTCTATAGTAGTCAGTGTCTCCAAGTGTACCTATCAGCAGACATAGAGACAAATATACACATGTTGACATTTATACATGAATAATATACCACACATATTCCTATTTATCTCTTTGTACTGAATTTTGCCCTAGTTAAAAGTCTCTTGGTTAGCAGTCAGTTTTGTCTGAGAAAAGTCTTTGCAAACCCAAGTTTCATTGGTGCATTCATGCCTCAACCCAAGTACAGGGGGCAGGGTAGTCAATGTAAGCTCAGAGGCAGGAGCTGAAGAGAAAGGCCGTTGCAGGTTCGAACATGCAGAGTATAAAGCAGTTTCCCACACCGGGAGATATCAAATGAGAAGTCCAATCTAAGTTCAGTCAGACCAGAGCCTACATCCTGTTGCCACACAAATATATTTCTGTTATAAAAAGAAAATGATAAAGTTGTAATTGTTCTTTTCATGCCCCACTGTGTCTCAGGTGGAATTTGAGTGACAGTGGATGTCTGTGCACATCACTGTTCTTGTGAAGTTTTTCTGAGTGGACCATTTTCTTTAGAATTTTCCAGTAATGAATAAGTTGTTTGGAAACTCAGTGTGATGATGTATTACATACAATCAGTGATGACTCACAAACTTTTGGGAAAACAAATGCCATCCTTTGACTGAATACTGCTTTCTGCCAAAGTGCTGTGCCACAAATAATTAGCCAGATTATTTGCAAATAACCTCATTCCTGACATCCATGTCTGTCAGAAAAATTGGGTTGGGGTTATATCTTTTTTATTATCATGGAATCAGTCTTACTATCATCGATTATATATACTAGTTTTATTTTGAATCTAGCTCTGTGCACATGTGGGTATGTACATGTGTTTTTGCAGGTACACATCTACGCATGGAAAAGTAGATGGCAGAATATCTTCTATTTTCTGAGATGGTACATTTCATTAGTTTAGATGGTTTGTGAGCTTCTGGGACCTACCTCTCTATGAACTCCAGTGCCGGGTTAAAATACACACAGCCATGCCCAGATTTTATATGGGTACTGGTGACTTTTAACTCAGGTCCTCACACTTGTCTATGGAGCCATCTCATTAGCCCACTTTTGCATGCATTAATGGATCCCTTGCTTATGGATTTGTGGGACCAGCTGTTTGCATCAGCCTTAACTTCTCTCTGTTCCTAAGTCAACCCAATCTTAGTTCTAGATCTGTCTGTGAGTTGAAGTCTTCAGCAGGTGTGTTTTTCCTTCATAAGAGACAAATAGCTGATATGATACATATATCCTGTTGCAGTTTCCTTTTTTTTTCAGCTTTTCCTGTAAATCTGCCCCATTTCTTGGATCTGGCTCTAAACTTAATGGCTTACATGCTGTGCCAGATCACCTTTGTGAGGTACTCATGAACACGTTCTCTCATCTGTGAGCTACAGCTGCTCAGAGCCACAGTGGTGTTCTCAGAAACAGAAGGGAGGTTTTATTTAGTCTGGTGTTATATTCCTCAAAATACCAGTACATGGCTAATGCTCGCAGATTGGCCCTGGATAGGCAGCAATGTACAAGACAAATAGTGTGATCCTTCTGTCCCCACTCACATTTCTCCTTCCCTCTGTCCTTCCCCAATCTCCCTTGAATACAAGACAGTTCTTTGACATAGAGATTCATTAAATAGCATTGTGTTGTAACCTTCGCAACACTAACACTAGAATTGAGGACTATCTCTTCTGACTTTCTTCTTTTATAGTCAAGAAAACCAGCTCAGGAATGAACCAGCTTGAATAAATTACAAAGTATCAGAAATGATACCAGAACTGCAAACCTAAAAGTCCCAGGAATTTTTTAAAAAACTTATTCATTTTATTTTACGTGCATGACTGTTCTTCCTACATGTATATTGCAGACAATGTTTGTGCCTTGTCCTCTCAGAGGTCAGTGGAGATGTCAGATAGCCCAGAAGTACAATTACAAACAGTTGTGTGTCAACATATGGATGCTGGGAACTAAGTTCAGGTCCTCTGTACAGCAAAAAGTTTTCTTAACCACTGAGAAAATTTTCCAGATCCAAGTGTGAGGATATTTTCCTTGAAGTAGATGTGTTAAGGTGACAAACCAGGGATAGATGGAAGATAGGATTTTGGAAGGAGTAGGTATTGCCTACCCAAAATAATATCAGTGAAAATTTGAAGGAATGTGTTGATACTGGATATAAGCTGTAAAATATGAACAACATGGATGAATTATTTTGAAATAAATGTATTCATTTTAATAAAAATAATTTGAATATGATATTTGTTATCATTGCTTTCATTATCAGTGGGAGTGAAAAAATAGAAAGCAGAATTGTAAAGGTAGGATTATATTTATTGCTTGGTTTTGCTTTATGAAATTTGGCAGGCTTTCATATTATCTGCTCAGAAGACTTGAGTGGAAAATTGAAAGTGCATAACTAAAATTAAAATGTTAAAGTGTTATATTCAATGGGTTTAGCTTAGTGACCAAGAAACTCTGGGTTTCTTCACTAGCACTGAAAAGTTGGAAGAGATAATCCTCAATTCTAGTGTTAGTGTTGGGAAGGTTACCACATAATTTTATGTTATATTTGATCAAGGCATGACCTAGAATGTAAACATAAAAATTGTAAATACTTGAGGTTTCAATTTTCTGCACTATTTACTATTCCTATTTTTAAATGTAATGGGTTTCTCTGTGAGAGAAAGTGTGGTTGTAAACACAGATGAAACTTAGATATGTCAGTAGGAAGCTGAATCTTCCTTGCAGGATGTCCTGTTATGGTTGGAAATTCATTAGCATCTGTAATATGAGGTATGCTTAACCTCTCATTTCCAAATGATAAATGCTCACAACTTTTCAGCTACTATTTTATTAGACTATTTAAAGAATATTGGTAAGACATTTCTCATGATAATTTTGTCATTTGCTTTTTTATTTGTTGCTAATATTAAGGGATAGGGAATTTCAGCTCAAAATATTTTGAATAAAATTAGAAGCAGAATATTTTGAGTAGAATTACATAATAGAATGCAAGCAGGCATGCCAAGGTAATATTTGTGACATATTTTATTAAGAGAATTTCCCCCTAAAGAACATAAATTTTTACTATTTACTTTATTCTATGATGTAATTGTTAGATATCAAGATAGTGTGTTGCTTGCTTATTTCAAGTGTGTGAGAATCTCTGGAATTCTCAATGGTCTCAGGGAAATAAATGATGTCATTAAAATAACATTAGGACTTTGAGCTTTTCAAAACCAGAATTATTAACAGAGAGAAGCATAGCAGAACATCTTAATGATTCTTTTAATGCTTAATTCAAGTGTGGCTTGATGGTTCTTCTGCAAAAATGTACATGCTATTGATTGTACCTGAGGGAGAAGAAGCAAAATAAGCAAACCTGGCTTGTAAAATTGCGTTTGCTTAAATTCAAATGTTTCTATTTCTTGCCTTATTCAAATATTATTCAAATCAGAGTGAAATCTCAAAGGAAATGAACGATGCGGCTGGTTCGTGCTTTGGATAGTGCATACTCTTTTTTTTTTTTATTAACTTGAGTATTTCTTATATACATTTCGAGTGTTATTCCCTTTCCCGGTATCCTGGCAAACATCCCCCTCCCCCCTCCCCTTCCTTATGGGTGTTCCCCTCCCGACCCTCCCCCCATTGCCGCCCTCCCCCCACCAGTCTAGTTCACTGGGGGTTCAGTCTTAGCAGGACCCAGGGCTTCTCCTTCCACTGGTGCTCTTACTAGGATATTCATTGCTACCTATGAGGTCAGAGTCCAGGGTCAGTCCATGTATAGTCTTTAGGTAGTGGCTTAGTCCCTGGAAGCTCTGGTTGCTTGGCATTGTTGTTCATATGGGGTCTCGAGCCCCTTCAAGCTCTTCCAGTTCTTTCTCTGATTCCTTCCACGGGGGTCCTATTCTCAGTTCAGTGGTTTGCTGCTGGCATTCGCCTCTGTATTTGCTGTATTCTGGCTGTGTCTCTCAGGAGCGATCTACATCCGGCTCCTGTCGGTCTGCACTTCTTTGCTTCATCCATCTTGTCTAATTGGGTGGCTGTATATGTATGGGCCACATATGGGGCAGGCTCTGAATGGGTGTTCCTTCAGTCTCTGTTTTAATCTTTGCCTTTCTCTTCCCTGCCAAGGGTATTCTTGTTCCCCTTTTAAAGAAGGAGTGAAGCATTCACATTTTGATCATCCGTCTTGAGTTTCATTAGTTCTAGGCATCTAGGGTAATTCAAGCATTTGGGCTAATAGCCGATAGTGCATACTCTTAAAGACATGCTTTAGTGATCGTTATCTTTTTCTTCGGGCCTGTCATTTTTGGGTTAGAAGAGTAAACTGCAATTCTTACCTCATTGTCACCATCCTTCCTCACATGGCTAATTTTGTTGAATTTCTCTTAGAATAAGGCATATCTTTATGTAACTTTCGCAAAGTTGCAAATAGCATGCAGGTTATTCAGCTTGGAAAAAATTTTTAAATCAATTTTTTTGTTGCTTTTATTTTTAAGATTTCTGCTCATGTTTAAACCCTTTAAAGGGTTACGTACCTCAATGTCATCAGTTATAAGAGATCTTTTTATCATTTTACACAATAGGGTTTTTTTTCTTTTTCATTTTCTCAGGTGTTCGGATGTTCTCTGTATCAAACTCTATAATTCATTATGCAAAGTCTGTATCCCTTAATGTATCCACTGGATCTTGTTGGTTGGCATTATGATTTATGGATGTATGGTGTGTGTGTGTGTGTGTGTGTGTGTGTGTGTGTGTGTGTGTGTGCGTGCGTAGTATAAGGTGTGTGTGCATGTGCACAAGTGTGCATGTATGTGTAAAAGGTGGATGCCAAATAACTATGCAAAGACCATTATTCAGCCTTTAAGCCACTTTTAGGTTTCATGTGCTATTTCCTGTATGTTAAGATGACATTCTTATATCTATGCTAAGCCCCAGGATTTCCAAGACAGAATGTCTTTGAAAAGTCATTTAGCCCTTTCTCCATTCACAAGTGTACTGATTGAATTACCTTGTCAATCCAGTAGCTAAATGTTAGGTAGATTTGAGAAGCTATTGTGCTCTTCAAAACGTCCAAGATTACATTGATCAATTATGACCATGCTAGTTTGAGGTGTTTTTATTCTTTAACCATTTGGATACCAGATATCCTAAAATCTTAAAATCCATAAAATTAACAACATGAGTGTAATAATCAGAGTTTCCAGAAGTCTACTAATTCTTTGTCCCTAATAAGTCCACATGATTAATCTATGGAAATGATTAGTTGTGAAATGAAATGTTTTCTCATTTTCTCTAAAATCCACCATAATTCAACACCCCAACATGCACTCATGAGTAATATATCAGTCTTCCCTTTCTCTCCTTTCATTAGAGATACCAGCTGTGTGCAGGTGTGAAATGTTGAATGGCATTGAAAGGGGAAAAACATCATTAGGATTGCCTAGAGGAGGTCAAACACTGGATCATTCAGGCAGTTTCTTTGACTGGATGTTCTCAGTTAGTCTCTCACCATCCCTCATATACAATTCTTCTGTATTATCCTAGATAATTATTTTATTATGGAAACACATAGTGATTATTCTTATTAAATAGTGACTGGGGAAATGGCTGGTTAGATGGGTAGATGAGGAATGGATGAATGGTTTCTTTTTGGGTTATTTTGAGTGGGATTTGTGTCTCTGTTATACAAGACAGATAAGAACAAGAGGATGGGAAGCCGTTCTAAGTGATAATATCTTTGGTTGACACATGGGATCTCACAACATAGATTAGGGCCATAAAATTTTCTCTCTGCCTTCATAAACAATGGTAACAGACTGCTACCCTACCAATAAGATACCAAGGCTCAGATGGTTGCCTCCTCTTCTTGGTCTCTTCTCTGTTCTCTTCCAACTGCTCTCTATCAAATTGTTCCTGGTATGTTTCCTGCCAGGCCAGGATTCTTCCTGATTAATTCTCTTGTCTGCTCTCTGTCATGCTAGCCACAATCATTTCCTTAGTCACTGAGTCATTTCTTGATAATATTTCTATCCAGCTCTTTCAAATAGGAGACATGGCTCTTTAAGTTTGTCACTAGTATTTTTCTGGAAATGCAAGGAAGTTTAGGCTGTGATAAATTTGAGTCCTCTTAGTGGCAGTTAAATCAGCAATGCGGTATATCCTGAATCCTTCAAATTTATATTTATCTATTCCCATCCACCCTCAGCCATTTTAACACAGATGTAAGTTTTATTACCAGAAACTATACATAGTAATTGATTTTTAGCTTCCTATTTCAGAAGCAACCAATCAAAGGATATTAATTTTTAAGAGGCCACTCAATCAAACAGTGCATGCTTCCTTCATGGTGGTTAGGTGAGTTGGGGGCAGGGAGTGAGTGAATCTTAAAGAAAGAGGCCAAGCTCCAGTCTACTCCTCCTATCCTCTGTGGTGATCCATTTCTCCTAAGAGATATTCAAGGAGTTTATTCCAAAACAACTTGCTTCTCCATTGTCTACAAATGCTGAATGATGCTGCAAAGTTGATTTCTTTCCTTCCCGGTGCCGAGAAAGGATCTTATTGTAGCTCAGCATCATCCCAGATGCTCAGCTTATGTTTGAAAAGCTGTCTCTTGACAATTTCTGATCCTAGGCCTTATTCCTGAGCCAGTGTGGGTAAACATGGATTCAGTATTTACTGTAAAATGGTAGCTTAGTTTGCAGATCAAAATTGCCAATTTTATTTTTTAATTGTTTTTTTTTCTAATTTTTAATTTTGTTAATCTTATTTGCTCACAAAGCAATCAGTTTCAACATTGGAATTTTCAAAAATGTTTTATTTTGGATGATTTTCTTCCTCACTCATTTCCACGTTCTTCTTTCTAGTTGTATTTGCTCACAGTCATCATCTTGTCTTTTCACTTTCTCTGTTTTCTTCCACACATCACCCCTTGATCCTGTCAAGGCTGGACCCCGCAACCCCGTGTAGAGGAATGTCAGGGGGAGTGGGAAGAGAAGGTGGTTGGGGATGGGAACACCCTTATAGACGATGGGAAAGGGGGTATGTGATGGGGGGTTACGTCTGGGAAACTGGGAAAGGAAATAACATTTAAAATGTAAATAAAAGGTATCCAATAAAAAAATTCTTTCTAGTTTCATGGACCTCTCTCTAGTTTCCTGAATTAGGCATGCCTTCTCCTATTTAGACTTCCATATCTAGCAATGAGGGCCTCAGATTAGGTCTGGATATAGTTTTCTCTTTCTGAGCTTGGGTTCCTTTTCTTAAAATTGTGATGATTCCTTTTTTCTGTTAGTAAAATGGGTATGAAGATGGTTTTGCAGAGGTATCTGGAGTATGATGTGTAGCTGCCCATTGTAGTCACCTTTCAAAAGGGCAATCAAATTCAATACTCTGATTGAGGTAAAAATTCAATACTTACATAAATTTTGCATCTGTTTATACTTAATGAGGATCATCATTGTCATTTGGAAGTACGCCATGCACGGTTCTACTAACTATGATAACTGAACTCTTTGTATCCCATCTTCCTGGATGCTATTAACTTAGGACCACTAAATCAACATAAGCGTCTTACCTCCATTGGGCAATATTGTTCTCTCTTGACCAACGTCTTCTGTGACCTCCACCAATGGTTGCCTCCACTCTAGTAGAATTCTGCTATTTATGAAGTGTATTTTTTTCCTACTCTTATGACAACATTTAAACTTGGACATCTACCCAGAGTCCTCTTATTTTCTGCTCAATATGATTTTTGTACTTTGAGAATTTTAAATAGATCTGCATAAGATTGACAGTTCTCTGATTCGTTTTTAAACTCTGAAGAGTTTTCATGCATAATTTCCTTGTTTCTACATCTATTTTAGACTCCCATAAAAAACGATGGCCTATGTTGTCACCTATATACTTGTTTCCTCATTTCCCTTTTCCTTTCTAAGTTCTGCTAAACATTATCAAATACATCTTTGCATTACCACTTGAGTTTCTTTGTGATTCATTCAATGATTGGGATTCATCATTCAATGTGTCAAGAGTTCAGATATTCTATTAAAGATGCCACATGCTGCGATTTTTATTATAACTGTAGTACCACCATTTTCAAGAATGAATTTGAACACTGTAAAAAAATCAACTAATAAAACTTATAGTTATACAGTAGTTAAGTATATTCAGAATATAGCTATAGTTCTTCACTACTGAAGTTCAAGTATTTTCACTTAAAATTATATCCTTATTTCCAATGTAACAAATCAACTCAGTTTATTGTGTTTAAGTAATACAAACATACTCATTGTCGTGTATTATTGACAATTTTAAGTTCTCTGTTGTGTGACATAGGTCTCTGTAAGAGAGAAAGAAAAAAGTTGGATGACAGTTTTCTCATTCAATGATTGGAAAAGCAAAAGTAGGTGATGGAGGAGAAGCATTTCAGAAAATCTCTGTCCTGCATTTTGAAAAGTCACCAATTAAGTGATTACCTCTTTAGGTTTATAACTATTTAATAAGAAAATATACTTTTACTTGATGATTGACCCTTTAGGAGACTGTAAACCAAGTGCATGCCTTTACCTCTGCTTCAGTCTGCGTCACAGTGCTGATGCACAGCTATGTTGTGTTCTTCTGAGGTCTAGATAATACATGGAGGATATTCTTTTATTCTTTAAAGATTTATTATTATATTTCAATTATGCACATGTTTGTCTGAATTTATATATGTGCATACATACTTGTGTGCATGCATAATTATGTGGGCCAGAAGTGTTTGTTGGATCTCCTGCAACTGAAGTCACAGGTGTTTCTGAGCTTGTGGTTAATGGGTGCTGGTCATCTTCAAGAACACCTAGATATCTTAAGTGTACGTTCATCTCTCTGTCCCTGGACTGTTTTTGAATTGAAGCTGGATCCTAAGGCCTTGAACCCAGTAGGCAAGCATTCTACACCTCAACTGAACCCACAATCCAGCTAGCTTTTCTTCCTTCCTTCCTTCCTTCCTTCCTTCCTTCCTTCCTTCCTTTCCTTTCCTTTCCTTTTCTTTCCTTTTTTTCTTTTTTTTTCTTATTTTTCCTTGGTTTGGTGGGGTCTTGCTCAGATTTCCAGGCTGGTGTTACTATACACTATAAATCAGAGGCAAACTTTGAACTTGGAATCTTTTATCAGCTTTCATTCTGTACAGCTGGAATCGCAGGTAGGACCACACTAGGCACCACTTCACTTCTGGATTTTAGAAAAATAGTGATTCCAATTCATTCACCGAAAATGACTGACAAAGTTTTTATGATATCTTTCATGAGGAATACACAATTAAGGTCATTCTCATGACTGCTTAAAATGAATATCCAATTGCTTTATTATCACTGAAATGAAATAGATTTATTTTCCTACTAACTGCATTAAAGAATTTGCTTGATTGCCTGCCTAAGTATCAAAATATTGCTTCTTTTTATCTGAAAATACTGCAATTTGATCAATATCAGCAACCTTCTTTGAGATAAAAAAATACAGTATTTGGTCTGAGGACTCTACACAAGTTGTAGTTGTATTTGGGTATGTCAAGGGCAAAATCAAAGTAATATTTTGGTCAATTTTTCTCAATATCTACTATGCTATCCCAAGTTTATTTTAGTGTTTATTATTGTAATGGATATCATGGCATACCATGTAAAGATAAGGTATATGAGAAAGATGATTAAGAGAATTGTCAATAATTATAACAAGGTTACAAATGTTATTCTCACTTAAAAATAGTAGAAGGAGCTACAGGTGACAGTGTACACATATTTTAAAATTACAACAGGAAACAATGGCTTTCTTAACTAGGGTGCACATGAAAGTAAGTGTGGACAATGAATGATACTTATGTAAAGAAAATTAAAATTGACCACAGAAAATAGCTCCCATATGTTTCATGAAGGAAATCTGCCTCTATTTTAGAACAGTCTTTGCAATGACCCAAGAAAGTCCCATGCGAGGATTCTAAAGGAACTGATTTCATAAAGGTGACTGTGATTTGCATTATTCATGTATTTAGCCTTTCTTCCCTCCCCCTTCTCTCCACTTCCTTATTCAGCAAATATTTTTTGAGCATCTTAGTGCTTAGTAGGTTAAGAGTCCTGGGTGTCAACATGCTGCTTAGGCTATGGTATTTAAAATGATATCTTAATAATTCAACATAATAAAAATACAGTCTTATTCCTACAAAATCTATATTGTGTGTTTATTATTGACAGAAACATTAGAATTGGTGGGGAGAGTACATGGTTAAGAAGGAGAAGCCCAGATCACAGAAGCATGGGGAAATCCAGGCTGAGGGCACTCCTGAAGTGTCTTTGGTCTCATCTTCTAGCAAAAATAAATAGACAGTGAAGGAGAAACTATTTCATCCAAAAATGATTGACCCATATACCATTGAGAGTATCCTAGATGACACTGAATGCATAGATGATAGCCCCATAGGAGAAGTACCCTCCTCTTCAGGAAAGCCCTGTACATTAAAGAGATGGTGATACGTTTTTATTATTTTTTGTTTTTTTAATTTTTATTTTTTAAATAATTGGTTGATTGAGGAAAACTGAAGACAATGGTTCATTTTGGGAAGTCATTTGTGGTTGGAGGAGACTGACAAAAAAATTGGACACGGTAATTAGTGTAAGCATCGTGTTTCTAGGAGATAAATATGAAAACATACAAATCTGGTAGAACTGGAGGTGTCCAGTTTAAGCTGGTGATTTGGAAACGTCTCAGTGTGAAGGAAGCACTGTAGCCATTATCTGGATATGGTGGGTGTAAGAAATGCACGTTATCTCAGGGGAGGGTCTGGAAAAGACCACAGGAGAAGCATGCTGAGTAGAGCTGTTCCTGGAACGGTGGAGAATGATCAGGTACTTGTAGAACAGGAAGAAAGTAAGCAAAAGAGAGGCAAGAGTGTTCCCGATCTGGAGCATGATCTGGCCTGCTCTCCCGAGAGCCTATGAGTGCATGAAGAAGTTAGATTTTACACTGAGGTATAGGGAAAGTCATTACAGGGAGTTTAGCAGAGGAATGAAAGGTTTTGATTTATGTTCTAAAAAGGATCACTCTAGCTGTTGGACTTAAAATAGACAGTGGTGAAATAGGACAGAAGCAGGGAGACCGTTAAAAAGCTTTTTTTTTTCAATAATTGAGGTGAGCAACCATAGCAGCTTAGACATGCGATAGTAAGAAGTCTCAGTTCCTGGGCATAATTAGAAGGTAGCGTCACCAGAATTGGCAGATGGAAAGTCAGGGGTGTGCAGGAAGAGGGCAGACAAAGGTGATGACAAGCTTTGGGGCGGCAAAGACTGATCAAAAGAATAGATCTTCCTTTATTTGACATGTGCAAGGCAGTAGTGGGACGTCAGTTAGACGTGTGTAGAGCCTGTTGGGATTTTGATTTGGGATGACTTTAAAATCTAAGAAGGAATCCAGAGAAATGTAAACTTGAGGTCCTGACCTGGTACTCAGAGAGGGAGGAGAGAGGGTGCTGAAGTCCCAGTTTTGAGCCTTTGGAGACTTAGTGGTTAAGAAGGTGTGAGTATGCAGGCTTGCCAGATAATAAGAATGGACAGATAGGGGAGTAAAAACAAGTCCGGAGACTCCGGTGTCAAAAAGAGTGTCATCCAGAAGGAGCAGTTACTGAAAATGGGTCTGATAGAGTATGACCTAATGACTGTCTGCACACTGAGCTGTGGGGACTCTGAAATAGAGAGGCTTCAGTTATCTTGACAAACGATTGAAGATCAATGATAGACAGGAAAACACTGGCAGCAATGGCTACATATGAATTTTTCCCATAAAGCAAAGAAATAGGGTGTGAATTGGGACAGAAGGTAAAGTTTTGTGATCGTTAAGTGAGGAAAGAAATGGCATTCATGAAGAGACCAGCAGCGGTTTTTTATAACGCTAAAAAGACACAGGGATTATTGCAGACTCAAGGAAACCTTCATCCAGAAGGTTTCAGGAATAAGCAATTTTGTAACAGCTCAGGCTGAGTGGGGTATGGACATGCAAGGTGGAATTGTAGGACGTGCTTTGATTTATCCCTTCATTTCTTAAAACAAAAACAAAACCAACCAAACAAACAAAAAACCCTACATTATTCAGAACAAAGAGGAAATGGTGCAAAGTTACCATTTCAGAGAATGAATGAGAGAATGGAATAGAGATTTTGCGTGAGGGACTTCCATGGACCCACATAAGCGTCCACACGAAGAGCGAGCCTGTGCACCCAGCTGTCGTGCTTTCATCGGGTTCTATTACTCATGAGGCTATGGCCAGGGTGTGTGTGGAGAAACATGCTCAGCAAGATGGGCATCTGTTATTACTCAGTCAAACAGCCTAAGAAGCAGTTAAGAGAATTTAATATACTAGCCAGTCATAATTAAACAAACATATTATAGTGGGAGTAATGATCTCAGAAGCTGAAGGGCGTGAGGGTTCCTGAAGGTTGAAAGATTTATGTACTTGCAGACATTTCGCCATTATATTCTTAAGAAGGACAGAATGGAAATTCTGAGGTTGATATAGTTAAAGGTCCTTGAAACTAAGAAGTTTCAGTGATTAAAGATGTTTCAAATGGAGAGTTCTAGAAATAACAATGGAAATGGGTGGCTAAGGATGACCACAGAACAGAATCTTTGGTAGAAAGAAAAACAAAGAATGAAGAGATTGAGGTCCGAAGAGCACCCTCCGACTCATTTAAATCCCGAGCATTTTGACATGAGCAGTGCTGGGTGACACACTGAGCAGGGAACTAAAAATTTCAGAGCTCTGACCTTCTGTCTCAGACTTTGCAAATGCCTCATTTAAAAGCCCCTTCTCAACAGTCTAGTTGAAGTTGCCTCTGAATTATTGTTCAAATGGAAGTGGTTTTTTTTCTTTTGACCTCATTTTTCCAAAATGCTTTTAGCATAGAATTCTTGCTTGATAATTTATTTTCTCTTCGCATTTTGGCATCATTGTTTCATGGCCCTCTGACTTTCATGTTTGCGATTGAGAAAGCAATAGTCTCATTGTTTAAAATAAATAATGTTGTTACAGTACAGTCACTTTTTCTAAATCATATCCCTTTGTGATCCATGGTTTTATAGGATTTGTCACATTATAAATTTCATAATTTTCTGAATTTGAGCATTGGTATATTTATTCCTTATCTTTATTTAATGTTTAACAATTTCATAAGTATATCTAATGTAGTTTAGCATATAAATCCTAATTGCCCTATTCTTTTCCCTTTCTACTGCTGCTGAAATAATTTTTCTTCCCAGAGCATTCTCAATATACATTTCTTTCCTGTATGCGAATATGTGTGGCGCACTGAGTTTACAGTAACTTTATTTGAGCATGGCTATAGAGTTATTTACTGGAACATGGACTCCTGACCAATGGCTCTACCATTTTCTGATATACTAAAAAACCCTGTGAGCAATGTATGTCTCCAAATAACCACCTTTGCCTTCCTTCCTATGATCTATTTGCACCCACATCCTTTCATGTTTAATCGTAATATAGACTTTAGTCATCATTCCTTAATTGGTATTCTTTTTTTCTACTGCTATATGCATTTGAACCTTATTATCTGTGCTTGTCTCAATTTTTTTGTTTTTAATTTTCCCATTTGATTTTCAGCCTTAACTAATAAATTCTTTAACATTATTTTATTTCAAAGAATATATTTTATGAGGACATATTTAGATTACTGTATAAATTATTGTATTCTGTCATTTAGTTTACTGCCCAGTATCCATGCTTGGTTTTGTTCAGCTCTTCTCAGTCACTGTGCCAATCATCTCAATCAATTCTATAAGCATATTAGGAAAACATAATTCACAACCTCTTGTCACAATTTTAATATTTGCCGTGTCTGGAAGAGTCTGATGATGCAGTATAATGGGCTTTGCTTGTTCTTGTTCATATCAGATCATTTCTTCTTCACTCAGAAATGATTTCTGGTGTCATGAGTTCATATTTCCTTAATATCTTGCCATTTGCTTATGTTGGGGTAATTTTAGGAAAACAAAATAAGTGGTCTATGTAACGGTCTTTCATATTTTCAGTCTCTAAGAGAATGGATAATTCCAAGCCGCCTTCAGGCTTTATAATTTTCAATTGTGTTTTTTGGGAAGAGGCCACTTGCATGTGCTAAGTTAACTTTTCACCCATGAGTGTAAGCTGCCATTCTAAGATTCAAGTAGATGAACTCAAGTATGAAAATAGTTTCATCATTCCTCTTCTCCCTGTGGGTAGGGATTGTGGATGTTATCCACAAATCAGCAATTTGATAGGGAACATTTTAATTAGTATCATAAATAAGGACTTCAAAGGGAATAAAAAAATAAAAAATAAGGATTTCAGGAAGGCATGAATTTTATTGGCAATCATCTGGCTATCAATTCTGTTTTCATTTTAGCCTTGTGAATATGCATCTTAACCAAAACAATTATAATAATTTCTAAGAAAACGACATGTAACTGAGTTTCCTGGAATCGGGATGGATAATGAGACTTATACCTTTTTAGGAGACTTATTGATTGCTTTTTGATTGGAAAAATGTTTACATTGACCCATCTATATCAGTACATGGAGAATTGATCAAAGGGAAATTCATACATGATGTTTACCCTGCACCCTTCCACAGGGACTAAGCTAAGGAAGCTTGGTCTACGCATAGCAGTGGAATCAGCTCTTTCTAACTCTGGTCTTTTAATCTATGTCAGTTTTGAAAAAATGAAATCAGAAGGAGTTTAGCTTCCCATCATGCCAGTCTGAGTTATCTGTCATTGTTAAGGTCCTACATTTGCCATTGTATAGATTGTTAAACTCAAGTTATTATTGTTTAATTTGTATGTGGGGCGTGTTTTCATTCATGGACGTGTTTACCATTGCATGATTCATATTTGAGGAGTCCAGAGTAGACTATAAGATCCACTGGAACTGGAGATATAGACAAGTCACCATGTGAATGCTGTAAGTAGAGTAGATCATCTGCGAGAGCAGCTGGCATTCTTAACCACTGAGCTATCTTTTGAGCTCCCACTTCATTTTTACTTTATAAACAGTTGAATTGTTTATTAGTCTTGTTTGTGTACAAGCATTCTAGCCACAGTGATCAAGTGGAGGTTAGACGGAAATTCTGTAGTTTCACTCCCCTTCTACTCCATGTATGTCCCAGATATGGCTTTAAGAGAATTCTTTTTAAAATAACTAATGTAACTTGGGCTCCATTTTATTCCTTGAGGATTTGGCAGAATCTTAGTTTTTTTCATAGTTATCTTTGTTTCTGAGGTTCCAAATCTCACCTGTAGATTTCTGCAATATCACACGATACATAGCTCATGGGCCTTATACCTCCAGTTCCTCTGATCATGGTTATTACTATATATTTTCTCATATCAATCAAAACATCAAACAAATTTGGAGCTAAGAAATCTATTTGTGTGGGGGATCAATTAAGTAATTTCTTGAATAATTTGAGGGAACTGCCACTGTCTATTTTTTTTCCTGGACCTCCTCTGCCTTTTCTCTTGTTTTGGATTGAACATTCCTTTGGCAAATTTCCTACCCATCCTGTCACCTTTTTGATCCCTCTCTTTCTCCCTTCATCTTCCAACAAACAAAGGTACTCATATATTCCTGTATCTCTTAGGAGGAGGATAAATTTTCATCAAGCCAGTAAGTTACGTGATACAAATTCACATTGGTCTTTCCTCCTCTTTGCTTAGATGACTAAAGACTATGTATCCAAGGAGAGCCCTGGGTTTCAGCTATAGCTGAAAGAGCCCAAAGAGCTTAGCTTCGGTAAGCAAACAAAAGCTGTCCTCCTATCTTTAAAGCATTCTCTATACACCCAGTCTTCTCCAATAGCATCCTGTTATAGAGAGCCCAGAATAGCTCTTCTTCTGGTATCTACTACAGATGCCAGTCCCTTCTCAATGGGAAGTAAGGAGGTTGCACTGCTAGGAGAGACATTAAAAGCCGAGTTATGCTCTTGCTCTTTGCTCTTCTCCTTACTCACTTGCCCTCTTCCCCTCTGTCCCTTCTCTCCCCATTTCCCTTCCCCCTTCCCTCCACATGCTCGCAGCCAGCCTTTCCTCTCCTCTTCTACTCCTCTTCTCTCATTAAACCTCTCCACCTGGAAAAAAACTGTGTTATAATAAAGACTGCAGCTGTCAGTCAATAAGGCCAGAGAGAAAGTTGGCATGGCTCAGGGAGGTTGTGCTTGCTTTCTCCGTTCTGATGTTTGTTCTGTGGAGAAGTCGAACCATCAAAATGTGGAAGGGAAACCAAAGCTAAAAGAAGGTGCTAGAAACATACTGAGGAGAAGGAGCATCTCTTCACTTTTAGTAGTGTGCAATGTAATTACACTGCTATAACTAGACCAGATTTCTGATGAGTGTGGGCTGGCCATCTCCAGCCACTTTAAACCTTCTGTACCATTGTGGTTACCTATTGGAATAGGCCCACAAACAACACCTACAACATGCCCTTTCCTCCCACCGAGAAGGGCACAGGTTTTTCTGCATCTTGTTTCTTACTGAATTATTAGTTGGACAAGCACAAAGTCCCTTCCACCTCATAACATGATTCCCTTGCAGCTTACTACTCCCCTTTCAGATTCCTCCTTGGAATATCTGTTGGTACTTTGTGTCAGCTTTCTGTTGCTACTTCTTGAAGTACAATAGGTTTTATTATTTTACATTCTCAAGTTCCTGGATTTTCTTGTCTCTGTGCCATGGCACAGCTGATATAAATAAATTGCAGTATTACAAATGTGTTTGCTCAGAATAGAAGAAGAAGGGGATGGGGATTTAGCTCAGTGGTAGAGCGCTTGCCTAGCAAGCTCAAGGCCCTGAGTTCGGTCTTCAGCTCCAATAAAAAAAAAATAGAAGAAACACGATGAGAATGTTTACGCATACTTCCGACAGGAATTCTGCTAAACAGTAACTGACGTGTCTGTAAACCACCGATGTAGCTCCTATAAGTGTCCAGGAGTTTCTTAAAATCTTAATTATGTGTTTATCATTTGTAATGTTGTACTCAGTAAATAAATTACAGCCATTCATTGGAGATAATTTTCAGAGTGGCTATAGTTCTCCCTCTGTGTGTAAGAAGATTGTTCTAAGGCTCTTGTGGGTACCCAAGCCAACAGTTACTCCATCGAGTGTTCTAGTAACCATTTTGAGGCTGGGATAAAGCATTCTGACAAGAAGAATCTCTGGGAACAAAGAGGATATTTCACTATCTCATGTGACAGCCCATCAGTAATGGAAGTGTGGAAAGGAACTACTCAGGAGCTTGAAGCAGATTCCATGGAGGAATGCTGCTTGCTGGCTAGCTCTCATGCTCGTGCTTAACAAACTTGCTTAGATACTGTGCTGCACACAGTGAGTTGAGTGCAGCACTCAAGAACCTGCTCCCTTCCCCAAACCTTTAGACATGTCTATCAGGCCAATCTGATCTATGCTATTCCTCAAGCTAGGCTTCCTCTGATAACCCCAGGCTTTGTCAAGTTGACAATTGAAGCTCACAAGAAAAATAATA